>NC_087554.1:173823-492193 GCF_036250125.1 Pseudopipra pipra | reverse complement strand
TGGCCGGGGCACGGGGACACTCCGGGCCGGCCCCGGGACCCCCGAGGAGGGGTGCCGCCCGTACCTCCCGCGGGATCGGAGCTACCCCCGCTCGGGCACCCCCGAGGCCACCGCACCCCTCCCGGGGAGAACATCGCCCGCCTCCCCCTTCCCCGCGGCCCCAGGAGGTTCCCGCCCGCAGGGACCCCCGGGAACGAGGGCTCTGGGGCCCGCCGGGGCTCCGGCCACGGGATCGCTCCGGCCGCGGGGAGCCGGAGCCCTGCCGGGGCAGGGAAGAAGGGGGGCAGCCGTTCCCTCGTTCCTCCCGTGCTCCGGGACCCCGAGCAGAGCTGCCCGTCTGTCCCCGTGTCCCTGTGTCTGTCCACAGGCGGCCCCAGGAGCCGGCACTGACCGTGCCGCGGCTCGGGCACAGGCTGCTCCCGGCTCTGCCTGCGGAACTTCGGCAATTGCCCACAGCAGTTCTTTGCCCCGCCATCCCGAAGGGGCAGCTCAGCTGACACCTGCCAGGTGAGACCTGAGGCTCTCCTTTCCCTCCCCCGCTTTCTCGGCAACTCGCACCCTCCCGGGGAAAACCCTCAGCTTTTTAAAAATCCCGTTGAAACATTTCCTCTTTATTTGCAGACGGGGAAGGTCCTGCCTGGGAGGGAAACGGCTACAGGAGAGGAAACCAAGAAATGCTCCAACCGGACAGTGCTGTGCGAGTCAACAGAGGGGCAAGACCGCAGGGAAATACAGTCAGGAAATGCGCTTTTATTCAATCTCTGCAGGAGCCCTTCCCAGCCACGGGCCGGAGGGAGCGCGGCCGGCTGGGCTGTGCCCGGCTGGGGACGGGCACCAATTCATCGCTGCCCTGCTCAGGGA
Source organism: Pseudopipra pipra (assembly GCF_036250125.1). NCBI lineage: Eukaryota > Metazoa > Chordata > Aves > Passeriformes > Pipridae > Pseudopipra > Pseudopipra pipra. The sequence goes on along the minus strand of NC_087554.1, from coordinate 491,332 downwards.
GGTTTTTCGGCCCCGTCCGGGATTCACCCAACGGTTGAAAAGGTGCTCGTGTGACAACCGAGCTCATTTCCAGGGATAAAAGAGCCAAACGAGTCCGGAGGAATCCCTCGCTCCGAGGCAAAGGCGTCGGTCGAGTGTCGCCGCCTGGTCCCGCCTGCGGGGGAGCGTCTCCTCCAGGTGAGCCTTCGGATCCCAAAATGCCGGGGGGGGCTCAAGTCGGGGCCGCTTTTCGGGTCCGGCACTGGACGGAGCGCTCGGCGGCTCCTGCTTCCCGCCAGGAACGTTCTCGGGGCTCCCTGGGCAGTCCCAGCTGGGCAGGGAACGCGGGCCGGGAGGAGGCCGGAGTGACAGACAGACAGACAGAGAGCGACCCAGCCCTGCCTGGGCTTCCAATTGCCGGGGGATGGAGGAGCTGTGCCCTGGAGCTGTGCCCTACAGCCCCCGTGGGGTGGGCACGGGGAAAGGGCTGCCCGCGGCTCCTCAGCCGGGGGCTGCTCTGGACGGGCCCCCTGAGATGCCTCACCCTGGACACGCCCCAGCGACAGCCCAGAAGGCCCCAAAGGATCCAGCCGGCACTCGGCAGTGTCGGCACGGCGGGGCTGCAGAGCAGCGCTGCAGCCATTCCCAGGGCCCACCTCCCAGAGCTGCCCCGCGCCCCCCACGTGTGTCCCGCCCGCCCCAAATCCCTGCCCTTCCAGCCGGAGGCCAGCAGCCAGCAGCAGCCTTAAAGCCGGGGCCATGTGCCCTCGGCGGCACTAAATCCCGAGCCAGAGCCCTCGGAGATGCCTGAAAAGAAAAGGGGGTGCTTGGAGAAGGTTGGATGCAATTCGCAGTTTTCCGGGGACCCAACCGCACCTGCAGAACCCGTGGACAGCTGGAACAGGTGGGTCAGAGCCGAGGTGCCCTGAAGGCAGGGCTGTGCATCCCTTTCCTCGGGGAAAAGAACTCCCCGGGGCCGCTCCCGAGGCTCCGCAGGGACAGCGGCTTCCCGGCCGGACAGACGTCCTCGCCCGTGCTCAGGGGCTGCCTCGCCCCGGGCCGGGAGCGCGTCCGGCCCCCGCCTTCTCCTGGGCCAACACATCCCCTGGAGCCCGGCCCGGGGCGGAAAACCGGCCCAATTCCAGGGAACTCGCTCAAGTCCCCCCAGGGACACCAGCGGGGCCGGGGGAGGAGGGTTATAAACAGCAAAGTCTGTGGAAAATCAACCTGTCCTTGTCCCGATCCCACTCAGCAAACCTGGAACCGTGGCTGCTTCCTGGCAAACCTGGCCTTAAAGCTCTGCAGGGGAATATCTGAGCTCCAGGAGGCACTGGGAGGCTGTTCCAGCAGGAATTCCCCATGGAATTACGGGCTGTAGGTAGAGGTCATCCAAACCTGCAAAGCTGAGACTGGAACCCAAACCTGGGTCCCCTGCAGAGAACAATCTTTGTGCTGCCCTGTCGGCCAAAGCCGCTGACTCTGTTTGTCCTGCCAGCTCCTGAACAGTGTCAGGGTCACTGGGAGGGATTCAAAATCCAAGGAAACCCCAAATCCTACTGAGGGACTCAATCAAAGGAAGAAAGTAATATTTGTCATAAAAAGCTTAAAAACTTGTTACAAATTCTGGGATAGCAATACTGGGATACCCAGGAAACTTATTAGTGCTCTTGGTTCCATTTCAATGTATCTTTAGTCCCTCAATGAGCAGCTTGGAGAACTTCCCCTGGGATTTGGAGGCTGAGCAGGGTTTGCTTTGGATTGCCTGGCACCTCTGGCCCCAGCTGGTGCAAACACAACTGGGGACAATGTGGTTAAACACACTTTCCTACACAAACAGTTGCTGTATCCCCTAGAAATTACCCCAAGGTTGCAGATAAAAATGTCACCTCTGTCCCTCCTAAGTTCTCCCAGGTTTCCCCAGCTGGGAGCTGCAAGGAGGCTGTAAATTCAAAGGCAGAAAGAGAAGATCTGTCAGCAAAAGGCACAAAGAAGGGGACAGGTTTCAGAAAACATTTCTGCAATCCAAGGAATAACTGTTTCCAGTTTCCCAGGGAAAAGGACAGGAACTCACAGCCACCAAGGCCTGACAGTCCCCTGCAGCCAGAGCTCAGCACACAGCCAGAGAGGCAATTCCAGCATCTAAAAGAAAAAAAAAGAAGACAAAATTGATTTATTTTGTTTTCAAGTTATTTTAAGTTGTTCCAAGCAAAGCAAGCCTTGCTCTGGTTTCAGTTGGGTGAACAGTGAGCGCTGGGCACAGGGCACGTCATTAATGCCCAGGGGATGGGGCTTTGTGGGGGAGGGAAGAGCAGCTGATGGAGTTGCCCAGTCCAATTCCTGCCCCAGGCCTGACTGGCCCAGGACAAACCCTCTGGCAGGCAGTGGGTTTGTTCCCTCTCCTGGTCAGTGCCCCGTGTGTCCCTGTGGGCAGTGCCAGGCTGGGGACAGGCACACGCAGCTGGCAGCACTCTCTGCCCCAAACAGCCTCGGGGGGCAGCGCAGCCCCGGGGATCGAGGGGGGCTGGAGGCGGCCCAGGAAAGGCCCCCCCGCTCCCCCCGGGGCAGCTCCACAACCCCCCTGCCCTCTCTGCCACGGGGGCCCCCGCTGCTCCCCCGGCTGGCACAGAGCCCCCTGCCCATGGCTGGCAAACCAGGGCCAGGGCTCGGCCTCGCTGCAGCCGCCCCACACAGGAGCAACTCAGGGCTCAGCCCAACATTTCCCTGCTTGGCCACTGCAGAGACCCTCAGTTCACCTCAACAGGTTCCTTCTCTTCCCAGCACATTCCCTGAACTTTAACACCCACAGTTTTCTGGGTCTGTCCCCACTCATCACCTCAGGTTACCTCAGTGTGTTCATTCCCTGCCCTGGACAGAATGAACCTCCTTTTTAACAACCAAAGTTTCCCCTTCCAGCCCACTCCTGATTACCTCTCTTTGAACACAAAAGATTCATTCTCTGCCCTAGAGATTATCTCCTTTTTAACCCCCAGAGTCTTCCCTACCTGCACACTCCTGATTACCTCTTTTGGACCTCCAAATATTCATTCTCTGCCCTGCAGATTTGCTCAACTTTGACCCCCACAATTCTCCCTACCTCTCCACATCTGATCCCCTCATGTATACCTAAATATGTTCATGCTCTACCCTACAGACCACCTCCAGTTTACTCTCCAAACTTTCCCCACCTGCTCACCACTGACTTTTGACCTCCAAATATTCATTCTCCACCCTGGAGAGTTTCTCAAGTGTTCCCTGTCCACTGATGACTGCCTTAGTTTATCCCAAAATGTTCATTCTCTCTGCCAGACACTGCCACACATTTTACCCCCAGAACCTTCCCTGGGCCCGCTGTGGTGTCCACTCCTGATTGCCTCCTCTGCACCTCTCAGGATTCATTCTGGACCCTGGAGATTACCTCAAAGATTTCTGCCCTAAATGTCCCCACCTGGCCACCCCTGATTACCTCAGCTGACCTCATGATGTCCTTTCTCTCCCCTGGAGATAACCTCGTTCAGAACCCCGAAAGTTTGAACCCAAAATATTCCTTCTCTGCTCTGGACATTACCTTAAGGTTTACCCCTATAATTTTCCCCAGATGTCCACAACTGATTACCCCAGTTTACCTCAGGATGTACATTCTCTCTGCTCCACGGGACCTCAAAGTTTACAAAGAGAAATTTTCACTTCAGAAGATTCACTCTCTGCCCTGCACATTCCCACAGGTTTTACCCCCCACATTTTCCCTGCAGGTCCAAAAGGTTCACCCCAGTTTACCCCAGGAGGTGCATTCTCTCTCCTCCACATGACCTCTGATTTCACAAACAGAAAGTTTCCCTCCCTGCCCACCACTCACTGCCTCACTGCACCTCAAAAGCCTCATTTTCTCCCCTAGGTGACATCCACACTTACCCTCACAGTTTTCCCTGCCTGCAAACTATTTATTACCTCATTTTTACCTCCAAAGATTCATCCTCTGACACAAAGATTACCTCAAATTCTTCCCCCAAAACCTCCTTACCTGTCCACTACTGATTGCCCCAGTTTACCCCAGGAGGTGCATTCTCTCTGCTCCAGACCACCTCAGGGTTGACAAACAAAACTTTCCCTCCCTGTCCACTACTGACTGCCTCCCCTGACTGCCAGTGATGCAGCCAGTGATGCAGCCACGGGGGCAGGGGAAGAGGGGACAGGAACTGACACCAAAATGACACAATCACCACTGAAAGGGACTTTATTGAGCTGCAACACAAACACAGGCACAGCAGGCCAGGGCAGGAGGTGCCCCCAGGACCACCAGCACAGCAGCTGGGCTTGCAGGAACACCATCTTCTCAAGGGATGGAGCCAGGGGCTGACAGTTGGGATCCAGCCTGGGGGGCTGGAGAGCACTCAGGCATCAGGGCCAAGTCCTGCCCCCTCCCTGCACACAGTTCAGCCCCAGCAGCAGGGGGATTCTCTGCCTCTCCCTCCACTATTCTTTGGGACCCAACAGCTCAAGGCTGTGGAATTTTAGCTCCATAAATGTTTTACACAGTTGAGATTCACAAGAACTGGGGCACTTATCATTACTCCTGACAGCTCCTGAGCTGCACTTCCAGAATCCTTTGAGCACAAGGAACCTTTCAGACTGCTCCAAACCTTCACAGCCCACTTGCTCTTCTTGTCACAGCTGGACCAGCTCAGTGTCCCTGCAGAAAGAGAAGGCAATGATCCTTTCTGAAACCAGAACCTCCCCCCCTTTGCTTTCCCATTCCAGGTTTGGTTCCTTACACAACTGAGGCCCTTCCAGGCCTTGCCAAGTGGCAGCCAAGGAATCCAACCCAAGAACCTGCCAGGGAGCAACGTCTGTGCCACAGCAACATCATTCCAGGCCTCTCCCTGACAACCCTCTGCTTCTCCCAACAGCTCCAGTGGCACCACAACTTACCCTGAAGGCACAAAGGCTCCTTTTGGGAGCACCACAAGCCATCTGTTCTGTAGCACTGGAATTCCATCTCCTGGACAAGTTGGGAGAAGCAGGAAAGAAAACCAGGCCCTTACAGGTGAATTGGAGCTGCTCTTGGACGAAGAGGTGCCCCCAAGAAAGGTACTGAGTCAACACCTCACCAAAGACACAGGAAATCAAGGAGCCACACTCCTTCTGTTGTGTTAAGGACTGAGGAAGTTGGACCTGTGTCTGACCAGGACATGTGCAAACCAAATGCTGGGGACTGGAACACACACCTGGCACTCCTGCAGCTCTCACAGTCACATTCCAGAGAAAACAGCCAATTGGACCCTCACTGCTCATTTCTTAGTCCCAATCCCACACTTCTTTGGCACTTGCAGCACCACTTTTATCACCCAATTCCAGCCCATTAGAGAGCTCCATGTCTAGCAGGGACAGGGACCCCTGGGATACTCTCAGCAATGCCTGAATCCATGGCAGGGACCTTGCTTTGAGCTCCCCAGGGCCGGGCACCCCGAGGATCTCCCCGAATAATCCTTTCGGTGCGCGCTGGAGTCCTCGGGGTGCCCCAACCCGGGGGCACCAACAGCACTGTCCCTCCAGGGGGCCAATTTGGTCCTAAACTGCAGGGGGATCTTGCCTGTGTCCCAGACTGGTCCGGGGATCTGAGGCCCTTCCCGAGAAAATCTCGGTGCCGGCGTGAAGGGCCAGAGATCCCTTGGAGCCACGGGAGAGCAGGCACAGAGTCCCTCCTGGGGGCCAATTCTGCTGCCTGAAAACAGCTCTTCAAAGAAACCTCCAAGACTCAATTTATGAGTCTTAGAAGCCAGGCATTCCCTGCTTACAACACCCTGCCATGATCCCAGCCCCACGGGTGTCCTGGCAATCCGCTCCCAAAGGGCACACGGAGGGGTCTCCACTGCAGCTGATGGGAGGGGTCAGCATTACAGGAGGGCTCATTTTCCTTCCCTGCATTCCTGTTCTGCATTCAGGACATTCCCAACACCTGTTACCATAAACACAAATCTTTATAAGGTCTCTGAGGGGCTCCATTGGGGGTTTCTGGTGGTCACCTGTGCCTGCAGCCTCCAAAGTTCTAAGTTATCACCTTATCAACTTAAAGACAACTCACCTGTTTTAGAGCAACTTTGTGTTGCTTGGCTGCTGCCTCAGTTCCCTTCTTCCTTCTTTCTTTACTTTACTTGCTCAGTCCCTTTCAATCCCGGGGCTCAGCTCTGTGCAGTTTCCAGGCTACATCCCACTGCAAAAAGGATTAGCCCTTGTTACATCTCAACACTCAGATATCATTCCACCTTTTTTCTTGACACTTGGCTACCAGGCCCGTGACTCATTATTTAAAGGATAGTTTGACTCCTCAGTGACAACAACTGACAGCCCTGAATCCTAACACAGGCTGAGACACAAACACGGATGGGAACTCTGAAGGATCCACTTTGTTCTGCTCACCAATCAAAAGGAGCTTTCTGAACTCAAGAAAAAGAGACCCCAGGTCCTTTTTCTGCAACTTTACCTGCTATCAATGTGACCCACAAGACCTGCAAAGGCCCTTCCCACTTCCCCTGCAGGGCTGGCAGTGCCACCACTGGACACGGCCCCAGGGGCTGGGCAGGAACGGAGGGGCTGGGGCGTCCAATCCATCGGCCCAGGCGGCACCAGGAGTTCCTGCAGTTCCTGAGGGGAGAGCCTCAAGCCAACAAAGGATTAGGAACAGCATTTTAATCTGTAATATGTATATCCCCTGGAATATGGGGCATTGGACAAGGCCTACTGGGGCAACAATGGCACACTCAAGGCTGTCTATTAAAAGGATCTACCAGCACTCAAAAGCTGTCACTGTCCTTCTGTCAGGGGGAACTCAGGTAACTCTGCTTTCCAAGAGCCTCCAAGAGGATTTCCAGCTTTTGTGGCTCTCTTTTAACTATTTTTCCCATCACTGTAGCTGGGACTGTCACCTGCCCTACAGGGGGAACAGCCCACAAAGTTCACTTGCAGGGATGCCATTAACTCAAAGTCCCTTCTCAGGGGGGTCACTGCACACCTTGGCCTTTCTTTGCTCTCCCCACCAAAGATGCTTCCAACAGTTCTGACACATCTGGCACACCCAGAGCTCTCCTCAGGGAAGGCTTCAGCTGCTTAAAGGCTGCCCTTGCACCATCTAGACAAGGCAGCAAGTTCTTACAGGCTGTTGGAAAAGTTGCCCTAACAGTCTTACCACACATGCAGAGGGAGCAATCCAGAGTCCAGCCCGTCCCACCATTCCCAGGAAGGCAGTTCAGGGGCTGGCTGGGGCTCAGGGAGGAGTCACGGGGCTTCTTTGCTTCCTTCCTGCTTTCCAGATTTTCTCCTGCAAAAGCAAAGGTTTCTTGGCTTTCCTTGCTCAAGGAGAGGCAGCAAAGGCCATCTTTGCAATCTAATCCTGGAAACTACTCCAGGTTGTCATTTCAGGGGGTTCTCTCAGGTCCTGCACTAATCAATCCCCTTGGCCACTGGTTTTCTTGGCAGGTTCTGGCATTCACCTTCTACAAGCAAACCAGGAGGAGCAAATTCAGCTGTTCCTGCAACCAATCCAGTCTGGCATTCTGATTTTAAAGGATACTGGCTTGGCCTTACCAGGAGAGATCCCACATCAGGGGTAATTCCTACAGGTTCTGCCCTCTTCCATTTTCCTGCAGTTCCACTGGCCCACACCACAGGAACAACTGCAGCTGCCACTTCAGTCAGGACCTTGCTGCTGACAGGAGTTATTCCCTGCACAACAAGAGCTGCTGCTTGGACACATTTAGTTCAAGCAATTATAGTTTCAATAGCCCCAGTTTTTAATTTCATTTCTGCCTCAACTTTTCCAGTGCATCTCTTCCTAGCACAGGTTTGGGTGAGTTTGGCAAATAGAAACACTGAGGAATCACCCAATGTTTTCTCAGTTTAACCCCTGTCACACCAATCACCTTAACACTGCCAGTCCTTCATTCTCCTTCTCTTGTGTTAAGGACTGAGCAAGTTGGACCTGTGTCTGACCAGGACATGTGCAAACCAAATGCTGGGCACTGGAACACACACCTGGCACTCCTGCAGCTCTCACAGTCACATTGCAGAGAAAACAGCCAATTGGACCCTCACTGCTCATTTTTTTGTGCCACAGCAACATCATTCCAGGCCTCTCCCTGCCAACACTCCCCTTCTCCAAACAGCTCCAGGGGCACCACAACTTACCCTGAGGGCACAAAGGCTCCTTTTGGGAGCACCACGAGCCATCTGTTCTGTAGCACTGGAATTCCATCTCCTGGACAAGCTGGGAGAAGCAGGGAAGAAAACCAGAACCTTACAGGTGAACTGGGGGCACCTCTTCATCCAACAGCAGCTCCAAGAAAGGTACTGAGTCAACACCTCACCAAAGACACAGGAAAACAAGTGCCAACACCTCAACAATCACTCCAGTTTTCAATTGATAAAGCAACACTAGAGAAAAGCTTTTCAGATATTGGGAAGAGTCCATCCCACTTTAACCAGTGTGTGGGACTCATTCCCAGCCTTCTGAGGTTCATTTCCCACCTCACTGGGGGCTGCAGTACAGTTGGTTCTATACACACACAGGGAGCTGCTGCTCCTGCATTCCAGTCTCCTGGTGCTCCTTACAACTCCTCCAGCTGTTTGCCCAGCTCTCCAGTGCCCCTTCCTTTGCCCACTGCACTTGTTCACAGCCCCAGGGCTCCCAGGGCCACCCTGGGCTCTCCCCTGCCCTGACACTCAGGGCCCTTTCCCAGCCTGACTCCATCCAGCACTGACCCAGCTGCTGCACCTGCAATTCTCCTGCTCCTGCCCTCCCTCTGCCTGCAGAACACCCCTGCCAGCTCCTGCACCCCACCTCTTACCTCCCAGACAACGGGAGCTGCATCCTCCTGGATCCTCCAGCTGGATGCTGCTGGCTCTGGGCAGCTCCCACCCTTCAGCAGGGGATGCCAAAGGCAGCTCTGGGGACTGTCCCGAGGGCAGGGACACCCACTGTGGGTCACACCAACACTCAGCCAGCTCAGGCCTGGGCTCTTCTGCCTGCAGGGCAACAAACAGCCAAGCAGGGACATTGGGACACTGAAAGGAAACAGGGACAACAAACTCAGGAGCCTGGTACACCACAGCCCCCAAACCTGCCCAGGCTCCAGCTGCTGCACAGACCTGTGGCCACAGGGGACACAAACCCACCCCCAGCACAGACAACCCTGGGCAGGTCAAGCTGCTCATTCCCAACCACAACCAAACATCCAGAGCCACTGTCTGTCAGACCCTGCTCCCAGGAATCAATCATCTTTGTCATTTGCTTTCTCTACAGGTCCTTGCATTCACCTTCTACTATCAAACCATGAGGAGCAAACTCGGCTCTTAACTGGAACCAATCCAATTTGGCTTCCTAATTTTAAAGGATACTGACTTTGCCTTACCAGTACAGACTCTGGCTTAGGCGTAATTTCTACAGGTTCTGCCCTTGCCCATTGTTCTGCAATTCCACTGGCCCACACCACAGGAACAACTGCAGCTGCCACTTCAGTGGGGACCTTGCTGCTGACAGGAGTTATTCCCTGCACAACAAGAGCTGCTGCTTGGACACATTTAGTTTCAGCAATTACACTTTCAATAGCCCCATTTTCAATTTCATTTCTGTCTCAGCTTTTCCAGTCCATCCCTCCCTAGCACAGGTTTGGGTGAGTTTGGCAAATAGAGACATGAGGAATTACACCCAATGTTTTCCCAGTTTAACCCCTGTCACACCAATCACCTGAACACTGCCAGTCCTTCATTCTCCCTCTCTTGGGTTAAGGACTGAGCAAGTTGGACCTGTGTCTGACCAGGACATATGCAAACCAAATGCTGGGGACTGGAACACACACCTGGCACTCCTGCAGCTCTCACAGTCACATTCCAGAGAAAACAGCCAATTGGACCCTCACTGCTCATTTCTTAATCCCAACCCCACACTTCTTTGGCACTTGGAGCACCACTTTTATCACCCAATTCCAGCCCATTAGAGAGCTCCATGTCTAGCAGGGACAGGGACCCCTGGGATACTCTCAGCAATGCCTGAATCCATGGCAGGGACCTTGCTTTGAGCTCCCCAGGGCCGGGCACCCCGAGGATCTCCCCGAATAATCCTTTCGGTGCGCGCTGGAGTCCTCGGGGTGCCCCAACCCGGGGGGCACCAACAGCACTGTCCCTCCAGGGGGCCCAATTTGGTCCTAAAATGCAGGGGGATCTTGCCTGTGTCCCAGACTGGTCCGGGGATCTGAGGCCCTTCCCAAGAAAATCTCGGTGCCGGCGTGAAGGGCCAGAGATCCCTTGGAGCCACGGGAGAGCAGGCACAGAGTCCCTCCTGGGGGCCAATTCTGCTGCCTGAATTCAGCTCTTCAAAGAAGCCTCTCAGGCTCAGCTGGTGACTTTTAGAAGCCAGGTATTCCCTGCTTACAACACCTGCCATGATCCCAGCCCCACGGGGGTCCTGGCAATCAGCTCCCAAAGGGCACACGGAGGGGTCTCCACTGCAGCTGATAGGAGGGGTCAGCATTACAGGAGGGTTCATTCTCCTTCCCTGCATTCCTGTTCTGCATTCAGGACATTCCCAACACCTGTTACCATAAACACAAACCTTCATAAGGAATCTGAGGGGCTCCATTGGGGGTCTCCGGTGGTCACCTCTGCCTGCAGTCCCCAAAGTTCTAAGTGACCACCTTAGCAACTTAAAGACAACTCACCTGTTTTAGAGCAACTTTGTGTTGCTTGGCAGCTGCCTCAGTTCCCTTCTTCCTTCCTTCTTGACTTTGCTTGCTCAGTCCCTTTAAGTTCCTTGGCTCAGTTCTGGGCTCTTTCCAGGCTCCATCCCACTGCAAAAAGGATTAGCTCTTGTTACATCTCAACACTCAGACAGCATTCCACAGTTTTTCTTGACACTTAGCCATCAGGCCAGTGTCTCTTTATTTAAAGCACAGTTTGACTCCTCAGTGACAACAACTGACAGCCCTGAATCCTAACACAGGCTGAGACACAAACACGGATGGGAACTCTGAAGGATCCACTTTGTGCTGCTCACCAATCAAAAAGAGCTTTCTGAACTCAAGAATAACAGACCCCAGGTCCTTGTTCTGCAACTTTACCTGCTATAAATGTGACCCACAAGACCTGCAAAGGCCCTTCCCACTTCCCCTGCAGGGCTGGCAGTGCCACCACTGGACATGGACCCAGTGGCTGGGCAGGAACGGAGGGGCTGGGGCGTCCAATCCATCGGCCCAGGCGGCACCAGGAGTTCCTGCAGTTCCTGAGGGGAGAGCCTCAAGCCAACAAAGGATTAGGAAGACCAGGTGTTGATTAAAGTCAACACCTCACCAAAGACACAGGAAAACAAGTGCCAACACCTCGACAACCACTTCAGTTTTCAACTGATAAAGCAACACTAAAGAAAAGCTTTTCAGATATTGGGAAGAGTCCATCCCACTTTAACCAGTTTGTGGGACTCGTTCCCAGCCTCCTGAGGTTCATTTCCCACCTCACTGGGGGCTGCAGCACAGCTGGTTCTACACACACACACAGGGAGCTGCTGCTCCTGCATTCCAGTCTCCTGGTGCTCCTTGCAACTCCTCCAGCTGTTTGCCCAGCTCTCCAGTGCCCATTCCTTTGCCCACTGCACTTGGTCACAGCCCCAGGGCTCCCAGGGCCACCCTGGGCTCTCCCCTGCCCTGACACTCAGGCCCTTTCCCAGCCTGACTCCATCCAGCACTGACCCAGCTGCTGCACCTGCAATTCTCCTGCTCCTGCCCTCCCTCTGCCTGCAGAACACCCCTGCCAGCTCCTGCACCCCACCTCTTACCTCCCAGACAACAGGAGCTGCATCCTCCTGGATCCTCCAGCTGAATGCTGCTGGCTCTGGGCAGCTCCCACCCTTCAGCAGGGGATCCCAAAGGCAGCTCTGGGGACTGTCCTGAGGGCAGGGACACCCACTGTGGGTCACACCAACACTCAGCCAGCTCAGGCCTGGGCTCTTCTGCCTGCAGGGCAACAAACAGCCAAGCAGGGACACTGGGACACTCCAAGGAAACAGGGACAACAAACTCAGGAGCCTGGCACACCACAGCCCCCAAACCTGCCCAGGCTCCAGCTGCTGCACAGACCTGTGGCCACAGGGGACACAAACCCACCCCCAGCACAGACAACCCTGGGCAGGTCAAGCTGCTCATTCCCAAACACAACCAAACATCCAGTGCCACTGTCTGCCAGCCCCTGCTCCAGGAATCCATCATCTTTGCCATTTGCTTTCCCTACAGGTCCTTGCATTCACCTTCTACTATCAAACCATGAGGAGCAAACTCAGCTCTTAACTGGAACCAAACCAATTTGGCTTCCTAATTTTAAAGGATACTGACTTTGCCTTACCAATATAGAGTCTGGCTTAGGGGTACTTCCTACAGCTTCTGTCGTCTTCCACTCTCCTGCAGTTCCACTGGCCCACACCACAGGAACAACTGCAGCTGCCACTTCAGTGGGGACCTTGCTGCTGACAGGAGTTATTCCCTGCACAACAAGAGCTGCTGCTTGGACACATTTAGTTTCAGCAATTACACTTTCAATAGCCCCAGTTTTCCATTTCATTTCTGTCTCAGCTTTTCCAGTCCATCCCTTCCTAGCACAGGTTTGGGTGAGTTTGGCAAATAGAGACATGAGGAATTACACCCAATGTTTTCCCAGTTTAACCCCTGTCACACCAATCACCTGAACACTGCCAGTCCTTCATTCTCCCTCTCTTGGGTTAAGGACTGAGCAAGTTGGACCTGTGTCTGACCAGGACATGTGCAAACCAAATGCTGGGGACTGGAACACACACCTGGCACTCCTGCAGCTCTCACAGTCACATTGCAGAGAAAACAGCCAATTGGACCCTCACTGCTCATTTCTTAATCCCAATCCCACACTTCTTTGGCACTTGCAGCACCACTTTTATCACCCAATTCCAGCCCATTAGAGAGCTCCATGTCTAGCAGGGACAGGGACCCCTGGGATACTCTCAGCAATGCCTGAATCCATGGCAGGGACCTTGCTTTGAGCTCCCCAGGGCCGGGCACCCCGAGGATCTCCCCGAATAATCCTTTCGGTGCGCGCTGGAGTCCTCGGGGTGCCCCAACCCGGGGGCACCAACAGCACTGTCCCTCCAGGGGGCCAATTTGGTCCTAAACTGCAGGGGGATCTTGCCTGTGTCCCAGACTGGTCCGGGGATCTGAGGCCCTTCCCGAGAAAATCTCGGTGCCGGCGTGAAGGGCCAGAGATCCCTTGGAGCCAGGGGAGAGCAGGCACAGAGTCCCTCCTGGGGGCCAATTCTGCTGCCTGAAATCAGCTCTGCAAAGAAGCCTCTAAGGCTCAGCTGGTGACTTTTAGAAGCCAGGTATTCCTTGCTTACAACACCCTGCCATGATCCCAGCCCCACGGGGGTCCTGGCAATCCGCTCCCAAAGGGCACACGGAGGGGTCTCCACTGCAGCTGATGGGAGGGGTCAGCATTACAGGAGGGTCCATTTTTGTTCCCTGCATTCCTGTTCCACATTCAGAACATTCCCAACACCTGTTACCATATACACAAACCTTTATAAGGTCTCTGAGGGGCTCCATCGGGGGTCTCTGGTGGTCACCTGTGCCTGCAGACCCCAAAGTTCTCAGTGACCACCTTAGCAACTTCAACACAACTCACCTGGTTGTGGAGGAATTTGGTGCTGCTTGGCTGCTGCCTCAGTTCCCTTCTTCATTTATTCTTTACTTTGCTTGCTCAGTCCCTTTAAGTTCCTTGGCTCAGCTCCATGCAGTCTCTAGGGAACATCCCACTGCAAAAACTACCAGTTCTTGGTACATCTCCAAACTCAGACATCAGGGAGCGAGGCAGAAATCAACTAATTCAGGACACTACCTACAAATATTGGGACAAAAACACCACAACATTCCATGGCCTCCCTTGGCAAACCAACACCAAACTGCTCAGACACAAACAATAACCTGCACACTACAACAATCTGGCACTGCTGGTTCAACCCGGCCAAGGCAGTTGGGAAATTACACAAGGTCAACTTTCTTCCAAGTTCCAGTTAGGATACAAAAATCAGGGAGATCACAGACTCCCCTGTACAGTTTTACTTTGAGGAGAAAAAGAAACCAAAGCCATCCCCAGGGCTGCAATGGCTCAGGCTCACAAAAAGGCCCAGGGGCTTCAGGTTTCCGAGGCGCTTCACTGAGGGGCTTCCCAGGTCTTCTCTGTCTGGAGCCCTCAAAGTCCTCAGGGCCTGCCTTAGGAACCTCAACACAACTCACCTGCTTACACAGGAACATGGTGCTGCTTGGCTGATGCCTCAGTTCCCTTCTTCCTTCTTTCTTCACCTCCCTTGCTTGGTCCCTTTCAATCCCTTGGCTCAGCTCTGTGCAGTTTCCAGGCTCCATCCCACTGCAAAAAGGATTAGCTCTTGTTACATCTCAACACTCAGACATCATTCCATCTTTTTTCTTCACACTTAGTCATTAAGCCTGTGTCTCCTTATTTAAAGCACAGTTTGACTCCTCAGTGACAACAACTGACAGCCCTGAATCCTAACACAGGCTGAGACACAAACACGAATGGGAACTCTGAAGGATCCACTTTGTTCTGCTCACCAATCAAAAGGACCTTTCTGAACTCAGGAAGAAGAGACCCAATGTCCTTTTTCTGCAACTTTACCTGCTGTAAATGTGACCCACCAGACCTGCAAAGGCCCTTCCCACTTCCCCTGCAGGGCTGGCAGTGCCACCACTGGACACGGCCCCAGGGGCTGGGCAGGAACGGAGGGGCTGGGGCGTCCAATCCATCGGCCCAGGCGGCACCAGGAGTTCCTGCAGTTCCTGAGGGGAGAGCCTCAAGACAACAAAGGATTAGGAACAGCATTTTAAACTTTAATAGGTATATCCCCTGGAAGATGGGGAGTTGGACAAGGCCTGCTGGTACAACAAGGACACACTCAAGGCTATCTATTCAAAGGATCTACCAGCACTCAAAAGCTGTCACTGTCCTTCTGTCAGGGGGAACTCAGCAAACTCTCTTTGCCAAGAGCCTCCAAGAGGATTTCCAGCTTTTGGGGTTCTCTTTTAACCATTTCTCCCATCACTGTAGCTGGGACTGTCACCTACCCTACAGGGGGAACAGCCCACAAAGTTCACTTGCAGGGATGCCATTAACTCAAAGTCCCTTCTCAGGGGGGTCACTGCACACCTTGGCCTTTCTTTGCCCTCCCCACCAAAGATGCTGCCAACACTTCTGAGACATCTGGCACACCCAGAGCTCTCCTCAGGGAAGGCTTCAGCTGCTTCAAGGCTGCCCTTGCACCATCCAGCCAAGGCAGCAAATTCTTACAGGTTGTTCTTTAAAGTTGCCATAACAGTCTTACCACACATCCAGAGGGAGCAATCCAGAGTCCAGCCCGTCCCACCATTCCCAGGAAGGCAGTTCAGGGGCTGGCTGGGGCTCAGGGAGGAGTCACGGGGCTTCTCTTCTTCCTTCCTGCTTTCCACATTTTCTCCTGCAAAAGCAAAGGTTTCTTGGCTTTCCTTGCTCAAGCAGACGCAGCCAAGGCCATCTTTGCAATCTAATCCTGGAAATTACTCCAGGCTGTCATTTCAGGGGGTTCTCTCAGGTCCTGCACTAATCAATCCCCTTGGCCATTGGTTTCTTGGCAGGTTCTGGCATTCACCTTCTACAAGCAAACCAGGAGGAGCAAATTCAGCTGTTCCTGCAACCAATCCAGTCTGGCATTCTGATTTGAAAGGATACTGGCTTGGCCTTACCAGGAGAGATCCCACATCAGGGGTAATACCTACAGGTTCTGCCCTCTTCCACTCTCCTGCAGTTCCACTGGCCCACACCACAGGAACAACTGCAGCTGCCACTTCAGTCGGGGCCTTGCTGCTGACAGGAGTTATTCCCTGCACAACAAGAGCTGCTGCTTGGACACATTTAGTTTCAGCAATTACAGTGTCAATAGCCCCAGTTTTCAACTTCATTTCTGACTCAACTTTTCCAGTCCATCTCTTCCTAGCACAGGTTTGGGTGAGTTTGGCAAATAGAGAAACTCAAGAATTCCCCAATGTTTTCCCAGCTTAACCCCTGTCACACCAATCACCTTAACAGTGCCAGTCCTTCATTCTCCCTCTCTTGGGTTAAGGACTGAGCAAGTTGGACCTGTGTCTGACCAGGACATGTGCAAACCAAATGCTGGGGACTGGAACACACACCTGGCACTCCTGCAGCTCTCACAGTCACATTCCAGAGAAAACAGCCAATTGGACCCTCACTGCTCATTTCTTAATCCCAATCCCACACTTCTTTGGCACTTGCAGCACCACTTTTATCACCCAATTCCAGCCCATTAGAGAGCTCCATGTCTAGCAGGGACAGGGACCCCTGGGATATTCTCAGCAATGCCTGAATCCATGGCAGGGACCTTGCTTTGAGCTCCCCAGGGCCGGGCACCCCGAGGATCTCCCCGAATAATCCTTTCGGTGCGCGCTGGAGTCCTCGGGGTGCCCCAACCCGGGGGGCACCAACAGCACTGTCCCTCCAGGGGGCCAATTTGGTCCTAAACTGCAGGGGGATCTTGCCTGTGTCCCAGACTGGTCCGGGGATCTGAGGCCCTTCCCGAGAAAATCTCGGTGCCGGCGTGAAGGGCCAGAGATCCCTTGGAGCCACGGGAGAGCAGGCACAGAGTCCCTCCTGGGGGCCAATTCTGCTGCCTGAAATCAGCTCTGCAAAGAAGTCTCTAAGACTCAGCTGGTGAGTTTTAAAAGCCAGGCATTCCTATACACTGTAAGATATTTTAAGACCTTACTGAATAAAAAAACATAAAGCTTTTATCAGGGACATCTGACCTCCAACAGACAGCTCCTTTCCCCTTTCACTACAAAATTACTTCCATGGAATCATTTAACAGGAAGTGCCCAGGAACCCCAGACTGTGCTTTTCAGAACAGAAAATAAATAGAAGGAAGGAGCTTTGCACAAGTGTAACAGGCTCCAGAACAGACCTGACTTTAGTTCTACTCTTTATTTTCAAATACAGCAGACAAAAGCTCCAGCAGGAGAGCTGGCACATGACCCATGGTACCCTGAAAGTCCCTCTCACGAGGGCTGTAGGAAAATCACAGCTGTACGAGTCCCTTGTGCCTGCAGATGCCTGGGGATCCTCTCCATCCACCTCGTGCTCTCCCAACAGGAGAAAGGGTGACCTCAGGGACACGGTGGCACTCGACATCCTGCTGAGAGAGCAAAAAAACCTTTAGCATAAAGGTGAGTTACAATCTAAAACTTCCTTTCGTGGGAGCTTTGTGCAACCAAGAAGGGGAAAATTTGCATCTCCTTTGGTGCAGGTGTCAACAGAAGCTGACAGAGCTTTTGCCTTTTTCAGACAACTGTGCCCTTTTTGGCTCCCTGGCAGCTCCAATGGCACCAGAACCCCCTTCCTGCACACCCACGGGTGTCACACACAGGCACCCATGCACCTTTGCTCCAGCCCACACAGGGCCAACATTTCCTCACCCTGGACATCCCAAGGGGAGTATTTTTGCTAGAGAGCACAGCAACCCCCTGTCCTTGCAGACTGCCTCCCTGCAAAACAGGAATCATTTTTCCTGGACATTTCCCCCACACTCAAGGTCTTTTCAAACTGCTGTCCTGCCACCAAACCTGCTCAGGGTCCCTCCCAGCTTCTGCCTGTCCTTGCATTTAAAGGCACGGGCATATTCTACCTTCCAACAGCAAACCCAGCTCCTCCCTGGCAGTACAAGCCCTGCTCTTACCTGGACAGACTCCCGGGCTCGGCACAGCTGTGGCTCATGGAGCAGCTTCCCAAGGCCCTTCTCTCTCCCCGCAGGAAGCACAACTCGCCTCCGCCCCAGGGGAAACCACGAGCGAGACTGCAAATGGACACAGAACGAGTAAAAAGCATTAATGCAACACCACAAATCCAAGTTAAAGCAGACTTTGCCTCAAAACCCTGCACGGGGAGAGGCTTTGGGGTTCCAAAGCGAAACCCGATACACCCAGAGAGCAACAGCCCCGCAGCCCCGGCACAGCTTCCCCCGGGGTCTCCCGGCAGGTAACGGGCTTACTCAGCCCTCGCCGCCCAGCACAACGCGCACCTAAACGCCCCCCAGCTCCCCTAGTCCATAAACACAGAGGACAACACACTCTTACCTCGGCGGTCCGGGCAGCAGCGGGGCCGCACCCTCAGCGCTCACACACAACCAGCCACAGCTGCCGCCTCAGGCCCGGCGTTTATGTACGCCCGCCCGGCTCGCCATTGGCGGAGGCGCCGTGGCGCCTGATTGGACAAGGCCGGTGCGGGGGGCGGGCTCAGCTGTGCCGGGTTGTGCCGCGGATCGCCGCGCGCGGGGTCTCCACTTCCGGGTTGCCATGGCAACCGCTGCGGCCTAGGCCCGGGGCTGGAGTTCGGACTGGAATCGGGGATGGAATTAGGGCTGGAATTGGGGCCGGAATCGGGACCAGGGCAGTCCCGGGGCCCGGCAGCGGGACAGTGAAGCGAGGCAGGGAGGCCGCAGCTCCCCAGGCCAGGCGCACCCCCCGTCGTGGCGTCCCGTCCCCCCACCATGGCCCCCCACCCATCCCACCCCATTCCACCCTATCCCGGGTTACTCCCGACTCCGACACTCCATTGCAGGCTTGGGATAGAAACAAACAATTTTATTGGTTAAGCAACAGAAAGAGCTGATGAATAAAGTCGCCAATAAGCTAAATAATTAACAAACACATCCCTGTTATTACTTTATGACAGCACACATCAAAGCTGCTATTTAAGGCTCTTAATTGTATGAATCTCGCGGGACATTGTCCACTCTTCCCTCCCTACTGCCAGACAGTGTGACAACAGCAGCACAATCCATAGTCACCTGCATCCCTAGTTTCATAATACTCTCCCTGAGTTCATTCTTAGTTAATTTTTAATTTTTTTCCCATTTTTGGACTTTTTTTGCTATGCTTCCACCTCCCTTTCTCCAACCTGATAGCTGACTTTTTATTTTTTTTTTCCCCGGGGTCCCAGTCTGGTTCCACCCACCGCCAAATTCCATGTTTTTGCTCTGGCTACCTAGGCAACGTCAGCTTCCTGTGGGATTCCTGATGTGGTTACCTAGGATGGGGGACAGCTGAGCCCCTCGCTGTGGATCAGGACCCTCTGTGGGGTGCGGGGGGCTCCTGGGGGGCCGGGGCACCCCCAAAATGAGGATGGAAACGGAAGGGGGTCCCGGCAACTGGACACCCTGCCTGGCTATTTTGGAAGGGGTACAACCCCCAGCGCCCCAAGGGGCTTCACCCCAGCCCGACAGCACACAGCACCCCCGCGATGGGTCGGGGGGCGGCGGGCACGGCCCCCCCTCTCTCCTCCCTCGGCGCAGCGACTCAGAGCTCGTACTCGTGCCAGAGGCTGTGGGGGCAAAACGGGGGTCAGCGGCCGCCGGGCGGGGCGGGGGGCACCGGCGGAGGGGGTGCCCCGCGCCCCCCGCCCGTCCCGCACCCACCTGTAGGTGACATCGGGGTTGTCGCGGTGCTCCAGGAGCGCGTCCCGGACGGGGCCGGGGGGGCTCAGCCCCAGCGCCTGCGCCCGCTCCCAGCGCTGCAGGCGGGTGATCCCTGCGGGACAGCGCGGTCAGCGGGGCCGGGGGGCCCGGGGACACCGGGGGGGACACGGGGGGGACACCGGGGGGGACGCCGGGAGTGCTCACCGGTGCAGGGCCCGTACTCCCAGCAGAGGTCGAAGCGCCGCAGCATCTCCAGGAGCGCCGGGTCCGGCGGGGGCTGCGGGGCGGCGCGGGGGCGGTCCCGCACCTTCGCCTTCCCTTGCGCCTTCTCCTTGTCCTTGTCCTTGAGCCTGCCCGGGGGTCGCCCCGGGCCCCGCCGCCGCCGCCGCGGGAAGGAGTCGGTGATGCGCCGGGGCTGCCCCATGGCCCTGCGCGACATGGAGCTGGCGGCGGCCCCGGCGATACCGGGAACGGGGCGGGACCCGCCCATACCGGGAACCCGCAGGGACCCGCCCCTGACCGGCCGGGCCCGGGCGGAAGCGGCGGGGCCGCGCTGGGGGACCGGCCAGGGCCGCCCCCGGAACGCCCGGGCACTGCCACCCCCGCGGGGTCCCGGTCCCCCGCCCGCCTGGGCGCTGACACCCTGCCACGGCTGTCCCCGGCTCTGCCCGGCTGTCCCCGGGCACTGTTGTCACCCCCAGTTGTCCCCACCACCCCCACACACTGTCCCGTTACAGTCCTTGTCACCCCAGGCACTGTCACCCCTCTATCCTGGTGGTCCCCATCACCCCAGACACTGTCACCCTGGGGACTGTCACCGCATGGCAGTCCCTGACACCCTGTACAGTGTCACTCCCCCAGATGTCCCCAGGCACTGTCACCCCTGTGGCTCTCCCTGTCACGCACAGGCGCTGGCACCTCTATCCCGGTGGTCCCTGTCACCCCAGGCACAGTCACCCCACCCCTGCATTCCCTGTCACTCTGGACGCTGTCACCTCCCCATCTGTCCCTACCACCCCCAGGCACTGTCACCCCCACGGCCCTCTCTGTGCCCCTGGACATTGTCACCCACATCCCACCACTCCCCATCACCCCAGGCACTGTCACCCCCATCAGTCCCCGTCACCCCCCCATGCCTTGACTCACTCCGTGACACCGTCACCTTGTGTCCTGTGTGTCACTGTCTGTCCCCACCAGGAAGCCCAGGAGGTGACCCACAGCCGCTGTGCCTGCCCATCCCACCCCCCGCTGTTGGTGACACCATCCCATGGGGGGGGTGACACTGCAGGTGCCACCATTTGCCTGAGGCCCTCCCTGGGGGGGCCGAGAATAGCTGAGATCCGTGTCCTGTAACAGGGTGTCTCCCAGGGGAGGTGACACGAGAGCCACCAAGCCGTGCCACCGCTGCAACGGTCAGTGCTGGAGGGAGACACAACCCCACAGCAGCCATCAGAGACCCCACAACACCCTTTAATTCGGGGCTGGCTTTTCTCCCCTGTCCAGCGGGGCGGTGACACCCCCGCCCCGGGCAGGGGCCGGCGGGGCTTCAGGGCCCGTCCTTGTCCACGCCGGGGTTGTGCAGGATGTAGCGGCAGATGCCGGGCAGGCGCTGGTGGCCCAGCAGCTCCTGCAGCTGCTGCATGGGCCCGTTCTGCAGCGCCGTGTGCCCATAGGTGGGGAACCCCCTGGCCTGCGCCCGCCGCGCCGCCACCGTCAGTGCCACCCGCATGTAGCCGCGCCGGCGGTGCGCGGGCAGCGTGAAGCCGTGGGCGCCCGTCCCGAAATGGTCGGTCAGCACCCAGCTGAGGGGCTCCCCGGCGCCGTCCTGCACGCACACGTGGGGGAAGCGCCCCAAAAGCTCGGCCAGGTAGCGCCGGCTGCGGGCGTTGCCCCCGTAGGGCCACGTCTCGTTCAGCAGGTCCACGTGCGAGGGGAGCAGGGAGCCCAGCCGCACGCCGGGGTCCAGCCTGGGGGACCTGGGGGTTAGTGGGGGGGCTCGGGGGTGCCTGTGCGGGGAGGGGGTGCAGGGGGTCTCACCGGGGCTCGGGCATGGTGCTGGGGTCGGGGTGCATGTAGGTGTAGTACTCGGTGATGTCCAGCTCCACGCCTTTGGCCCTCGCCAGGTCCTGCGACACCGTGGTCACCCCGTCCTGTAGCCCTGGGGATGGTGATGTCAGGCGGTCCCGCTCCCCCAGCACCCCCATTTCTGCCTCAGCCTCCTCTGTGTGAGCCCAGTGTCCTCAGTGTCCCCCGGGGATACCTGCAATCCCAGTCTCTATTCCCAGCACCCCAATCCCTGTCCCCAGTGTGCCTAGCACCCCCGAGTCCAACCACAGCCCCCCAGTACCCCCCCAAATCCAACCACCATGCTCCCCAGTGCCACCCAGCACCCCCAAGTCCAACCACAGTGCTCCTCAGACCCCCACATCCCACCACAATACTCCCCATGTCCCCCAGGACTGTGTCCCCAGTGTGCCCAGCACCCCAGTTGCTGCCCCCAGTGCCCCCCAGCGCTCCCCAATCCAATCACGATGCTCCTCTGCCCCCAACACCCCCAAGTCCAACCCCAGTACTCCCCAGAGCTCCCCAGGACCCTGGTCCCCGTGTACCCAGCACCCCAATCCCAGTCCCAGTAGCCTCCAGTGCCCCTAAATTCAGTCCCAATACTTCCCACTGATAGCACCCATCAACCCCCACCCCGGCACACCGAGCTGTGCCCCCAGTGCCCCCCAGTGCTCCCCAGTGCCCCCCAGCACCCCCCTGCCCCCAGGCCACCGATGATGATGAAGGCAGAGTCCCAGCGCTGGCACCCGGGGGTCTCCAGCAGCGCCCGGTACGCCCCCAAATCCCGGTAGAACGCTGTCTGCGTGTTCCAGTAGCTGTCGTTCACTGGCACCTGGGGGCACCCAGGGGTGCCCTGAGCACACCAGGGCCCCGTACCATCCCCCCCTTTCCCTGCAGTGCCCCATGTCCCCGCGGGCCACCTCTCCTCTGGGACGGGCCAGCACGGCGCCGAAATCGGGCCACTTGTCCACCAGCACCTCGGAGTCGCCCGGGTTCCCCCGGGTTATGTTCAGCACTGCCCCGTACACCTGGGGGACAGCGGGGGTCAGGGGTGGGGGGCACATGTGTGGTCAAAGCTGGGCGGCACAGGGGCAGATGGGGGGGTCAGAGCTGGGGGGGTTATGGGGGCAGATGTGGGGCTGGAACTGGGGATTTATGGGGCAGATGTGGGCGAGGTCAGAGCTGAGGGGGCAGATGTGGGCGGGGTCAGAGCTGAGGGGAAGGGGGGCAGGTGCGGGGGACAGGGTGACACAAGGGCTCCTGGTGACATGGGGGTCCCCATCACTGGGGTGTGACATGGGGGTCCCTGGGCCTGGGGGAGTGAGAGTGGGGAGGTGCCACGGGGGTCCCGCTCAGGCAGGAGACAGGGAGTCCCTGTCACCAGCAGGGCAAGGGACAGGGGTGACACTGGGGTCCCAGTCACAGCAGGGTGCAGGGGTGACACCGGGATCCCTGGTGCAGGGGTGAATAGTGGGGTGCCATCACTGGCAGGGCAGCGTGGCATTGGGGTCCTCATCGTGGCACAGGGCAGGGATGGCACAGGGCAGGGGTGACAGCGGGGTCCCGGTCACCGGCAGGGCGAGGGGCAGGCTCTTCTTCAGGATGCCCTCCAGGCGCTGCAGCTGGGCTGGGCTCGTCAGGATCTGCATGGTCCTGCCAAGAGACCCCTGATAACAGAGGGACAGGACCCCCAGGCGTGGCCCCCAGCCCTGTCCCCTTCCCCAGCCCCGCGTGGTCCCCAGCCCCTCCAGCACTCACCCTGCAACAGTCCTGGAGCTGTGGAGCGGGAGCCTGGAGACTGTGTGGCGGGTGGTGACAACAGCGGGTGCCAGGGCCACCACGAGCCGTCACGGGCCAGCGAGTGCCCCCTGCCTTGGGAGGCATCGGGCAGGGTCCATCCTGCTGGGCACTGGGCACGGGGCCAGCCCTGGGGCCGCCTGGGGACGGGTGCTCACCCGGGACATTCTGCCCCCCGTGCCACCAGAGCCCCAGGGATCCTCGGTGCCACCACCTGCCCCACGGTCTCGGTGCCATGCAGATCCTGAGGTGCCCAGCCCAGCTGCGGCTTCTGGAGGAGACCCTGCGGAAGAGCCTGCCCACCACCCTGCCGGTGACAGGGACCCCAGGGACCCCCCTGTCCCCTCTGCCTTGCCAGTGACAGGGATCGCAGGGACCCCTCTGTCCCCTCCCCCCTGTTCTGCCAGTGATGGGGACCCTGGGAACCCCTCTGTCCCCTCTGCCCTGTTGTGCCGGTGACAAGGACTCCAGGGACCTCTCTGTCCCCTCTGCCCCGTCCTGTGGGTAACAGAGCTCCCAAGGACTCTTCTGTCCCCTCCCCTCCTTGCCAGGAGCCCCTCTGCCTCCCCCTCCACCTTTCTGGTCGCAGGGACCCTGGGGACCCCTCTGTCACCTCTCCTGCCAGTGATGGGGCCCCCAGGAACCCTTCTGCCTGCCCTGCTGGTGACAAGAACCTCGTGTCCTCTCTGCCTCCTCTCCCCTGCCCTGCCACTGACGGAGACCCCAGGGGACACCACAGCTCCCTCTGCCCTGCTGGTGACGGAAACACCAGGGACTGGGAACCCCCTTGTCCCCTCTCCTCTTCCCTGCTGGTGACAGGGACCTTGTCCTGCAGGTCCTGGGGACTGTGATGACGGTGGCCCGGGGGAACCCGGCCGCCCACGAGGTGCTGGTGGACTCCTGGCCCGATTTTGGCATCGTCCTGACCCGCCTGCGTCCAGAGGTGCTGCCCCCAACCTGGCAGCACCCCACACCCCGGGGGGCTGGGAATTGGGGTGCCACCCTCAGCCCCCCTGTCCGCCCTCCAGGAGCACAAGGACCCCAAGGATCACTACACCAACCAGCTGGCCGTGTTCTACCGGGACAAGGGGGCCCTGCAGGCGCTTCTGGGGGGCCCCGAGGCGGTGGTCCAGGCACGAGCCTTCCAGATACTGGGTAAGGATGGCCCTGGGAGGGACACGGGGACACCACCCGCTGTCCCCTGCCCGGCTGACAGGCTGTCCCAGGCCTGCAGGAGGGGCTGGATGAGGCCGTGCGGGAGGCGGCCGGTGCCAAGGGGCTGCACGTGGAGACCATCCGGTACCTGGGACTGATGAGCCCCGAGCCCCCCCGACCCCGTGCACAGTGAGTGAGGGCACCCAGGGCACAGGGACACCAGGGTCACCGGGGGGGTGTGGGGGCACCAAGGGGTGTGGGAGCACTGGAGTGCAAGGGGGCACTGGGGACACGGGAGCACCGGGGACACGGGAGCACCAGGGACACAGGGTCATCGGGGGGCCAGTCACATCCCTGGGTGGCACAGGGGGTTCCCAGGTGACATGGGTGGTCCCTGAGCACACTCCTGGGTGGCACAGGGGTCCACGAGCACATTCCTGGGTGGCACAAGGGTTCCCAATCCCATTCCTGCGCGGCACAGGAGTTCCCTGAGCACATTCCTGGGTGACATTGGCATCCCCAATCCCATCCCTGCGTGGCACAGGGGTCCCTGAGCACATCCCTCGGTGACACAGGGGGTCCTCGAGCACATCCCTGGGTGGCACAGGAGTTCCCCGAGCACATTTCTGGGTGACATTGGCATCCCCAATCCCATCCCTGCATGGCACAAGGGGTCCTCAAGCACATCGCTGGGTGGCACAGGGGTCCCTGAGCACATCCCTCGGTGACACAGGCACCCCCATTCCCACCCCCGGCTGGCACAGGGGACCCCAGCCCCATCCCAGCCGCCATCCCTCGCAGCCATGGGGTTCAGCATTCCCCACTCCTGCCATGCCCCCTCTCAGGTTGCCCCCGGGCCTGCGCCTGGCGCCCGTGTCCCCGTCCCACGTCCCGCTGCTCAACGCCACGTGGGCCCTGGGTGGCAACGCCCGCAGCCGGGCCTTCCTGCTGGGGCTGGTGCGGGCGCTGCCCTCCGCCTGCCTGCTGGGCCCGCGCGGCCGCCCCGTGTCCTGGACCCTGCTGGACGCCCAGGGCTGCCTGCGCCACGGCTACACGGTGCCCGCCTGGCGCGGCCGCGGCCTCACCGGCCTCACCATGGCCGCCATGGGCCGGGGGCTGCACGCCCGCGGCTTCCCCATCTACTGCACCGTGCTGCCCCACAACAGGGCCGCGCTCAGCGCCCTGGGCGCCATTGGCTTCGTCACACAGCCTGGAACATTCTACGTCATCGTGGGGACGCCCAAGTAGCGCCCGGGGAGGGGGTGGATGTGCTCGGGGTGGGGTGACCTGGGCCTGGGAGGGGACTGGATCCCTACCCCAGTGACCACCGTCCAGAGGGGAACAGCCTGACCGCCACGCTGAGCTTGGGGAGGAGCTGCTCTCTCTGGTCCCTACTGAGCTCGGAGCCTGGAGCAATTCACCCCGGTCCCTGCTGATGGCACAGGGGGGAACACCCTGATTCCTCACCGAGCTCAGGTCTGGATCTGTTCACCCCGGTCCCTGCTGATGGCACAGGGGGGAACACCCTGATTCCTCACCAAGCTCAGGTTTGGATCTGTTCACCCCCATCCCTGCTGATGGCACAGGGGGAACACCCTGATTCCTCCCTGAGCTCAGGTCTGGATCTGTTCCCCCCGGTCCCTGCTGATGGCACAGGGGGGAACACCCTGATTCCTCACCAAGCTCAGGTTTGGATCTGTTCACCCCCATCCCTGCTGATGGCACAGGGGGAACACCCTGATTCCCCTCTGAGCTCAGGTCTGGATCTGTTCACCCCCATCGCTGCTGATGGCACAGGGGGGAACAACCTGATTCCCCTCTGAGCTCAGGTCTGGATCTGTTCACCCCCATCCCTGCTGATGCCCCCCCTGGGGGTGTGGTGCGGGCGGGGCGGGGGCGCTGGAGAAAGGCTTTTATTCGTTCATACAAGAATAGATCTTCTGCAATAAATACCCCAATAAATAAAACATCTCCAATAAATAAACACTCATAGACGCACCAGGACAGCGGCCCCGCCCCCGGATCCAGGCCACGCCCCCAGCTCTGCATTGATGGGCACTGGGAGGCGGGGCTTGGTTAAAATGGGGCGTGGCCTGTTGCGGGGAGGAGGCGGGGTTGGCTACACAGACTAGTGGGCGGGGCTTATTGCCATCCAGGGGTGGAGCCTATTGCTCCAGGGGCGGGGCTTGCTGCTGGATGGGGCGGGGCTTATTCCTATGCTCAGAGGGGCTTGGTCCTTTTCGAGGTGGGCGGGGCTTGTACCCACGTGGGTCTCTTGGGGTGGAGGGATGGGGCATCCCGGAGGGGTGGGGACACCCTGGGGGGGCACTTGGGGGTCAGGGGACCCGTCCCTTAAGGCACAGTGTGGTGACAGAGGGGCTGTGAGGTGGCTCTTTGGGATCTCTCAAGGCACACTGGTGGTGGAGAGGGGACGTGGCACGGCTGTGGTGGCACTTGGGGTAAGGAGCCCTGCCCCTTTAAGACGCAGTATGATGAGGGAGGGGCTGTGGGGTGGCTTCGGTGACACTTTGGGATCAGGAGAACCTGCCCTTTAGACACAGTGTGGTGACAGAGCGGATGTGGGGTGGGTTTGGTGGCACTTTGGTGTCAAAAGCCCCATTTCTCAAG
The DNA here is from genome assembly GCF_036250125.1 of Pseudopipra pipra. NCBI lineage: Eukaryota > Metazoa > Chordata > Aves > Passeriformes > Pipridae > Pseudopipra > Pseudopipra pipra. The sequence continues at coordinate 464,172 of NC_087554.1, read as the reverse complement.
GCACACTGGTGGTGGAAAGGGAACGTGGGGTGGCTTTGGTGGCACTTGGGGTCAGGAGACTCATCCCTTACAGCACATCGTGGTGACAGAGGGGCTGTGGGGTGGCTTCGGTGGCACTTTGGGGTCAGGAGCCCCGCTGCTCAAGGCACACTGGTGGTGGAGAGGGCACCTGGGTGAGGAGCCCCGTCCAGGTCCCACCTCAGGCGGGGGCACGGGCGGGGCGCTCAGAACCCCCTGGCCTCCAGCCGCAGGGTGACCACGGCGGGCGGCACCTTCTTCTTGAGGCGGTTGAAGTCCTTGGCCGAGCGCCAGAGCCAGGTCTGCAGCTCCTTGAGCAGCCAGAAGTCGTCCATCTTCTTCAGGAAGTCGTTGGGGGCCGGGGGGGCCCCGGGGGGCCCGGCGGGGGGCCCAGCGGGGCCGGCGGGCAGCGGGTACCCCAGGGAGGACATGACGCCGCCGATGCTGAGCACCAGCCCCTGGAGGCTGGCGCAGAAGTGGGCGAGGCGGTGGCGCAGCTCGGCCGTGCCCACCTGCCCGTCCAGCACGCGCAGGTAGCACAGCAGGCGGCTGTAGGCGCGGTAGTTGGCGGCCAGGCGGGCGTTGTCCGTCAGCCCCCTCCACAGGTCCAGGTCCACCGTGGCGCTGGGCACCCGCTGGGCGCGCGCCAGGCGCGGGGGGTTGAAGTCGGGCTCATTGAAGGGGGGCCCCAGGTAGTTCAGCTGGAAGGGAACGGGGGGCGTCGGGGGTGGTGTGGTGCTGGGGTTGTCCCCCTTGTCCTCTCTCCGTGCGCTCCCGCCTGCCATGTCCCAGGTCCCCGGGATCACCATGTCCCAAGTCCCCAGGATCACCACATCCCAAGTCCCCGGGATCACCATGTCCCAAGTCCCCGGGATCACCATGTCCCAGACGCCCACACCCCGCGGGTGCACACACCCAGCATGGCCCAGGTCTCCACGTCCCCCCCATCCCGGGTTTCACTGTCCCCCAGGCAGACACGCCCACTGTGCCCCTTTCCCTTTCATGGCCTCGGTCTCCGTGTTCACCCTGTCTCCACGTCCCCCAGGTCTCCATGATCACCGGGTTCCAGGTCTCCCTGTCCCCCAGGGGGACGTGCCCACCCCGCTCCCAGTCTCCATGTCCACTTTTTCCCAGGCCTCCGTGTCCCCCTGCACACCATGTCCCCTGTCTCCATGTTTCCATGACCCCCGGGCTGACACGCCCAGCATGTCCCAGGTCTCCCTGTCCCCCTCTTTGCAAGTCTCTGTGTCCCCCTGCACACCATGTCCCCAATCTCCTCGTCCCTCTGCCCATGTCCCACATCCCCCAGGTGGCCGTGCCCATCACGTCCCCCTTTTTCCACGTCCCCCCATCCCAGTTCTCAGTGTCCCAGGTCTGTATTTGTCCACCACATCCGAGGTCTCCACATCCCCCGGACGGACACGCCCATGTCCCCACTCTCTACATTCCCCTCTTCATCTCACCCCCCCAATCCCACCACATCCCCGAGGGGGACATTCCCACCACATCCCGGGCAGTGACGCTGTCACCGCCTGGCACCCACCGTACCGGCACCACCGAGGGCACGTCGGGGCAGAGACGGGGAACCTCCGCGTGAGTCGGCAATGCCGGCGGGGAGGGAGAGGCCGGTGCCCACACCCATGATGGAATCATGGGCCAGGGGAGGGGGCCCGGGAGCCGCCCTGAGCCCGGAGGGTGATGAGGCATTTCCGTGCCCCCCGGCGCGGGAGCGGCTCGGCACGGGGTGGATACCCCGGGGCGGGGGAGGAGGGGGGGATAAACATCGGGGACTCACGTAGGTGCCGGCGAGGGTGCGGAGCTGGTGCTCCAGGTAGCGGGTCAGGTCGTAGGTCTGCTGGATGGACTGGCCGGCGCCCAGCTCCTCGGAGCAGTTCAGTGCCGGCAGCGCCGGCAGGTTGCAAAGCGCGGCGCACAGGAAGGTGAAGATCCCCCAAGAGTCACCTGCGGGGGACACGCGGCACCTCAGGGCGGGTGACAGGGACAGCCCGGCTCTGGGTGGGCGGTGCTGGGCCCGCGGGGCATCCCGGTGTTACCCCTCTGAGAGTGGGGAAACTGAGGCATCAGCACGGGGAGGGGGGGGCACCCCCACCTCAGCACCCCCTCCTGGAGCAGCAGAGACACCCCCCCCCTTCACTGCAGTGACCCCCCAGCTCCCCTCCGAGCGCTCCCGCCCGTGGCTGCACCAACAATCCTTTATATGGTCTGGAGCAGCACGGCCTCGGCATTCCCGCAGGGACACACGCCTGGGATATATTTGGGCACCGCCAACGCCGGAGCGGGCTGGGCACCCAGCAGGGATCCCCGCAGAGGGGCCACCGGGAATGCAGGGGGGTGGGACACGGCCCCGGGTCGCGGGGTGACCTTTGCCAAAGCCACCGGAAAGAGCCGGGGGGGTCCCCGTCATCGGCCTGACGTCAGGGAGGCCCGGGAGCCGCGGCCTCGTGCGCCGGCGGCTCTGCAAAGGTCACGGCCCGCGGCCAGCGCGCTCCGGCCAGCTGGCACCCCGGCACGCCGGAGCCGGCCTTCCCGGCAGCTCCTCCCGGGAAAGTCCGGCCGCTGGCACGGCTCGGCACCGCGGGGCTCCCGGCGTGGGCAGCCCCCGTGTGCCCCCGCGCGTCACCGCTCCCCGTCACCGGCCACCGGTGACGCACGAGGGTCCTCGGGGACACCCCGGCTCTGGCCACAGCGGCCCCGTCGTGGTGGGTATCCCTGTGGGATGCGGCTGCCCTGGGGGTGTGCAGGACAGTGACCACACCTGGGAGACATCCCGTGGGTGTGCGACACGCTGCCCACACCTGGGAGGCACCACGCAGGGGTCAATAGGTGTGCACGGGTGCGGGACACCCTATGGGCCTGCCGGGTACCACACAGGTGTGTGACACGCGTGGGATGCACCTGCAGGGGTGTCCGTGCACAGGTGTGTGCCCACGCACGTGCTGCACACGTGTGACACGCCAGGTATGGACGCAACGTGCTGTGCATACGGGACACATCCTGCGAGGGGGTGACGACACCCCCTGTGCGTGTGACACACCGTGTGCGTGGCACACCGTGTGTGTGGCACACCGTGCAAACACAGCACGCTGTGAGCATGACAGGCTGTGCACACACGACACGTTCTAAGAGTGCAACAACACTCGGTGCACACACCGCCCCACGGGTGTGACACGCCGTGCACACACAACACGCCGTGTGTGTGACACACTGTGCACACACCACCCCACGGGTGTGACATGCCATGCACGCGTGACACACCATGTGTGTGACACACTGTGCACACACCACCCCACGAGTGTGACACGCCGTGCACATGCGACACGCCATGTGTGTGACACGCCGTGCACACACCACCCCACGGATGTGACACGCCGTGCACACGCAACACGCCGTGTGTGTGACACGCCGTGCACACACCACCCCACGGGTGTGACACGCCGTGCACATGCGACACGCCGTGTGTGTGACACGCCGTGCACACACCACCCCACGGGTGTGACACACCGTGCGTGCACCACATCGTGTGTGTGACACACCGTGCACACACCACCCCACGGGTGTGACATGCCGTGCGTTCACCACACCGAGCGTGTGACGCCCCGTGCCCACGTGTGACGCTGCGTGTCCCCGTGGCACCCCGTGCCCGTGCGTGGCAGCCGCCCGCCCTCGCCCGCCGCGACTCGCCCGGTGCCCCACGGAGGGCACGTGCCACCGCTTGCCCGCATTCCCGGCGCATCCCGGTGCATCCCGGTGCATCCCAGTGTGTCCCGGCGCGTGGAGCGTGCGGCCGGCCCCGCGTGCGTGCGAGCGTGGGCCGGGGCCGGGGGGGCCATGGGGGGGCCGCGGTGACTCACACCACACCCCTCCTTCCCCGTGTTTGCTTTGGCCGGACCCTCACCCGCCGCCGGCTCCGGTTTCCAGGCGGGATTTACACCCGCCCTGGCCCGGCCAGCGCCAAACCAAACACAGCCAGGGAGTGAGGCGGGGGGGGGGATGGCAGGGACACGGGATGGGGATGGAGACACGGCAGCTCCCGGGCAGGTGGCCGGGACAGGAGGATGAGGATGAGGGAGAGAGGGAGTGGAGGTGGGTGACAGGAAGATGGGAATGGTGGGGTGCACAGCACTGGCACAGCATGAATGGCTCTGGGTGCTGGTGACCATGACACAGCAGTGACCGTGACCATGGCACAGCAGTGACAAGGCCCACAACACAGCAGTGACAGTGGCACAGTGGTAGCAGTGACCATGACACAGTAGTGACAGTGGCCATGGCACAGCAGTGACAGTGACCATAACATGGTGATGACAGTGACCATGGCACAGCAGTGACAAGGCCCACGACACAGCAGTGACAAGACCCATGACACAGCAGTGACAGTGCCCACGACACAGCAGTGACAGTGACCATAGCAGAGCAGTGAGAGTGACCATGACACAGCAGTGACAGTGACCATGGCACAGCAGTGACAATTGCCCAGCCATAGAAGGTGCCCCTGCTGTCCCTTGCCCACCCCATTCCCAGTCTGGCACCCGGCACCCACCAGCACAGACAGTGGAGGAGGGAGGCTCCAGCCGGCACAGCTGGATCCCGGTGACGTCGGAGAGGAAGAGCCCGAGGGTTTCAAAACCGGCCCTGGAGCGCGGCCAGGATGCTTCCAGCCCACGTAAGCAGCTCATGGCGTGGCTGCCCGGGGTCACCCACCCGGCCCCGGGGACACCCGGGGTGACGGGGGGCCATGGGAGTGGGGATCCCTCAGCTACAACAGCAGCAGCCCTGGACACCCACACCGGACACGCCGGCGGTGCCACAGGCACCCCTCGCACACGTGGCAGCAGGGACGTGGCTCAGCTGCCCCTGGGGTGACACCACCGGGCCCCCTGCCCTGCCACCCCCCGGCGGCGCGGGCGGCGGCGCTGGCCAGACCTCCCGGCGAGCGGCCGAGGCAGGAATTCGGCCACGGGGCCGGTGAGCTGTTCCCTGGGCATGCTGTGGGCAGAGCCGCCGAGGGCTGAGTGACCACAAGCCACCCAGAGCCGCTTTCCCGAAACCCTGGTGGTGGGGGCGGCAGCCGGGAAGGGGGGACCCCCTGGCCCCGGCGCCCCCCGGCAGCGGACGGAGCCGAGCCGGCCCCTGCCGCCGCAGCGGGAGCTGCCCTATCTGATGGGCCGGAGGCCAGCGGCGAGCAGAGCCCCATCCCACCCCACAGCCCCATTCCTGGGGCCAGAACGGGAGGTCTTGTGGTGGCCAGGAATGGCTGTGGCACTGAGGACAAAGCAGCCCTGTCCCTGCTGTCCCAGTCACGTCCCGGCCACCAACTGGCACCACTTAACCCTCCACGGGGCGTTTCCCAGCCCAGCGTGGCTGCCAGCTCCAAGGGTCTTGGAGCGGGTGACACTCAAGAGCACAAGGACAGACACTTCTGTGTTCCCACACTGCTGGGCAGGTGACACCGGGGCACAGCAGCAGCCCCTTGGAGCCGACGGGGACACAGGGATGCTCACATTCCACACCCGAAGGTCACGAACGCTGCCTGAGCTCCAAGGGGAAGGACACGCGTGTCCTTGCTGCCCGACAGCAGCCACAGCCACCACAGAGGTGTCCCCATCCCGTCCATCCCGCCCCGTGGCAAAGCCGCCGTGCCGGGGGCGGGCTGGGGTGCGGGGGGCGCGTGGCCCCGCGTCCCCCCCGTGCCTGCGCTCGCGGCGCTGAGTGTTTACATCCTGTCTCCTCCGTGTGTTTATAAATGCGGCCGCGCACGGGAGACTCCAGCGAGGCCGTAATTAGCTGGGCCTGGATTTCCCATCCGGCTCCGACTCTGCCTCCAGCCAGCAGCACGATGGAAACACCCCCGCCGGTGAGGGGGGCGCAGGCCCCTAATCCCAACCAGACCCCACCGTCCCGCACGCACGCCCAGCGCCCACGAGCCACGCGAGGCACCCCGACCCCTTCCTGCCACAGGTCACAGAGCCACACAGACCACCAGCCCCCCTGGCACCGCCCTGGGGGGTTCACCAGCACAGAGCCAGGGTGGCAGCTCTCCAACAGCACAAGGGACCCCCAGTGACAGCGCTGGGTGACACACCCTGGCACTCCCAGACCCGCTGCCACCGCTGGCATCTCCCACCATGGTGCCACGAGGTCAGCGTGGGACTGGCGGTGCCCGGACGCCCCCACGTCCCCACAGCACCCTGAGGAATCCCAGGACACCTCCGTCACCCACGGGCCACGTGCCACCCGTGGCCACAGCACTGCTGGGCCGCCTGCTTCCCGGATATCCCATCTGCACCGGGGCGAGCGCATCCTCCTATTCCTGCCAGGATGCTGGCGTGGGACAGCGGGCACGGTGGCACGGGAAACACGGGCGCTGCCGCGGCGGGGGGGAAGGCTGGGGGGAGATGATTTATGGGGCTCGGTGCCACTTAGCAGGGCATAAATCTCCCCCCGGCGCGGCCCTGTAAGCAGAGCCCTCTGCGTTTCCCCGCGGAGCCCGCGCCTAATGCAGCCCAGATGTGCCGCCGTCACCGTGCCCTCGCGCCGCCTGCTAAATAGGCACGGGGACGCCGCGGGTGCCAAGCGTCCCCGAGCCCCGCCGGGAACGAGGGACGGGCAGCCCGCCGATGGGGATGCCCAAAAACAGGGAGCGGGGCCGTGGTGGCCGGTGGCGGCCGAGCTCCGGCCCCCGCGGCTCCCGCGGCCGCGCCGGGCTCGGCGTCCCCGTCCCCGGCTCGGCCACGTCCAGCGGCCTCGGCGACAGCGGGAAGGGGGAGAGGAAGGGGCGAGGGAGGCCGATGGAGCCGCCGGGGGATCCCGGCCTCGCTTTTCCGGTTCCCCGGCGCTCGCCCCGCTTTGCCCGTCCTGCGTCACCGCCGGAGCCCGGCCCGGCGCCGGCCTCGTGCTGCCCCGGCCCCGCTCCCGCCGCCCCGGACCCCGGGGAGCCCCGCGGCGCCCACGCCGTGGCCTTTTAAGGGTGTTTTCCAGCATCTTCCCCGGCGAGGAACCCCCCGATCCCGGTGTGCCCCGGGGAAGGCCGGACCCCCGGCGGCCCCGCGGGTGCCGGTGGCCGCTCGGGCCGGGGGAACAAAGCCGTCCCGGGGCCGTGGGGACAGTCCCCTCCCCAGCACCCCAAAATCCCGCTGCTGTGTCCCGGAGGAATCCCGCCTGCTCTAGCGACGGCGTTCGGAGTCAAGCCCCGAAATCCAGCCCCGGGCAGGAAAGCTAACTCTTCCTGCCCCCCTAAATCCCATCGACTTTCCTTTTCCTCCCCTCTGTCAGTCCCGGGGTTTAATTCTCCGTGCTCAGCGGCGGTTCCCTCCCTGGTAATCACAAACATGCATGGAAAAGAGGGAACGAGAGAAAGGGGGGAAAAAAAAACCACCAAAGAAACAACAACCCAACCTAGAGAGGGGAAAGTCTTAAATCAATCCCAAAGCCAGACAGACGTTTTAATCACATCAAATTAAAATCAGCAGTCGGGTTGGAAAGGGGAAAAAAACTCCCGGCAGATGCAAGCAGGGGAGTTGGGGCACCCCCCGCCCCACACCCAGCGCCGTGGGCTTACCTGAGAGATCCCCGGTAACATTTAGCATAGTCGGGGTGCAGGGGGATTTCGGGGGGGCTCGGCTCTTGCTCGGCACCCCGAGCCCACCCGCTCGCCTCAGCCCTGGCTCGTTGCTTCGCTCGCTCTCGGGGTTGGGTGGTGGTTTTTTTGTTGGTTTTTCCTTTTTTTTTTTTTCTTTTGGGGTTGGTTTCTGGGTTTCTTTTTTTTTTTTTTTCCCCTCGGTCTCTATTTGTTTTGGTTTGGGCTCGCTCGGGTGTTAGGTGGAAAAAAAAAAAAAACCAACACCAAAAAACAACAAAACCAAAAAGCCAGGGCGGGTTGGGTGGGTTTTTGGGGTGTGGAGGGTTCGCACCACGCTCCGGCTGCTTCGCTCGCCGCCGTTCCCCCCTTCCACCTCCCTGGATTTGCTCTTTTGATTGGGGTCCAGGAATGCAGGAATAAAAAAAAAAAAAAAAAAGGAAAAAAAAAAAAACACACCACAAAAAAAACCCGGAGCTCGCATCCACCCTCTCCAAGCTGCTGCCTCCTTCTTTCCTCTTTTTTTTTTTTTTTTTTTTTTTCCCAATTCAAGTGTTAAGCAGAACCAGGTTGCTTTCAAGAATGTATTTGATGCAATTGTACACAAGAGCAGGCTCCATTCATTCCCTCCCTCTCCCCCCACCCCCCCCCCGCCCCGGCTTTATCCCCCCTTTCCCCATCCCCATCCCTGGGGTCCCGGCACCGGGCAGAGGTGGGGAGGCTGGAGCTGAGCCCCGGAGCTGCGGAAGGCGGAGGGGAGGGAAGGGAAGAGGGGGGTCCCCGGGGGTGCTGCCGGCCGGGTGGGAAGGGGGGGACCCCCGCTTTGTCCCTCCCCGCGCCCCCCGGTCCTGGCTCCCGCCCGGCTTTTGTTAGTGGCGGGGCCGGTGCGGGGCCGGTGCCGCTGTGCGGGGGGAAGGGGGGTCTCCTACCTGCTCTCAGCTCCATGCGGGACGGGCGCGGGGCCGGCGCGGTGGGTGCGTGCTCGGGGGTCCCCGGGCGGGCAAGCAGCGGTCCCGCACACCGGCCCGGGACCGCGGCTCCCATTTGCCGCTCCGAGCCCTCTCGCCTCTTCTCCTCCCCGCGCACAGAGTCGAGAGCCCGGTCCCGGGGGGGCACGGACGGAACGGGAGGGAGGGGGGGTCCGGGGAGGGGAGGAGGGGGGGGGGGACGGGGGCGAAAGTGCGGCGGAGAGGCTCCGCTGGCGGGGCCGGGGCCGTGGGGGGGGCTGTGGGGGGCGTGGGGTGCCAGCTTGCCCCCCCTTCCCCCCCCCCCCCCCCGGGGCAGCGGGGAGGAGCGGCGGAGGGATGGGGCCGGCCGGTGCGGGGAGGGTGGCGGCGGGGCGGGGAGGGGGGGTCCCGGGCTCTCCGCTGGCACGGCCAGCCCCCTCCCCTCCGGCGGAGAGAGAGGGTCCGGGGAGGCGCGGACCCCCGCCCGGGCTCGGGGTCCCGCAGCGCGGGGGGCGCTGCCCCGCCGGGACGGCGGCAGGTGAGCGGCGGGGCGGGGGGAGCGCGGCGGGGTCCCGGCGGCACCACCGGAGCCCCTCGGAGCGGCGGCGGCTCAGCCCCGGGGGGACCCTCCGTCCCGGGGAGGGGTCTCGCTCCTCCCGGCGCCCCCCGTCCCGCACGGACCCCCCTCCCCACACCAGCCCCATCCCTCCGGGTGCCAGAGCCGCTTCCTTCCCAATTATCCTCCCCCGTTAGGACGAACCCCGTCCCGGCGCCCGCGGGGCCCTTGGCAATTACCGCGGCGTCCCCACAGCCCACGCAGGATGGGTGGATGGGGTGGGTGTGGGAGACCCCCAGGGCCGAGGGAGCCGCTGCTGGAGGGGAGGGGGGCGGCCCGCCGGCCAGAGCCCCTCGTCCCTTCCCCTCGTGCCCCACAGCCACGAGTGGGTGCTGCCGCGGGGGCTCTCTCGGCGGGGAGGGGAACGTCCTGGCTCCCCCCAAAAAAAAAAGCTTTGTTTAAAACAAAGGCGCTGGGAGCGCCGGGAAGGGCCGGGAGGTAACAGGCGGATTCGCTTCCACTCCAGACCCCGGCCCTGGCCGGGTCCAAGCCCTCCCCGCAGGATCGCATCCTCCCGGCTTTCTCCGGGACACGGGGTGCCCTGCTCGGAGCGCACCCTTTCCCCCAATCCACCGGAGCCCCGGCAGCGTGTTTGAGGGGTCTGCCCGGCATGGGGCCGGCCCTTCCCGCCGCCCCAGCCGCGGGACAGGGTATCTGGTTTCCCCCCCGAGCCAACAGCTCCCGCCAGCAGCACTGGAGCAGTTGGGAAAAGCCGCCAGTCCGTCCCCGGGGGTGTCCTGCCTGCAGAGGCAGCGGGGCTGCCCCTCACTGCCCTCTCCCCCTCCCCTAAATCCAGCGCCGCGCTTGCGCCTTGGGGAGTTTTTCAGCCACCTCGGCTCACGCTGGGCCAACACCTGAGAGAGGAGAGGAGGAGGAGGGTGACGCCCCCGGGCAGACGCGGCTCCTGCCTTCCCAAGGCCCTCTCCCTGTGCCAGCCAGCGGGGCTGAGACAGAGCCCCTTCGCTGGGACAAAGTGGGCACAGGTCAAACCACCGGGAAGCCTCATCCAGCCTCATCCTCCTCTCCCACTTCCTCCTCCTCGCCCAGTGCCCAGTGCCCGCAGCGGCTCTGCGTGGGTGAGGCCGTGCCCGCCCTGCCCTCGGGGGCCACGTCACGGGGCAGCTGAGCTCACCTCCGTGCCCCGGTCCCCTCGTGGCCAGCCCAGCCTCCCACTGCTGACCTTTGCAGCCAGCAGCCCGGAGGAGGGAGGCACAGCGGGGCCAGACCCAGAAATGCCGGGTTTAGCCCCAAACCGCCCGCAAGGTGCGGGCTGGGAGGCACAGGCAGTGCCCGGCTCCTCGGGGACATCCCTGGGGCGCAGCCAGGGGCACGGAGCAGCCGTGTCCCGGCTCGGCGTGTCCCCTCCTGCCGGGCTGGCAGCAGGAGCCCAGCTGTGGCCGTCTGTCTCCCTGGGCAAGGGCGCCGTGCCATGTGCCGGGAAGAGAGCTGGAGGAGCGGGAAGGAGGCTGGGAGACATCCCCGAGCCCACCGGGGCGCGAGGGAACAGCCCATCGCCGCCCCGGACGAGCTCCCCGGCGCTGGCGGGAGTCCTGGGTGGGCACAGCTCAGCCTGGCGGTGCCGGAGCCCCCCGAGGGGCTGCCAGGCTCCTGTTGCCGCATCGAGCCCGTTCCCTGGTCGGCGCTGGAGGGAGGAGGGAGGGGTGACCTGGCTCCGGCCCCCGCTGAGGTGTGTGTGTCACGACCACAGCCAGCTGCGTCCTCTCCGCAGCCCCATAAAGCGCCGGGCCCCGAGGCCAGAGCCCCTCCTGGGGACGCCGCTCCAGAGGAGCCCGGCAGCTCTGCCAGAGCTGGAGCGGACGCTCGCACACAATCCCGTCCTCCTCCTTCTCCTGGGAGGAAGGGAGGCAGCCAGGGCTCACCCCAGGGGCGGAGGAGCCAGATCCGGCTGGACCCCGAGCCCAGGCCAAGGCAGGCCTGGGAGTCCCCAGAGCGCCGACCCCGGCTCAGCCCCCCACACGTGGCTCGGCCCCCGGAGCCCCCCCGAAGGTCAGGGGGTTGTGTACCTGGAGGGGACGCACCGCCGAGGGTCCCAAATTCCGGATACGAGGCACTGGGAGAGAGACACACCTGGGAGGGGAGAGAGGAGGAGGAGGAGAGGCCGTGAGCGTGTCCTGGAGGCTGGCAGCCACGGGAAAGGGGCTCTGCACCCCTCGCCCTGCCTCCCCCCCATCAGGTGCCAGCAGTGGGGCCCCTCCGAGCCACTGAGCCCGGGAGGAGGGACTTGGGAAGCGGCTGCTCTGGCGGCGGGCGGGAGCCAGCTGGAGGACCCTGCTGTGAGCACGACTCGAGTTCCTCACAGACACATCCCCTGGGCTCCCTCGAGGCCACGAGCCCAGAGTCCGGCACTCCGGGCTGGCTGTGAGCACGGGCGGCTGTGGGGGCCTGTGCCACATCCCGGGAAGTGCTCACGGCCAGCCTGGAGCAAGCTGGGCTACTGGGAGGTGTCCGGGCCCATGGCAGGGAGGTGGGACTGGGGGGGCTTTAAGGTCCCTTCCGATGCAAACCATCCTGGGATTCTATGGAATATAGAATGGATATACCTGGCCAGCCTAGAATTTACAGCATCCCCCCCCACTGCAGAATCCTGGGACACCCCCAAAATCCATCCCTGGAAGTGTTCCAGGCCATGTTGGACAGGACTTGGAGCAACTGGGTCTAGTGGAAGCTGTCCCTGCCCATGGTAGGGGGGTATGACTGGATGGACCTCAAGGTCCCTTCCAACCAAAACCATTCCAGGATTCTCTGGGATGCACAGCCAGCAGCACCTGCAGCAGGGAGAGGGACCATTAGCCACTGCCAACATGGGAGCAGTATCCTGCCCCCGGGAGGCAAGGATCGAAAAACCCCCGGGAACCCGGGGAGCACCGGAGCAGCTCCAGGGAGCTGTATCCCTTCCTGGAAAGCACCTGGAATGCGGGAAGGGGCGAGGGCACCGGGCGGAGCGGGCAATGCTGCGGGAGGGCAGCCCCGCCCAGGAGGCTACTGGGAATGAAGCGAGGGGTCAAGGGGCTGGGGGGAACAGGGAAGGAACGACCCCGGGGGAGCCCCGGGACGGGTCGGGAAGCCCCGGGAAGGACCCGGCGCGGGGAGCGGCGCCGAGGGGCTCGTCGAGGCCCCATTGGGCGAGCCGCACGTCACTCCAAGCACCGACCAATAGCGAGTCGGGAAGGGCGGGACCTGCCACCCCCGGTAGCAGCTGGGAGCTTCCCCCCCGCGCGCCGGTCACGTGGTGCTCTCGCGCCGTGCCGTCACGCGCGCCCCCGGCGCGGACCAATCGGAACGCGGCGGGGGCGGGACCGAGCGGCACTCGCAGCCAATGGGGAGGCGGCGGGCGCAGGGCGGGCGCGGGAAGCCGGGAAGGCACCGGCGGGGGTGAAGCGGCCGGAACCACCGGGAGGGGCTGGAGGGGGGCGGGGGAGCGGGCGAGACCACTGCGGGGCCGCTGGGGAGGGCGGGGAGCTGCGGGGCGAGGAGCGGGGAAAACAAAAACCGTGGGGAAGGGAGGGGGGCGGTGAGGCCGCGGGGCGGAACCAGCTGGGGGGCGTGGTCTGTCGTGGCAGGGGGCGTGGCCTCAGTTAGCAGGCGTCACTGAGGGGCGCGGTCTGTGGGGAGGGGGCGTGGTCTCCGCGCGGGGGCGGGGCCTGGGGGCGGGGGCGCGAAGCCCCCACGTGCCCGCCCGGTGCCGGTGCCGGTGCCATGAAATGTGTCATCGCGGGCGGCAACGTCAAAGGTGAGCGGGGGGCACGGCGGGGCGGGGGGTCCCCCAGGCCCTGCCTCACCCCCCCCTTACTCACCCTCTCTTTCCCAGTGCTGGGCCGAGCCGTGCACTCCCTGTCCCGCATCGGCGACGAGCTGTACCTGGAGCCCACGGAGAAGGGGGTATGGAGCGGCTGGGGGAGTTGGGTGGGGCACCTGTGCCCCCTTCGGTCCCTTCAGGCAGCGCCAACACTGCGTGTGCGTGTCCCCCAGCTGTCCCTGCGCGCCGTCAACTCCTCCCGCTCCGCCTTCGCCTCCTTCCTCTTCGCCCCCCTCTTCTTCCAGCTGTACGAGCCGGGCGGCCCCGCGCCCAACACCGAGCGCTTCCGATGCAAAGTCCACATGAAGGTGCGGCCCCCCTGCCCGGGAACCCCCCCCCGAGCTCCCCTTTGTTCTCAGGCAGGTGACAGTCCCTGCATCCATCCCCTGTATCCATCCCCTGCCCACAGTCCTTCCTGGGCGTGTTCCGCTCGCTGCCCTCGCTGGAGAAGTCGGTGGGGAAATGCCTCATCCTGCTCAAGCACCGGGCCAGCCGCCTGGTCCTGCAGCTCCACTGCAAGTATGGTGAGTGCCAGGGGGGTGACACAACAGCGGGGACGTGCTGGCACCGTGTGCTGCCCTGCTGAGCCCGTGTCCCCACTGCCAGGTGTCACCAAGACACACAACCTGGCCTTCCAGGAGTGCGAGCGGCTCCAGGCCGTGTTCGACACCCAGCGCTGCTCCAGCCGCCTCTGCGCCCCGGCACGGTGAGGGGGGAACAAGGGGACACCACAGGGATGGCACCGGGGTGGGCAGAGGGGGATGAGGGTGGAAGGAAGGAGGGATCCTGGCTGGCCCCGTGGGATTTGGGGTTCTCAGCCCCCCTCCATGTGCCCCCCTCACCTACCCCCTGTGCCCCCAGCGTGCTGGCAGACGCTGTGGTCCACTTCCCCCCGACGCTGGCTGAGGTGACACTGGGGACTGGCCCCGGGGCAAGATCAGCCTCCGGAACTACGTGGAGGACGAGGCAGGTGAGTCCTGTGGGCTGAAGTAGCCCCTTGTCTGCCCTGGGGTGCCCCCACAGCCCCCCCACCCACCTCCCCCTCCCACCAGAGCTGAGCAAGACGATGGTGACGGAGCTGTGGCTGGCTGAGGACGAGTTCCAGTCAGTGACCGTGTCCCCGGGCTCCCGCATCACCTTCTGCCTCAAGGAATTTCGGGTGAGTCCCTGCTGGGTTCCCCCAGCCCCGTGTCGCCCCCCAGCCCCCCCCTCACCCCACACTTTGTCCCCAGGGGCTGCTGACCTTCGCCGAGGCCTCCAACCTGCTCCTCACCATCCACTTCGATGAGCCTGGCAGGTAGGAGGGGGTGCTGTGCCCTGTGCCCTGTGCCAGCCCTGCCTGTGTGTCCCCCCGACCCTCAGCCCCTCTGTGCCCCCAGGCCGGTGGTCTTCACCCTGGATGACACCGTGCTGGAGGTTCACCTGGTGCTGGCCACCCTCTCTGACCTGGAAAGCAGCTCCCTCCCCCCCCCCACCAACGGGTGAGTCCCACAGGAACCCCCCAGCTGCTCACAGCAGGGACCAGAGTGAACATTCCCGATCCTGCCCGTGTCTCCTCGCTCCCTCCCCATCAGTGTGTCCCACCTGCCCACCCCGGCCGACGACTTCACTGATGACCTCGAGTCCTACATGGTTGCCCTGGAAAGCAGTGCCTGTGAAGGGGCATCCGGGGGCCCCCCCAGCCCCACCTTCCCCCTGCGCACCCCCCGGACAGCCCAGAGCGACCCTGAGGAGCAGGAGGAGGAAGAGGATGAGGACGGAGCTGTGCCGGGGACCCCCCCTCACAAGAAGGTCTGGGATGGGTGTGCCTGGGGGCAGGGGGTGGTCACAGCCCCCTCATGACCCCCCCCTCACAAGAAGGTCTGGGATGGGTGTGCCTGGGGGCAGGGGGTGGTCACAGCCCCCTCCTGACCCCCCCCTTTCTCCCCACAGTTCCGCTCCCTGTTTTTCGGCTCGGTGCTGACACCGGGGGGGCCCGGCCTGGCCCCCACCCAGGAGGTGCTGGCAGAGGACAGCGATGGAGAATGTTGAGCCCCGAGCCCCTGCCACCCCCTCAGCATCCAACCAGCACAGGCACCCCCCAGTGACCCGATTCATTACAAGTTTATTCCCCAAAAAATTCCTCCCGCCCCCCGCTCCGCTGCCACCCCAGGGCTGGGCTCTGGGCTCTGGGCTCCCCCCTCGCCCCGGCACTCCCTGCCCTGGCACTGGGCTTGCTTTGGTGGAGCGTGGCTCGAAGAGGAGGGGGGAAACAGGATCCTCCAAATAAAAAAACTTGAGTCGAAAGAAAAGCGACCTGATTCTGTGTGTGTGGGTGGGTGTGGGGTGGGGAGGGGGACAGGGGGGTGGGTGGGCAGCACCCCGGCCGGGGCGGGGGGCGGCTCCCACGGCTCATTTCTTGGCTTTGGCAGAGTTTCGGGGGGGGGTGACGGGGCGCCCGGCGGGGTTCAGCCCACTGAACTGCCCGTACTTGCCCTTGCTCTTGTCGGCCGGCTTCAGGATCTGGGGGGCAAGGGGGAGAAACGGGTCAGGGGGGGAAGAAATGAGTCAGAAAGGGGTGAAAGGGGAGAGAAATGCACGAGGGGAGGGAGAGAAATGGGCAAGGAAGGGGCTTCACACAAGGGGCTTCACACCGTCCCGCCCCAGCTCCCCGCTCCCCTCCTGCCTCCAGGGCAGAACACCTCGGTGCCCTCCGCTCTCCCTCCAGCCCCTCCAGCAGGAATTGGGGGTGTCCTGCCCCTGGCCCAGCCCACCTGGAAGGAGCACATGAGGGTCTCGTCCACGCTCATCATGGCGCCCGCGTTGTCGAACTCGCCGCAGTAGTTGGGGGCCGAGAACAGGGTGACGAGCTGGCGCTTGGCGAAGAACTCGTAGCCATCCTCCACCACCTGCACCAGGGGGGCACGCAGTGAGCACCCCCGGGGCAGATAACCACCCCCCTGGGCAAATAACCACCCCCCCGGGCAAATAAACCACCCCCCTGGGACCTCATGGGCAAATACCCACCCCCCTGTGGCAAATATTCTCCTCCTGAATACCCACTCCCCTGGGGTCAATACCCGCCCACTCAGGGCAAATTCCCACTTCCCTGGAGTAAAATATCCATCCCCAAGGCCAGATATCCAGGCTCCCAGGGTGAATACTCACTCCCCTGGGGCAAATTTTGACCCTCACGGGGCAAATGCTCACCCCCCCAGCGTCAATGTCAGGCAAATCCTCCCCCCTGGGGCCAATATTCACCTCCAGGCAAATGCCCAAATCCTGGGGTAAAATCTCACCCCTCTAGGATAAATACCCAAATCCCAGGGCAAATCCCCCCTGAAATCCTGCCTACACACTCACAACAACCCCCCCAAAGTCAAACACCTCCTCTGGGGCGGGCAAACACCCCCTCAGGACCCACCCCTGGAGCACACACCGCCCTTGGGGGGCAAATCCTCGGGCTACACACGCCTGCCCTACACCCGACACCCACTGGGCACCCGAAGCCCCACTCCAGGGGCCCTCCCCAATACTTTGGGGGTCCCAGAGGTACCTGGTGTGCCCGGCAGATGAGATCCAGGTCGTGCTTGTGCAGGAACTTGGCCACCACCTCTGCCCCGAAGGTGAAGGAGACGCCGCGGTCGTTCTCCCCCCAGCCCTGCACGTCCTTGTCGGGGTCGGACCAGAGCAGGTCGCAGAGCAGCCCCTGGTCCGGGACGTCCGTGGGCCGCATGATCCGCCGGATCTGCTCCATGGACTGCAGGTCTGGGGACAGCCCTGCGGGGAAGGGGAGCCCCTGGAGCTCAGCACGGAGATCCCGCCCCTCCACAGCCCCTCCCCGGATCCCTGGAAAGGGGGTTTTTTTCCCCACCTCCGTGGCAGCAGAAGATCTTCTCGTCCACGATGGCGGCGATGGGCAAACAGTTGAAGCAGTCGGTGAAGGTCTTCCAGAGCTTGATGTTGTATCGCCGCTTGCCTGGGGGGGACAGGGAGGATTTGGGGGTGTCCTTGGGGGACAACAGGGACTTAAGGGTGTGTGGGGCTCCCAACAGGGGGTTTAGCCCCCCAGGTGATGCACAGGCAGCTGCCCTGGGGTCCATCAGACCTGGCAAAGCTCTGGCTGCACAGGGACAATGGGGACGTGGGCGTGTCCTTGGGGGACAATGGGGACGTGGGGGTGTCCTTGGGGGACAATGGGGACTTGGGGGTGTCCTTGGGGGACAATGGGGACGTGGGCGTGTCCTTGGGGGACAATGGGGACGTGGGGGTGTCCTTGGGGGACAATGGGGACGTGGGGGTGTCCTTGGGGGACAATAGGGATGTGGGGGTGTCCTTAGGAGGGCACTGAGGTGGGTGACATGGGGGCACAGGGGGACAGGGTGGGACTGGGGGAGGGGTAGGAGGACACAGGGCTGGACAAAGGGGTGGCAAGTGGACACTAGAGAGGCCAGGAGGACACAGGAATGGCAGGGGGATATTGGGATGGCCAGGGGGACACAGAAGGACAAGAGGACAGGAGGGGGTGGCAGGAGGATGTGGAGGGAGACAGGAGGGCACACGGGTGGGCAAGGGGTGGCAGGAGGATGTGGAGGGGGACAGGAAGACAAGGAGGGGCAGTAGGACATGGAATGGGCAGGAGGACAATGGGAGCAGTGGATGAGGGATATGGGGGGTCAGGGGGACAAGGAGGGGTGGCAAGAGCACATGGGGGGACAGGAGGACCATAGTGGGGCAGGGGGACAATGGGGGGGCAGGAGGACATGGGGAGGGGGCAGGAGGACATGGGGAGGGGGCAGGAGGACATGGGGAGGGGGCAGGAGGACATGGGGAGGGGGCAGGAGGACGTGGAGGGGGACAGGATGATGTGGAGGGAGACAGGAGGACACAGGTGGGCAAGGGGTGGCAGGAGGATGTGGAGGGGGACAGGAAGACAAGGAGGGACAGTGGGACATGAGGTGGGCAGGAGGACAATGGGGGTGGTGGATGGGGGACATGGGGGGTCAGGGGGACAAGGAGGGGTGGCAAGAGGACATGGGGGGGCAGCAGGATACAAGGGTACAAGAGGCCACACAGAGGGGGCAGGAGGACATAGGGGTGGGCAGGAGGACATGGGGAGGGAGCAAAAGGATACGGGGTGACAGGAGGACAACAGGAGTGGTAGACAGGGGGACAAGAGAGGGTGACAAGAGCACATGAGGGGGCAGGAGGATACAGGAGGGCAGGAGGTGGCAGGAGGACACAGGGTGGGCAGGAGGATACATGAGGGAGGTCAGGAGAACACGGTGGGAGGGCAGAGGGGGCAGGAGGACTACCCTGGTCACAGCTGGGGTGGGACAGCACTGGGACAGCAGCAGGTGAGGGGTGCACGAGGACAGCTGGGGGGTTTGGGGGGCCCAGCCTGGGCACTCACACTCGTCGTAGAAGCCGTAGATGCGGTTGATGCTGGCACACTCGTGGTTGCCCCGCAGCAGGAAGAAGTTCTCGGGGTACTTGATCTTGTAGGCGAGCAGGAGGCAGATGGTCTCCAGAGACTGCTTGCCCCGGTCCACGTAGTCCCCCAGAAACAGGTAGTTGCTCTCAGGGGGGAAGCCCCCGTACTCAAAGAGCCGCAGCAGGTCATAGTACTGCCCGTGGATGTCACCTGAGGGGGGGGGACAGGCTGTGAGTGGGACCCCAGCTCCCCACAGCCCCCCCGCCTTCCCGTGGGCAGCGCAGGGCTGTGCAGGACCCCCCCCCCCACCCACCCAGCCCTCACCGCAGATCTTGAGAGGTGCCTCCAGCTCCAGCAGGATCGGCTGGCTCAGGAAGATCTCCCGGGATTTCAGGCACAGCCCCCGGATCTCGTTCTCCGTCAGCTGCACGTTCTTCCCTGGCCGCGACCCTTGGACTGGCCCCCCACCCCAGAGAGCGGGGTCAGGGACCCCTAAAGTGCCCCAGGAACCCCCCAGGAACCCCGCCGGTGCCCCAGGAACCCCGCCAGCAGCCCATCTCTAGGGCACCCCCCTTATATTCCCCAGCCCCTCCCGCCGGGATACAGATCCCTTAGGAACTCCCCCCATATCCTCCGGGCTCAGTTCCAACCCCCACACCCCTTGGGGACCCCCCCATATCCTCAGGCTCATCTCCAGCCCCCCACACCCCTTGGGGACCCCCCCCATATCTTCCAGCCCGCACCCCCCCCCCCCGCGGGGTATAGACTGCTCAGGGACTCCTCCCATATCCTCCAGGCTCAGCTCGAGCCTTCCAGACCCCTTGGGGACCCGCCCCAAACACCACCCGACCCTGACCCCCCTTCCCAAAAGCACCGCGGCCTAACACCCCCCCCCCCCCCCGCCAGGCCCGGGCCGGGAACCTCCCCCTCCGCGGCGTTGGGGCACGGCCCGGGCGGGCCCTGGGGACCTCCGCGGACGGACAGGGGGCAATCCCGGGGGCCGGGGGCGGCGGGGACCCCTCACCCTCCAGGAGGCGGCTGATGATGGAGTCGAGGTTGAGCTTCTCGGTGTCCGCCATGGCCGCCCGCGCGCCGCCACGCCCCGCGCGCCCGCCCAGAGCGCCTCCCCCCCTCGCCCGGGGGCGCCCCCTGCCGGCTCGGAGGAGTCACCGCGGCGCTTCGGTGTCCCCCTTGTCCCGGTGTCCCGATCCCAGCGCCCATGGGGACGGGAGACAGGACAAACATGGAGGGGAGGGGGGCGGGGAGCCACGGCGGTGGCACAGAGGCAGGAGGACACCCGTGGAGGTGGGACATGCGTGGCAGATGGAGAAGCCGGGCAAGGGGACATCCCTAGACAGGGGGACACTCCGGGAACGGGATACCCCGGGAAGGGGGACATCCTGGGAAAGGGCATAATCCCGGAAGGAGGACACCCTGGGAAAGGGGACATCGCGGAAAAGGGGACAAGAGGGACCACGGGGACTCGTATCCCGCTCCTGGGCGGGCAGAGATAGAGTGAAGGAGGCAGCCTCGGGGTAGATGGGGGTCCCCGGGACTGGGGCCCTGGGGACACGGAGGGGACACGGCAGGACATGGGCACTCGTATCCTAGTCCTGGGAGCACAGGGATAGGGGCTGCGTGGAGTTAGGGGCAGACCAGGAGGGACCAGGGCAGGAGTGGGTCCCCAGGACTGGAGTCAGGGTGACACGCAGGGGACACAGAGGGACACCAGGGGACACCACGACGCCTGGCAGAGCTCGGGGATGTCCCCGCCCCGGGGCCTTGGGACACCGTCGGGAGCAGCACCGGGCGGTTGCCGGGAAGCTGTTGCCACCTCGGGGACACCCCGAAGGCAGGGCTCCCGCTGGGACACGGAGGAGGGTGACACGGTTGTGCCACGGCTGGGGCAGGGTGGCAGTGCCAGGGATGGGGTTCTGCCTGTCCCCTGCCTGTCCCCCTGCCCACAGTGGCTGTGCCATGCCGTGCCATGCTCTCCCATGCCATGCTGTGCCCTGCCATGCCATTCCCTGTGTGCCGTTCTCTGTATGCCATGCCAAGACATGCCATTCTCCTGTGCCGTGCCATGCCATTCCCTGTATTCCATTCCCCGTGCACCATGCCATGCCGTGCCACTGCCCGCGTGCCATTCCCTGCCATTCCCTGTGCGCCATTCCAGCCGTGCGGGTGCGGTCGGGAATAGCTCCCGGGGCCTGCCCCGGCCCTGACATTTCTGCTCCGCGGTGTCAGTTTTACACCGGCCCTGGGTGACCTCGGCTGGCCCGGTCCCTGTCGCCGGTCACTTGTCCCCTACCCCCATCCCTGTCCCCGTCCCGTGTCCCAGTCTCGCTCCCTGTCCCCGTCCCCCCGCGGTGCCATCCCGGCTCCGCAGCCACGGGCCCCCCGCTGTCCCCTTTTCCTGTCACCCCTCTCGGTCCCCCGGTCCCTCCGGTGCCCCCGGTCCCGCCCCGCCCCGCCCCGCCCGGGGCCGCCCCGCCGGGACCGGAGCGGGCAGAGCCACCGCCGGGGTGTGACAGCACCGGGACAGACAGACAGACAGACAGACCCCGACAGTGCAGGAACTGGAGAGGGCAGAGCCACCGCCGGGGTGTGACAGCACCGGGACCGACTGACACCACCACTGCCACCGCCGGTGGGTGCTGGGTGGGTGGGGGTCCGGGTGATCCGAGGGGGGATGTGTTCTTGGGGGGTGCTGGTGTAGGGAGGGCAGGAACAGAGGGATGCAGGCTGGGGTGTGTGCACGTGTGTGTGTGTGTGCACGTGTGTGTGTGTGTGCACATGTGTGTGTGCACGTGTGTGTGTGTCTCTGTGTGTGTGCACATGTGTATGTGTGCACATGTGTGTGTGTGCACATGTGTGTATGTGCACATGTGTGTGTGTGCACATGTCTGTGTGTGTGTGCACATTTGTGTCTGTGTATCTGTGTGTGTGTGCACATGTGTGTGTGTGCACATGTGTGTGTGTGCACATGTCTGTGTGTGTGTGTGCACATTTGTGCGTCTGTGTATCTGTGTGTGTGTGCACATGTGTGTGTGTGCACATGTGTGTGTGTCTGTGTGTGTGCACATGTGTGTGTGTGCACATGTCTGTGTGTGTGTGCACATCTGCGTGTCTGTGTGTCTGTGTGTGTGCACATGCGTGTGTGTGCGTGCACATGTATGTCTGTGCACATGTATGTCTGTGCACATGTGTGTGCGCGCACATGTGTGTGTGCGTGCACGTGTGTGTGTGCACACGTATGTGTGTGTATGCACGTGTGTGTGCATGTGCCCATGTGACAGGGTGCAGGTGATGAGGTGCGGGTGACAGGATGCAGGTGACAGGGTGACGGGTTGTATGCACACGTGTGTGTGTGTACATGTGTGTGTGTGTGTGTGCACGTGTGTGTGTGTGTGTGTGCACAGAGCGGTGTGACAGTGCAGGTGTGTGGGGGGGTGCAGGTGACACGGTGCAGGTGACAGGGTGTGGGTGACAGGGTGAGGGTAACCAGGTGCAGGTGACAGGGTGTGGGTGACAGGGTGCAGCTGACAGCGTGGGTGACAAGCTGTGGGTGACAGGATGCAGGTGATGGGGTGGCAGTGACAAGGCTGCAGGTGATGGTGCAGGGGACAAGGTGTGAGTGACAGTGCGGGTGACAGTGCGGGTGACAGGGAGCGGGTGACAGGGAGCGGGTGACAGGGAGCGGGTGACAGCGCGTGCAGGACCCTGCGGCGCAGCAGCCGCGCTGGTGGCCCCGTGCCTGCCGGTGGTGGTGGCGGTGACGGTGACAGTGACACCGCAGGCAGCTGGAGATAAGCCCGGGGACGTGCGTGTTGGCAGCTCCGCCACGCTGGGGACGGGGGGCCGGGGCGGGGGGGGGCAGAGGGCGTGCCCAGCCTGGGGACACGGGACGGGGGGACAGGGACACCCCGGCGGGCTGAGCCACGCCCCGGGCCCCGCTGTGGCAGCGTGTCCCTCCCTGGCGACGGGGACAGGGACAGGGACACGGACAGAGGTGCCAGCGCCTGGCGCGAGGTGGCAGAGGGGACAATGGGGCTCTGTGTCGCCTAATCCGGGGCACGGGGCCGGGGGTTGGCACCCCGGGGTGGCGCGGGGGGGGTTTAAAGGCCAGACCGGCCGGTGTCCCCTGTGCCAGTTGTCCCCGAGCCCTCGTCCCCTGCGCGCTCTCAGGCCACGGCTCCCGCCCCAAGGTACCGGGGGACACGGCTGTCCCAGCTTGGGGACCGCAGGGCCACCTCCCGGCTGGGGGTGGAGTGGGACAGGGAGGTCCCCAGGCTGGGGGGGGGCGCGGACCTGGAGGGACCCCGGTGGCTGCCTCGTGGATGGGGTTGGGGGGGTTCTTGTGCCATGTCACCGAGTAGTGTGTCCCCCAGCCCTGTTCCCGGGTGCCGGCCACCCCTCGGGGACACCCCCCCGCCGCGTCCCCCTGAGGTCCCGGCACCCCGGGAGGCGGGGGGTGCCTCGGTGCGTGGCTGCCAGCGGGCACCGCTCAGCTCCGTGCCTCAGTTTCCCTCCGTGCCAGCTCTGCCGGGCACCTGCCGGGGCTGGGGACACCCTGGGGGCCGGGGACACCCCGAGGACCTGGGTCTGCACCCCCAGGGCACCTTGGCACCCCCGGGGCTGGGGGTGTTGCCCCCGGCTGTGCTGAGCTGGCACGGGATTACACTAATCCCTGGGCGGGCTCAGCCGGAGGTGCCGGGGCCACCGGGGCTGGCACCGAGGGGAAAACCCGGGGCCACCGTGACTGGCACCGAGGGGTCAATCTGGGGCCGCCAGGGTGGTCAACGAGGGGACAAGCTGGGGCCACTGGAGCTGGCACAGAGGGGTCAACCTCGGGACACCAGGAATGGCACTGTGGGGCTGGCACCAAGAGAACAAACTGGGGCCGCTGGGGTTGGCACCGAGGGGACAAGGTGGGGGCACCAGAGCTGGCACCCAGGGGTGCCCCAGGAAGGGTGTCAGGCTCTGGTGGGTGCTGCGGGAGGGGTTCTCCCACGGGGGGCTCTAGAGGGGGCTCTCGGCACGGTGGGGGTGTGGCCGGGGGGGTGGCAGGTCCCCAAGGAGCCGCACTGACTCCGCCTGTCCTTCTCTTGCAGCCCCTCTGCCACCAGGATGGTGAGTGGCCCCCGGGTGGGGGGTCCGGGCGGAGGTGTGTGCCCACCCCGGGGACCCCGGCGGTGCCGGGCACTGGCGCGGGGCAGCGTGGCGTGCTGTGCCCACCCTCCGCGTGACCCCGCGGGGACAAGGGGACGCTTTGTCCGGGAGCTGGTGGCCCCGGCGGCTGGCACTGCCCCGCTGTCCCCGAGGCGGTGGCGCTGTGCCCGGCGCCCGCAGCCCCCCGGCACCGTGACACCCCCACCCGCGGGTGGCAGCGGCGCCCGGTGCCCCTACGCTGCGTCTGCACCGTGTCCCCCGTGCCCGCCCCCGTGCCACACCCACGCCAGCCCCTTAGATCCCTGTCGGCCCCTCAAACCCGAGCCAGACCCATGCCAGTCCATGGCAACCCATTTAGCCCCGTGCCAGCCTGTTAGCCACATACCAGCCCCTTAGCCCCGTGCCAGACCCGTGACAAGCAATTAGCCCCATGCCAGCCTCATACCACCCCTATAGCAGCCCTTCAGACCTGTGCCAGCCCCATGCCAGTCCCACGCTAAACCACTGGCCCCACACCAAACCCTTAGAGCCGTGGCAGCCCCACACCAGCCCTGTGCCAGCCACGTGCTCTCCCTTAGTCCCATGCAAGCCTCATACTAGCATGATGCCAACCCACTAGCCCCATGCCATCCCCTTGGCCCCATGCCACCGCCATACCAGCCCTTTAGCCCGTGCCAGCCCCACATACCAGCCCCTCAACTGCATGCCATCCACTTAGCTCTGTTCCAGCCCCATCCCAAGCCCCTTATCCCAGTTCCAGCCCCGTGCCAC
Organism: Pseudopipra pipra; assembly: GCF_036250125.1. Classification (NCBI taxonomy): domain Eukaryota; kingdom Metazoa; phylum Chordata; class Aves; order Passeriformes; family Pipridae; genus Pseudopipra; species Pseudopipra pipra. Next base: position 439,821 of record NC_087554.1, on the reverse strand, counting down.
CCCCTTCTCCCCGTGCCAGCCCCGTGCCAGCGCGGTCCCTGCTCCCGCAGCTCTCGATGGCCCAGCCGAGCCCGGAGCGGGTGCCCAGCCCTGCGGAGCAGGAGTGGGCAGGGCCCGAGGCGCTGTGCCCAGGCTGGCTGGAGGACGAGGCCCCCGATGGCGACGTGCCCGGGGACAGCGGGGACCCCGACGGTGCCACCCACGCCTTCGAGCGGCTGCAGAGCGCCCTGTGCCAGGAGGGGCTGCCCCCCACGCTGGACTGCTCCGCGGAGCCCCGCACGGGTGGGAGGCACGGGGGGCACGGCGCCAGGCTGGGGACACGGGGGTGGCACGGGCTGGGGTGGGGGAACGGCGCCAGGCTGGGGACACGGGGGTGGCAGGGACTGGGATGAGGGAATAGTGCCAGGCTGGGGACACGGGGGTGGCAGGGACTGGGATGAGGGAATAGTGCCAGCCTGGGGACACGGGGGTGGCAGAGACTGGGGCGGCACTGGGGGCACAGTGCCGGGCTCGGGACAAGGGATATTTGGGGTCTCCCAGCCGGGCTGGGGTGCCAGGGACAGAGTGGCACCGGGGTTCCCACTCCGGGGCTGTTGACCCTCCCCTTCCCGGCAGGATTTGGCCCGCTGGACATGACCGTTTGCATCCTGGGCTCCCCCACCGCCTTCCTGCCCGTCCTGCTGGAGGGTGGTACCCGCTGCCCAGGTGGGAAAGGTCCCCTTGTCCCCAGCCCTGACCCCACAGTGGGGTGTCCCCAAACCCACCTGTGCTGCGTGACCGGGGCTGGGAAGGAAACTGAGGCAGGGGAGGAGGGTGGCACCGACCCCCCGTGCCCCACTAACCCCAGTACACACCAGTCCAGCAGCAAACGCCACCCCAGGGTGTCAGGGGACGCGGGGCCCTCACTGCCCACCCCCCCCCGCCCCCAGGTGCCATGGTGCTGTGCCTGTCACCCACCTGGGCCAGCCGGGCGCCGTCGGAGTCGTGTCCCGGCGCTTGGTCCCTGCTGCTCTCCCAGGGGGTCTCCTTCAAGGTGGGGGGTCACAGCGCCCTGGAGACCTTCGTGCCCCCCCGCCGTGCCAACTACGTGACCGGGCACGTTCGCGCCGTGGGACCCCGAGGGCGGCTGGGCGGCTGAGCTGGCCCGTGACCTCGACTGCCCCACGGGGGGCTCGGCCCCGCTCGCCCGACGCCTCGAGGACCTGCTGGTCACCCGCTGGGTGCTGGCAGCTCGTGCCAAGCTGCCCGTGCCCCCCACACTGGCCTTCGTCCTGGAGGCTCGGGGGGACCTGCCCGCCGAGCTGGAGGTGCCCGGGGTGAGGCTGGTGAGGCTGCAGGACCCCCAGGGCCAGGACAGCCTGGTGCAGGAGGAGGTGGGCGCCTTCCTGGGGGGCACCGCCATGGAGCCCTACAGCCAGGTGGGCACAGGGGGGCACGGGGGGCACCCACAGGGCGTGGCAGGGGGGTAGGGGTAAGGGGCATGGGCACGGCAGGGCACAGGGGCACGGTGAGGGCACCTGTGGGTCACACACCAGTAGGGTGTCACTGGTGACAGAGGGTGACAACTGTACCGGGGTGGTGGGGTGGCTGTTGGGGTGGCCCTGGGTGGCACATTGGCACATGCAGGTGGTGACCATGGCGTGGGGTGACATGGGGGTACACACAGGTGGTGGGGTGGCTGTTGGTGTGGCACCGGGTGGCACTGGGTGGCACGGGGGTGCTCACAGGTGATGGGGTGGCACTGGGTGGCATGGGGGTGCTCACAGGTGGTGGGGTGGCACAGGGCGATGTGGGGGTGCTCACAGGTGGTGGGGTGGCACAGGGTGACACGGGGTGCCCACAGGGTGACACGGAGGTGCCCACAGGTGATGGTGCGGCCGGCGGGGTGGCGGTGGCGGGGGACGGGCACCCACAGCACCCACCGGAAGGAGGAGGGGGCGGCGGTGGCGCAGGCGGTGTGTGCCCGGCTCCGGGGGCTGACGGAGGAGGACAGCGTCCTGTTGGAGGCCATGGTGCCCACCGCCCGCCTGCCCCTGCCCCCCCCACGTAAGGCCCCCGCCCTTGGGCGCCCACCACCCCGGGGGAGGGGGGGAAGGGTCCCCCCAGGTCCCCCTGGCTGTGCCAGCCATGTGTCTGTCCCCTGGGGTGGGTGGGTGGCTGGAGGGTCATCGGGATGCCCAAACTCCAGACATCCTGGGGGTGGGCATGAGGGTGGTCGCCCTGGACCCCCATGGTCCCTGGTTGGGGGGGGAAGTCACCCTGGACCCCCACGGTCACCTGGGGTGAGAGGGAAGGGCACCCTGGACTCCCACGGTCTCCTGGGGTGGGAGGGAAGGTGACCCCCCTTTGCCTCCTGACAGTCCCCTGGGGCTGGGGGTGACAATGACCGTGCTGTACCCCCCACTCCCCTGGGGCTGGGGTTGGCCAGGGCCACCGTGGTGCCACGGGGGGGGTGCCCAAAGCCCCCGGAGGAGGGGGGGGTTGGGCAGGGACAGTGCCTGCCCTGTCGCTCGCCCCCCAGGCAGCCCAGCCCCGCGGCTGCCCGTGGCCCTGCGCATCTGCGCCCTGCTCTGCAGGTCCTGGGGGGACCGGCCCCAGCTCTGCCAGGTACGGTGGGTCCCCAACCCCTGGTGGCCCCGCACGTCCCCGAGCTATCCGTGTCCCCAAGCCCTGGTGGCCCCGCACGTCCCCGAGCTATCCGTGTCCCCAAGCCCTGGTGGCCACGTGTGTCTCCACGCCCTGGCGGCAGCCCCTGTTCCCCAGGCTATGGCACAGTAGCCCAGGTCCCCATGCCCTTGTGGCCCTGTGTGTTCCCAGGCTGTGGTGGCCATCCGTGTCCTGGTGGCCCCACATGTCCCCAAGCCATGGTGGCACCCGGTGCCATGACAGCCCACATCCCCATGTCCCCTGTCTATGGTGCCCATCCATATCCCAGTCCTTGGGTCAATGTGTCACCCCACGTCCCCCTTCCCTGGTGGCAGCTGGGTCCCCAGGCTATGAGGTGGCAGCCACCACTCCCATACCTGGCGGCAAGGTAGTCACCCTACCTCGTGTGGCCGTCCGTGTCCCCGCGCCGCCGTGGCAGCCCACGTCCCCGGGCGATGGGGTGGCAGCCGGTGTCCCCACGGCCGCGCCGGTGTCCCCGCAGGTGGCCTGCGCCGTGGGACGCGCGGAGAGCCCGGTGCGTCACGGGGCGGCGCTGCCCCAGGGCCTGGACTCCAGCCTGCAGCAGTGGGGGGTGGTGGCCCCCAGCCAGCGCCAGGCGCTGGCCACGCGGCTCCGGGAGGCCGCCGAGGCCGCCATGGCCGCCCTCCTGGCCGCCGAGGCCGAGCTGAGCCCGCAGCAGCGCGGCGGCACCCGCGCCCGCACCGACATCCTGGGTGAGCGCGGCGAGGGGCGGCGCCGGTCCCCGAGGTCACCCCGCGGCGTCGTCACCGTCACTGTCACCGTCCCCAGGTGTGGACTTCTTGCTGGCGTGCGTGGATGACGCCCTGGAGCTGGTGGCCCTGGCCACCAACAGCCAGCGGTGCCTGGAGACCTGCGTGCTGGCCGAGGCCATGGGGCGCGCCGTGGGGGAGCCCGCCGGGGACCTGCCCCGGCTGCTGGCCGAGGCCATGCTGCACCGGGCGCAGTGTCACCTGGTGGAGGGCAAGGACATCCTGCTCATCGGGGCCGGCGGCGTCAGCAAGAGCTTCGTCTGGGAGGCGGCTCGAGAGTACGGGCTGAAGGTGAGGAGGGTTTGGGGCGCTGCCCTCCGGAGGTCTCGGAGCGCACGCCGGGTGCCGCGTCCCGGCCGGTGGCGCTGGGCGTCCCGGCGACTCCTCTTCTGGCGACGCAGATCCACCTGGTGGAGTCGGACCCGGAGCACTTCGCGGCGGGGCTGGTCCAGACCTTCCTGCCCTACGACAGCCGGGAGCACCGGCGGGACGAGGAGCACGCGGAGCGGGTGCTGGAGCTGGTGCGCTCCCGGGGGCTGCGGCCCCACGCCTGCCTCTCCTACTGGGACGACTGCGTGGTGCTGGCGGCGCTGGTGTGCCAGGGCCTGGGGCTGCGCGGCTGCTCGCCCGCCGCCGTCCGCGTGGCCAAGCAGAAGAGCCGGACCCACCAGCACCTGCAGCGCTGCCGCCGCGGCCGCCCGCCGCCCGCCGCCTTCGCCGTGCCCTGCCGCCGGCTGCAGAGCCACGGCGACGTGGAGCGGGCGGCGGGCGCCGTGCCCTTCCCGGCCGTGGCCAAGCTGGAGTTCGGGGCCGGAGCCGTCGGGGTGCGGCTGGTGGAGGACGCCGGGCAGTGCCACGCGCACGCGGCGAGGCTGTGGCGGGACCTGCGGGACGACGCCGACCACCCGGGCATCGGGCTGGGCTGGGGCAACGCCATGCTGCTCATGGAGTACGTGCCGGGCACCGAGCACGACGTGGACCTGGTGGTCTTCGACGGGCGGCTCGTGGGCGCCTGGGTGTCGGACAACGGCCCCACGCGTGTCCCCGCCTTCCTGGAGACGGCGGCCTGCCTGCCCTCCTGCCTGCCCGCCGACCGGCAGGCGCAGCTGGTGCGGGCGGCCCTGCAGTGCTGCCGGGCGTGCGGGCTGCGCGACGGCGTCTTCAACGTGGAGCTCAAGCTGGGGCCGGGGGGCCCGCGGCTGCTCGAGATCAACCCCCGCATGGGGGGCTTCTACCTGCGCGACTGGATCCGGGAGGTCTACGGCCCCGACCTGCTGCTGGCGGCGGTGCTGGTGGCGCTGGGGGTGCCGCCGGTGCTGCCCGCCCGCCCCGCGCCCCGCGCCCACCTGGCCGGGGTGATGTGCCTGGGCTCGGAGCACGGCGCGGCGCTGGCGGGCGGCGGCGGGATGGAGGCGCTGCGGGAGCTGCAGGGCCGGGGGCTCGTCCGCCTCAACCGGCTCTTCGAGGAGGTGGCGGGGGACGGCGAGTACGAGGAGCCGCTGCTGAGCGTGGCGTGCGACGGGGCGACGCGGGCGGAGGCTTGCGTGCGCCTGCTGGGGCTGTGCCAGGCGCTGGGCATCGACTCCCCGAGATACCCCGTGGAGCATTTCTTGTCCCACTTCAAATAGCGCCGGGCAGGCAGCGGGGACGGCGGGGGGAAAGCGGGGCGAGGGCGCGGGGAAAGCCCACCCGCCGCCCCGGTCCCCCCTCCCGCCGCCCCGCTCCCCGGCATCCCCCCGGCACTCCGCCCCACCGGCCCGCCATCCCGTGGCCTGGCACACCGCCCCCTGGCACCCCCCCGCTGCCCTGGATCCCAATCACCTGCCCTGCTATCCCACGCCCTGGCATCCACACACTTCCCTGGCGGCCCATCCCCTGGCATCCTGACACCCCACCCACCGGGATCCCCCCATTAACCTGGCACCCCAAGCCCTGGCACCCCTCTTCTGCCCTGGATCCCAATCACCTGCCCGGGTACCCCGTTCCTTGACACCCACCCACTCCCCTGGCACCTCGTTTCCTGCCATCCCCCCATTACTCTGTTATCCCATCCCCTGCCATCCCCCATGTCCTGGCACCACATTCCCTGGCATCCCCTTCCATCCTGGCACCCCCCCATTACTGTGGCACCCCCTTCCCTGTCATCCCTGCATTACACCGCTACCCCTTCCCCTAAAACCCCCCTCTCCCAATCCAGGCACCCCGTGTCCTCTTCCACCATTCCCTGCCATCCCCACCGTGTCCTGGCACCCCATGCCCTGGCATTCCCCCACTCCCCTGATCCCCCTGCCCTGGCACCCCCATTCCCTGCTCCCCAACATCCCCCTTCCTTCCCTGTCCCCCCCGTCCTCGCAGCTGGGGGTCCCGTGCCCCTCCCATGCCAGGGACACTCAGGGGGACACCGAGTGGCCCTGTGCCATCCTGTGGCGGGGGGGCAACCAAGGGATGCCCAGAGGCCCCTGAGCCACCCCACCTGAGCAGCCTGAGGTGCGTTGGCACCTGCTGGCACGGGGAGACCCTACAATAACATACCAGCGTGGGGAGACCCCACAGCAACAAACCAGTGTGGGGAGACTCTGCAATAACAGACTGAGGTAAGGAGACCCCACAACAACACACCTGGAAGGGGAGACCCCACAACAACACACCTGGAAGGGGAGACCCCACAATAACACACCTGGAAGGGGAGACCCCACAACAACACACCTGGAAGGGGAAACCCCCTAATTACAAACCATCATGGGGAGACCCCATAATAATAAAGCAGAATGGGGAGACCCTACAATAACAGACCAGCGAGGGGAGGCCCCACAGTAACAGACTGAGGTGGGGAGACCCCACAATAACACCCTGGAAGGGGAGACCCTACAATAACAAACCAGCATGCAACAAAACCACAATAACAGACCAGTGTGGGGAGACCCTACAGTAACAAAGGGGCACCCACGGATTCCCTGGAGCAGCTGAGAAGGTCCTCTGGGGAGAGACTTGTGTGGGGAGCCCCTGTGATATATAGGGCTGTCACTGGGGAGACCCTACAATAACACCAGCGACCACACAATAACATCAACATAGCCCCTGTAGTGCCTGAGACCTTAGAATAACACTAATGACCCTACAATAACACCCACCTCCTGTAGCAACCCTGACCCTACAATAACACCAGAGACCTTACAATAACACCCAGCCCCTCTAGTGCCCCAACCCTACAAAAACACCACTGCCCCACAACCCTATAATAACACCCTACAAGTAACACCCGACCCTACAATAACCCCAGAAACCCTACAATAACATCCATCCCCACAACCCTACAAAAACACCACTGACCCTACAGCAACACACGTCCCCACAAAAACACCAACCCCTACAACCCTACAATAACACCAGAGACCCTACAATAACACCCAGCCCCTGTAGTGCTTGAGACCCTGCAATAACTCGAGAGGCCCTAAAATAACACTCAGCACCCAGGGCCCCCACAACCCTACAATAACACCAGAGACCCTACAATAACACCCAGCCCCTGTAGTGCTTGAGACCCTGCAGTAACTCGAGAGACCCTACAATAACACTAGAGACCCTACAATAACACCCAGCCCTCACAGCCCCCACGACCCTACGACACCACCAGTGCCCCCCCAGGCCCACTCGTGGCGGAGAGAGGGGGGGGCCGGGAGGGGCTTCCCCCCTCCCTTCCTAACCCCCTCCTCTGACGTCACGGCGGCCCCGCTGACGTCACGGCGGCGCAGCCCGGGCGGGGCGGGGCCGGGGCGACCCCCAGTAAAGGCTGTGAGCGGCTCTGTCCTTGTCCTTGTCCCTGCGCCACCCCCGGGGACCCCGTGTCCCCCCTTTACCGGGGACACCGGGGCACCCCCGTGACGCGGCGGGGCGTGTCCGTGGGGGCGTGTCCTTGGGGGCGTGTCCGCGGGGGCGTGTCCGCGGGGCGGGTCCGTGGGGGCGTGTCCGTGGGGGCGTGTCCGCGGGGCGGGTCCCCGGGGGTCCCCGCGCGGCGCCGTCATGGCGGGGGTGTTCGACATCGACCTGGAGACCGAGGAGGGCAGCGACGGGGACGAGCCCGAGCTGGGCGCCGTGAGCCCACCCCGGGGCGCGGGCGGGGGGGGGGACGCGGGGGGGACACCCCGGGATCGGGACCCCCCAGCGCCGGCGGGGGCGGGGGGCGGCGCGGCGGGGACGCGGGGCACCGGGATCGGGACGGGGCGCGGAGCGGGGACGCGGCGGGGACAGCGGGAGCGCGGGCGCCGGGACACGCGGGGCTCGCTCGGAGCCCGGCGGGGCGGGCGGGGGGCTGCGGGACGGCGGCGGCGACAGGGACGGGGGTCCCGCCGGTGGCGGGGCGGGGGCTGCCGCCGCGCTGTCCGTGCGGCACCGGGGGCAGCCGCGGGTCCCGGGCGGGCAGCGGGTGGCTCCCGCTGGGCAGGGCCCGGCCTCGGCCCCAAAACATCCGGCAGGGCCGGCTCGGCGCTGCCTCGCCCCGCGCTGCCCGTGTCCTGCCCGTGTCCTGCCCGTGTCGCGCCTGCCACGGGTCCCCTTCCTATCCTGGGTCCCCAGCCTGCCATGTGGCCCCTCCCTGCCGTGGGTCCCCTCCCTGCCTACTGTGGGTCCCCTCCCTGCCTGCTGTGGGTCCCCTCCCTGCTGTCCTGGGTCCCCTCCCTGCTGTTGTGGGTCCCCTCCCTGCCATGTGTCCCCTCCCTGCTGTTCTGGGTCCCCTCCCTGCCATGTGTCCCCTGCCTGCTGCCGTGGGTTCTTTACCTGCCTGCCATCCCGCCCCGGGTCCCCTGCCTGCCATGAGTCCCCTGCCTGCCGTGGGTCTGCTGCCTCCCTGCCATCCCACCGCGTGTCCCCTCCCTGCCGCCGCCCCCCTGCCCACCGTGCCCCCCCCGCCCTCCGCTGACTGTGGGTCCCCTCCCGCAGGAGATGGAGCTGGAGCCCCGAGGGAACGGCCTGGAGTAAGTGGGGGGCAGGCAGGGGAGGGAGGGGCAGGCAGGGGACAGGCAGGGGGTCCGTCCCTGCTCACCCCCTCTCCCCCCAGGCCGGTGGGACACTATGAAGAGATCGAGATCTCGGAGAGCAGCGTCAACAACGGCCCCGAGCACATCGGGCCCCACTGCTTCGAGCTGCTCCGAGTCCTGGGCAAGGGTGGCTACGGCAAGGTGGGGGCACAGCGGGCCGGGGGGGTCCTGGCAGGGGCTCCAGTGCTGCTCCACAGCGTCCCCAACCTTCCCTTCCCGCCCTCCCAGGTGTTCCAGGTCCGCAAAGTCCAGGGCACCAACACGGGGAAGATCTTTGCCATGAAGGTCCTGAAGAAGGTAGTGCTACCCCTGCCCGCCCCCCCCCATCCCCCGAGCCCCCCCCCGGGGACCCCCCAAACTCCGCACCCCCCCCCCTCCCCAGGCCAAGATCGCCTGCAACGCCAAGGACACGGCGCACACCCGGGCAGAGAGGAACATCCTGGAGGCCGTCAAGCACCCCTTCATCGTCGACCTCATCTACGCCTTCCAGACGGGCGGCAAGCTCTACCTCATCCTGGAGTGCCTCAGCGGTGAGGGGAGGGGGGCCGGGGCGCGGGGGGCTCAGGGAGCCCGGGGATGCCTTAGGGGGGGTCTCAGGGATGGTTCCCGGGGTCACAGGGGTGGCTCAGACAGTCCCAGGGGTGGCTCAGGGGATCCAGGGATGGCTCTCGGCGTTCCAGGGGTCACTCAGGGGGGGTCCAGAGGTGGTCAAAGGGGGGATTGCTTGGGGGGGTCCAGGTATTGCTCAGGGACTCCCCAGGATGGCTCACGGGATCCCAGAGGTGGCTAAAGGGGTCCAAGGGGTGGCTCAGGGGGTCCCGGGGATTGCTCGGAGGGTCTCGAGGATGGCCCTGAAGGTCCCAGGGATGGCTAAAGGGTTTCCAGGGATGGCTCAGGGGGTCCCAGGGATGGCTAAAGGGTTTCCAGGGATGGCTCAGGGGGTCCCAGGGATGGCTAAAGGGTTTCCAGGGATGGCTCAGGGGGTCCTAGGGATGGCTAAAGGGTTTCCAGGGATGGCTCAGGGGGTCCCAGGGATGGCTAAAGGGTTTCCAGGGATGGCTCAGGAGGTCCCAGGGGGGTCCCAGGGATGGCTAAAGGGTTTCCAGGGATGGCTCAGGGGGTCCTAGGGATGGCTAAAAGGTTTCCAGGGATGGCTCAGGGGGTCCCAGGGATGGCTGAAAGGTTTCCAGGGATGGCTAAAGGGTTTCCAGGGATGGCTAAAGGGTTTCCAGGGATGGCTCAGGGGGTCCCAGGGATGGCTAAAGGGTTTCCAGGGATGGCTCAGGGGGTCCCAGGGATGGCTAAAGGGTTTCCAGGGATGGCTCAGGGGGTCCTAGCTTTGGCTAAAAGGTTTCCAGGGATGGCTCAGGGGGTCCCAGGGGGGTCCCAGGGATGGCTAAAGGGTTTCCAGGGATGGCTCAGGGGGTCCTAGGGATGGCTAAAGGGTTTCCAGGGATGGCTCGGGGGGTCCCAGGGATGGCTAAAAGGTTTCCAGGGATGGCTCAGGGGGTCCCAGGGATGGCTAAAAGATTTCCAGGGATGGCTCAGGGCGTCACAGGGATGGCTAAAGGGTTTCCAGGGATGGCTAAAGGGTTTCCAGGGATGGCTCGGGGGGTCCCAGGGATGGCTAAAGGGTTTCCAGGGATGGCTCAGGGAGTCCCAGGGATGGCTGAAAGGTTTCCAGGGATGCCTCAGGGAGTCCCAGGGATGGCTAAAGGGTTTCCAGGGATGGCTCAGGGGGTCCAACTCGGGCTCTGTTTGCAGGTGGAGAGCTCTTCATGCAGCTGGAGCGGGAGGGAATCTTCCTGGAGGACACGGCCTGGTAGGGATGGGGGGGTGGTAGTGGTGGGCATGGAGAGGGGAGTGGGCGCCCCAACACCGCTCTCAGCCCCCCCATCCCGCCCCAGTTTCTACCTGAGCGAGATCACACTGGCTCTGGGTCACCTGCACTCCCACGGGATCATCTACCGGGATCTCAAGCCGGAGAACATCATGCTCAACAGCCAAGGTGGGCTTGGGGGGGGGGGTCTAGGGGGCTTGGGGGTTCTCCAGGGATGGTGCTGACCCCCCCCATCTCCCTCAGGGCACATCAAGCTCACGGATTTCGGGCTGTGCAAGGAGTCAATCCACGACGGAGCCGTCACCCACACCTTCTGCGGCACCATCGAGTACATGTGAGGGGGGTGCAGCGCTTGGGGGGTGCGGGGGGGGTGTCTGCCGTGGCCCCCCGCCCGCTCAGGGACCCCCCCCGCTCCTGGCAGGGCCCCCGAGATCCTGGTGAGGAGTGGGCACAACCGGGCGGTGGACTGGTGGAGCCTGGGAGCCCTGATGTACGACATGCTCACCGGATCGGCAAGTCCCGCTCCTGCTCCTTCCTCCCCGGGGGCCTGGGGGGGTCTGACAGGTGGAGGGGGGGGGTCCTGAAGGTGGGTGGGGGTCCTGGAGAGGGGTCCCTGCCAGGAGGAGCCAGGGCCCCCTGCTACTCACAGGATCAGCAAGTCTCACTCCTGCTCCTTCCTCCCTGGGGGTCATTGGGTGAGGGGTCCCAGAGGTGGCTCGGGGGGTCCCGAGGGTGGGTGGGGGGTCCCCACCTGGGTGACCCCTAGCCTTCCTCGCCCCCCTGGCTTTCCCTCACCACGTGGTGCCTCTCTCAGCCCCCGTTCACCGCCGAGAACCGCAAGAAGACCATCGACAAGATCCTCAAGGGCAAACTGGTGCTGCCCCCCTACCTGACCCCCGACGCCCGCGACCTCCTCAAGAAGGTGCCCCCCCCAAACTCCCCTCGCCTCCTCCCACCCTTTATTTAAGCAGATTCTACCAAAACACCTCTCCCATTCCCCCCTCCAGCCCTATTTCTCTTCCAGCCCTATTTCTCTCTTGCAGTTCCTCAAGCGAAACCCCAGCCAGCGGGTGGGGGGGGGCCCGGGGGACGCGGCCGACGTGCAGGTACAGGGGTGGGCAGGGGGTGGGTGGGGGTCGGGTGGGACCCCCCCCGTCCTGCCTGACACCCCCCAATCCCACAGAAACAACCCTTCTTCCGCCACATCAACTGGGAGGACCTGCTGGCGCGCAGGCTGGACCCCCCCTTCAAACCCTGCCTGGTACGGAGGGCGGGCAGAGGGGGGCAGGGAGTGTTTTGGGGGGGGGTCCCATGGGAGCACCCGCCGTGTCCCCACAGCAGTCAGAGGAGGACGTGAGCCAGTTCGACACCCGCTTCACCCGCCAGACCCCCGTCGACAGCCCCGACGACGCCGCCATCAGCGAAAGTGCCAACCAGGCCTTCCTGGTAGGGGGGGCACAGCCCGGGGGGGGCCACCCCCAGCACCCCCAAACCCCCCGCTGACACCCCTAAAACCCGCAGGGCTTCACCTACGTGGCCCCCTCGGTGCTGGAGAGCATCAAGGAGGGGTTCTCCTTCCAGCCCAAGGTGCGCTCGCCCCGACGCCTCAACAGCAGCCCCCGCACCCCCGTCAGGTACTGGGGGGGCAGGGAGGGCTCAGGGGGAGAATGGGGGGGCTGGGGCGGCTGGGGATGGGGGCATCAGGGTGGGCACCCAGGGGCAGACAGGAGGCAGTGCTGGGGCTGCAGTGGGGGGGTGCATAGAGGTTGGGGGGCTCAGCATCCCCATCAGGTACCCGCCCCATCCTGGGGGTACGAGGGGGGAGTGGGGAGGCGGTGGGGTGGGGCTTTGGGGTGTTTTGGGGTGGGGGCATCAGTGTGGGCACCAAGGGGGAAAGAGAGTGGGTGGGGGTCCAGTGGAAAGGTTCATGGGGTATGAGGGGGGCTTGGTGCCCTCGGGGCTGGGGAGGGGCACTGTCTGTGCCCCCCGTGGGTGCCCCTCTCACCCCCCGCCATGTCCCCCCCAGCCCTGTGAAGTTCTCCCCGTTCGAGGCGTTCAAGCCGGTGGCCTCGGGGGACCCCATGGAGCTGGGACCCCCCCAGGCCCCCCCGCCCGAGGGCACAGCCCCCCTGCCCATCAAGCCCTCCGGGGGGGCCAAGAAGCAGAAGGGGGGCCGGGGCCGGGTGCCCAGGTAGGGGTGGGAGGGTGGGGTGGGGCGGGGGGGGGCCTGGTGCCCCCCACGGGGTGGGGGGGGACCCCACGGTGCTGCTATTGCTCCAGGGGGTTCACCCCCCCCATCCAGCACAGCCCCCTGCCTGCCGGCCTGGGGGGCACATGGGGCCCGCCCAGGGGTGTGGCCCTTGGGGCGTGGCCTTTTGGGGCGCGGCCCCTGGGGGCGTGGCCCCGCTGCTGGACCTGTGCCAATTAAAGGACTTGCCGAGGCCGTGGTGGTCCCTGTGCTGGCCATGGGGGGGCCCGTGGCGGGGGGGGCGGTGGGGGGAGTGTTGCCCTGCCAGGGTGGGACCCAGGCTCCACCCCCTGTGTGGTGCCACACCCCTTTTGTGCCACACCCATTTCCCCGGCTTACCCAGGCAGCCAAAACTGGTCAGAGCTGCTCTTTATTGGCCGGTGCCCAGGCCCGCACAGCCAATCGGGAGCCTCTGCTGGGGCAGAGGAGGGGTCCCTCTGCTGGCAGGGCGGTGACATTGTGAGGAGGTGACATCCTGGGGAGGGTGACATCGCAGGACAGGGGTGTCAGAACGACGTGACATCACAGGGCGGTGGCATCACGTGGGAGGGGTGTCGAGGTGACGTCAGAGGGTGATGACATCGCGAGACAAGGACGTGACGTCGCAGGGTGGTGACATCACGGGGCGGTGGTGACTTCACACGGTGGTGACATCGCAGGGCGGTGGTGTCATCACGGGACGGTGACGTCACGGGGCGGCGCTGACTCGGCAGGGCGGCAACATCACAGGGCAGTGGCATCACGGGGCGGTGACATCTCACGGCAGTGGCGACACGGGGTGACATCATAGGGTGACATCACAAGGTGATGTCACGGGGTGACATCACGGGGTGACGTCACAAGGCGGTGACGTTTGGCCGCGTGTCCTCCCAGGCCGCCGTCCCCGAGAAGGGGCGCAGGTCACTGAGCAAGGCCTCGGCGCTGCCCCCCGCCCCCTGCCCCGCGCTCGGGGGGCTCTCTCCACCCTCCAGGGCCGGGGATGCCTCGGCCTCCTGCTCATCCTCCTCTTCATTCGCCGCCTCCTGCTCTTCCTCCTCCTCCTCCTCCTCCCGCTCCGGCCTCCTCTCCAGGCTCCACGGCATCAGCTCCTCGTCCTCGTCCCTCCCGGCCACCTCGGTGTCGGCGTCCCCGGGTGCCTCGGCGGGGTCCCCCAGCGCCCGCAGCCGCTGCCACCGTCCCCGCAGCAGCGCCAGGGCCCGGCGGCCCAGCGGCCAGGGGTGGTACCGGCCGGCCGAGAGGCGGCACAGGTGGTGCCAGGCCAGCGCCAGGCACAGCACCAGGCACACCAGGACCCCCACCAGGGCGCCCACCGCCCGGTCGCTGCGGGCCCCCGCGGGGTCCCCGGCGGCCACCGGCCCCGCCAGCGCCAGCAGCAGCGGGTGCCACCGCGGGCCAGCCTGGGGGCGAGGGCAGGGGTCACCTCCCTGTGCCTGGCACGGGGCCCAGGCCTTCCCGGAGCTGGGCAAAGGGCAGCGGGGACAGGGGACAAGGGACAGGGGGAGGGAGGTGACCCCTGCAGCGGGGACAGGAAGCCGTGGGCGGCGGGTGCTGTGGCACCTGCAGGTGCTGGGGCAGAGGAGCCGGGTCCTGCCGCCCCAGGTTGCTGCACAGCTTCCCCCCCGCACCCCTCACCCCTTCCCATAGTGCTGCAGCCCCATAGAAACTGCCCCTCCAAAGCTCTAGGGTCCTCCCCAAACCCGGCATTCACAGCCTTCACCGGAGACCCCAACCCCCAACCCCACCATGGTAACCTGAGCCAATGCCACCGTGCTCCCCTGAACCCCCCAACCTGCCCCTGAACCCCACTCTGCTCCCCTGAACCCCCCAACCTGCCCCTGAACCCCACTGTGCTCCCCTGACACACCCAACTTGCTCCCCAACCCCTCTGTGCTCCCCTGAACCCCCCCACCTGCCCCCCAATCCCACAGTGCTCCCCTGACACACACAACCTGCCCCCGAACCCCACAGTGCTCCCCTGAACCCCCCAACCTGCCCCCCAATCCCACAGTGCTCCCCTGACACACCCAACCTGCTCCCCAGCCCCACCATGCTCTCCTGAACCCCCCAATCTGCCCCCCAATCTCACCGTGCTCCCCTGACACACCCAACTTGCTCCCCAACCCCTCTGTGCTCCCCTGAACCCCCCCACCTGCCCCCAAACCCCACTGTGCTCCCCTGAACCCCCCAACCTGCCCCCCAATCCCACAGTGCTCCCCTGACACACCCAACCTGCTCCCCAGCCCCACCATGCTCTCCTGAACCCCCCAATCTGCCCCCCAATCTCACCGTGCTCCCTTGACACACCCAACTTGCTCCCCAACCCCTCTGTGCTCCCCTGAACCCCCCCACCTGCCCCCAAACCCCACTGTGCTCCCCTGAACCCCCCCACCTGCCCCCCAATCCCACAGTGCTCCCCTGACACACCCAACCTGCCCCCCAACCCCACCATGCTCCCCTGACACACCCAACCTGCCCCCCAACCCCACCGTGCTCCCCTGACACACCCAACCTGCTCCCCAGCCCCACCGTGCTCCCCTGAACCCCCCCACCTGGCCCCCAATCCCACAGTGCTCCCCTGACACACCCAACCTGCTCCCCAACCCCACTGATCTCCCTTGATCCCCCCATCCTGCCCCTCAACTACCCCATGCTCACTTACCTCCCCACCTGTCCCCCTGAACTCACCACAGTACCCTGACCCCCCCAACACACCCCTCCAACCCCACTGTGCTCCCCTGAACCCCCAAACCTCCCCCCAACCCCTCCATGCTCCCTTTATCCCCCCACCTGTACCCCAGCCCCCATACTACCCTGAACACCCCAAACCTGCCCCCCAAACCCTCCATGCTCCCCTTCTCCCACCAGTATCCCAACGCCCCCATACTGCCCTTATCCCCCCAAACTTGCTCCCCCAACCCCCCCACACTCCTCCAATCCTCCCAGCCTGCTCCCCAACCTCACCGTGCTCCCCTGAAGCCCCCAAACCTCCCTCAACCCCACTGTGTTCCCCCCAACCTGTCCCCCCCACCCCATCCTGCTCCTGAGCCCCCCCAAACCTCTCCCCAACCCCCAAAACCTGCCCTCCCAGCTCTAGCACCACCAGGCCCTGCGCCCCACACCCAACTATGGAAGGGGGACCTGCCCAGGGACCCCCCATTGCTGCCCCCCACACCCTCCAAAACTGGAGGTACCCGAATTTGAATGAAACTCAGCCACCCCCACCCTGCCTCCACGTTTTGCGGGGGGAAACTGAGGCTGGAGAGGAACCCACCCTTCCCCCAGCTCAGTCTCAGTTTGGGGGATCCCCCCCGAACCCTCCCGCGTGTCCCCAGCCCCCCCCCGTCCCTCCCTGCCCGTTTTTGGGGTGCTCACCATCAGCGGGTGCTGCCGGAGCGGGTCCCGACGCCGCGGGCGCGATGCCGAGATGAGGGGGGGGAGCCCCCCCAACTTCCTGCCCCCGCGCAGCGGATGTTTCGGAGCGGGGGGAGGGGAGGTGCTGCACCCCCCCCAACCCCCTCCCTACCCGAAGTGCCCCCCAACTTCCTGCCCGAGGCGCTGAGCCCCCACCCGTGACCGCCGCGCCTTCCTGCGCCCCGCCGGGTCCCCTCCCACGGGTGGCACCTGCAGCTTTCGGAGCTCCCTGCCCCCCTCCTCCCCGAAAGAGCCCCCTAACCCCACAGCCACCCCCCCCCCCAAACCCCCACAGCCACCCCCACAAACCCCCAGCCCCCCCATGGCCCCTGGAACTTTTCTTATAAATCCTTTATTTGGAGTGAAAATATAGTTTTTGACCCTGCACTGGAATGGAGGAGGGAACACGATAAGGAGGAGGAAGGGGGGGGAAAGCCCCCAAAATATAGGGGGGACAATATTTCACAGTTGTAGGGGTCAGATCATGCCCTGCCCCGTAGGAAGAGGGGCAGGACACCCCACGCAGGGACTGGGGGGTGCAGGGGGCAATGTTTGATCCCAGGAGCAACCCCCAGCCCGAGGACACGGGGGTGGGAATGGTCCATGATTTGGGGAGGGGGGCAGCACCCAGTAAGGCAATGGGGGGGGGAGCCCCCCAAGGGGAGAAGGACCCAGAGCGGGGTGAGGGGGCACCCCAGGGGTGGGAGGGTGCGGGGTGGGGGGTCCCTGGGGCGCAGGCGTGGTCCCTGGGGCGGTGGTCCCTGAGGGGGTCCCTAGACGTGGCCGTTCTCGAGGCGGCTGAGCTGCTCCTCCAGGCGGTCGATGCGCTGGCCCTGCTCGGCCACCAGCGCCCGCAGCGCCGCCACCTCCTGCAGCACCTCCTCCAGCCGGCCCCCCTGAGGGACAACACCCCACCCCCGTGAGCCACGCCCACACGGGACACGCCCAACAGCGCTCCGCCCACTGCCACGCCCACCACACGCAGCCCAGCCCGTTGGCCCAGCCTGGGCACATTCAAAGCACACCCCACCAATCCCCCACTCGACCTTTATCGCACCCCCCCCCCGCTGCCCCCAAATTTATACACACCCACTGTGACCACACCCATTGCACCAAATGGCCACACCCACCCCACCCACCTGCCCCCACCCAGCTGCTGCCACGCCCACTCTGGAGATCCCACCCACGTCACAGCTCCATCCAGAGACCCCACCAGTCCACAGCCACACCCACAGAGACCACACCCACTCCACGACACCCACCCCACACAGGCCACACCCACTCCATAGCCACACCCACAATGACCCCACCCATTCCCATGTCCCACCCACAGAGACCCCTCCCACTCCACAGCCCCACTGCCAGAAACCACGCCCATCCCACTGCCCCGCCCACTACCTTCCTCGCCCATCCCACAGAGACCACACCCATTTAGACCCCACCCACCCTGACCCCCTCACCGTGGCGGTGCCGGTTCCCAGCGTTCCCAGTGTTCCCAGTGCCGGGGGCGCGCTGAGCCGGGCGGGCGCGGGGGCGGCGGGGGCGGCGGGGGTCGGCGTGGTGGCGGCCCCGGCGGTGGCGTGGCCGTCGTGCAGCAGCGCCCGCCGGCTCACCTTGAGGTCCCGCTGCTTGGGGGGCACGTAGGCCTGGCGCAGGGACACCAGCACCGGCCCCGCCGTGCGCCCCGCCACCCACTCCTCCGCCTCCATGGCCGCCTCCGGGCCTGCCGTGTCTGGGTACAGGTCGTCCTGGAACAGGTCCGACTGCCCCCCGCCCGCGGTCAGGGCGGGGGGACACTCGGGGGGAGGCACCCCGGGGAACCCACACGTGCCCTCAGTGCGGGCCCCCCAACTCCCAGGCACCGTGTAAAACCCAGGGACCCCACACACACCCCGTGGGGACCCTCAGGCAGGCTCACTGGGGACACCCACACCGGCCCCATGTCCCCCAGTCAGGGACCCCACACACAGATCATGGGGAGCCTCACCTAGGGACCCCACACACAAACCCCATGGGGAGCCTCACCCAGGGACCTCATACACAGATCCCAGGGGGAGCCTCACCCAGGGACCCCACACACACCCCGTGGGGACCCCCAAGCAGGCTCACTGGGGACACCCACACTGGCCCCATGTCCCCCAGTCAGGGACCCCACACATAGACCATGTGGGGACCCTCACCCAGGGACCCCACACATAGACCATGTGGGGACCCTCACCCAGGGACCCCACACACAGAACCCATGGGGAGCCTCACCCAGGGACCCCACACAGATCACATGGGGATCCTCACCCAGGGACCCCACACAAAGACCCCAGGGGGAGCCTCACCCAGAGACCCCACACACAGACCATGGGGATCCTCACCCAGGGACCCCACACGCAGACCACATGGGGACCCCAAACAGATCTCATGGGGACCCCCCCCCCCAGGCACCATGTTTCACCCAGGGACCCCACAAAGGCCCTATGGAGACCCCACCCAGACACCATGTCCTGCCCAGGGATCCACCACGAACCCCATGGGGACCCCCACCCAGTTACCAGGGACAACACAAACCCCATGGGGACCCCCATCCAATCCCCCTTTCCTGCCCAGGGACCCCACACAACCCCCACAGGGTGCCCCCCACCAGGGACCACCACCCACCCCCCTCCCCCTGCCCAGAGCCCCCCACCCCACGGACCTTCCTTGGCACCGTCATGATGATGGGCTCGCACTTGCGCTCGTGCAGCTTGTAGAACCTGCCGGGGGGGCACGGGGGGGTCTCAGGGGAGCCTGGGGGGGCACCAGGGGGGTCCCTCACCTCGTCCCCCACGTCCCCCACGCCCACCTGGCGATCTCACACTTGCTGACATCCAGCCCACGCTTGGGCATCCAGCCCATTCCCCGCTGGGGCTCCTTGCTGGTGAAGGTGTTGAGGAAGTGGATGTAGGGGGGCTCCTCCGTGATCTCGAAGTACCGGATGCTCGAATCCCCCTGGGGACACGCCGTTAGGGGGGTCCCCGTGTTTCGGGGGGGCCCCCAGCGGGGCGGGGGGTCACGGTACCTTGCCGCACACGTAGACCACGTTGGTGTCGGGGTCGTAGAAGGGCAGCAGAGCCCCGTTGCTGGAGTCCAGCTCCTGCAGCCCCATGGGCTCCTCCAGGTTCTCCTGGGGCGGGGCGGGGGGGTGTGAGGCACGTGGGGACCCCCGCAGCGGTCCCGTGGGACCCCCGGGGCGCCGCTCACCGTGTCCCACAGCGCCAGCTGCCGCTCGCTCATGCGGCTGAAGCCGGTGGTGAAGATCTTGCCGTCGGCCAGGAAGATGGCGCGCATGGGACGCGCCCCCTCGTGCGCCCGCTCCTTCTCCTGGGGGACAACGGGGCCGTCGGCGGGGCCGTGGTGCCACGGCCAGGGCAGGGAGAGGGGGACAGGGGTGCCGAGGGGCGGGGGACAGCAGGGGACAGCAGGGGACAGGGTGTGTCCCACGGGACATCGGGGAGCAGCAAGGGACAAAGGCAGGGAACAAGGGAGGAGCACAGGGGCACAAGGACAGGAGCACCCAAGGGACACAGAATGGTGGGGAACAGCAGGGGACAAGGGCAGGGAGCTGGGGACGGGGGAAAACCATGGGATAGGGGACAGTGGGGAACAGCAGGGGACAAGGACAGGGAGCTGGGGATAGCAAGGAACGTGAGGGCACAAGGGCAGGGAGTGGGGCACAGGGTCACCCAAGGGATAGGGGACAGTGGGGAGCAGCAGGGGACAAGGGCAGGGAGCAGCAGGGGACAAAGGCAAGGCCCAGGGAACGAGAGGGAGCACCAGGAGACAAGGACAGGGAGCAGCAGGGAAAAGTTAGGAAGCAGGGGACAGTAGCACCCAAGGGACACGGGACAGTGAGAAGCACCGAGGGACAGGTGCCCCAAAGGGACAGTGGGGAACCAGGAGACAAGGGCACCCAAGAGACACCGTGGGACAAGGACAAGGTGCAGGGGCACCCAAGGGACAACAGAGCACACCAGAGGGCACAGGCAGGGGATTGTCCCCCAAGAACCAGTGCGGGCCGGTGCCCCGGTGCCACGGGCAGGGTGACAGTGCCCCGGGGGTACGGGGACACTCACAGCCACCACGGTGCCGCGACGGGGGTCGATGACACGGACACTCTTGTCCTTGCAGGCGGTGCAGAAGCGGGAGCCGTCGCGGCTCCAGCTGACGCTGTAGATGAGGTCGGGGTGCAGCCCCTCCAGCCGGTACAGCTCCTCCGCCGTGCCCACGTTCCAGATCAGCACCACGTTGTCGCAGCCTGGGGGGCACCACGGGGGTCACCCGGGCCGTGTGACCCCCCCCGTCCCCGCGGCCCCGCCGTGGCCCCCCCATACCTGCGCTGAGCAGCACGTTGCGGGCCGTGGGGTGCCAGGTGACGATGCCCACGCGCTTGGAGTGGCCCTCCAGGACCACCACCGGCTCTGTCAGCGGCTGGCTCAGCCCGTTCTCCGGGATCTGCCACACCTGGGGGGACGTGGGGCACGCTGAGCAAAGCAGGGGCAGGCACGGGGCCGCCCCCCCGGTGCCCTCGGCACCCCCTCACCATGACGGTGCAGTCCTCGGAGCCGCTGGCGATGACGTGGTCGTTGTGGGGGCACCAGTCGATGTCGAGGACGGGGCCCGTGTGGCCGCACACGGTGGGGTACGACTTGTCGATGCGGCCGGTCTGGGGGCACAGGGACATCGAGGGGTGTCACCCACCAGCACAGACCACCCCCCCGTTCCCTGGTGGCACCCCCCCGGCGTCACCTTGTGCAGGGGGAGGACGAGGAAGGCGCCGCCGCCGCTGGCCTCCACGATGATGGCGACGAAGGAGGGGTTGACGGCGCAGAAGGTGCTGTCCCAGGTGACGCGGGACACGCGGATGTCATCGTAGCACTGCTCCGTCTTCACCGGCTGCCCGAACACGTGCCGGAATTTGCTCTGCCGCACCACCTTCCGGAACGACATGGCTGGGGGGGCACCCCCGGGGCCACGCTCAGCCACGTGGGGACACCCCAAAACAAGGGGCAGGGCCACCGGGGAAGCGGCACCTGCTCCGGGCTCGCCGCTGTCCTCTGCCCTGGGTAAAGGGCGGCTCAGCCGCTCCCACAGCCGGGAATCGGGACACACACCCCGCACACCCACCTCCCTGCCCGGCCCCCTGGGGGAGGGCTCAGGGGGCACCCCTGCAATGGGGGCTCTGAGGGGGACAGGGAATGTCCCACCCGGGATGGGGACAGGCATAGGGACAAGGATGTCCCCCTGGGTAGAGGGGTGGGGATAGAAAGGGGGACAGGGACAGCCCAGTGGGTCAGGGGACAGGGATGGAGATGGGGACAGGGGTGGAGATGGGGACAGGGGTGGTCCTGGCTGGCTATATAGGGACATATAGGGTGGCCCTGTGGGATAAGGAGTCAGGGACGGGGTCAGAGATAGGGACAGGGACAAGAAGAGGGCAGGTATGGGGACAGAGGTGGCCTTGCTGGGTGTGGGGACAGTGATGGGGACAGGGATAGGGACGGGGTCAGAGATAGGGACAAGGACAAGAAGAGGGCAGGTATGGGGACAGGGGTGGCCTTGCTGGGTGTGGGGACAGTGATGGGGACAGGGATAGGGACGGGGGAGTGGTCGGGAATGAGCATGGCCTCGTTTGGTATGGGGACAGAGATGGGGGACACGGATGGGGACAGGGACAAGGACGGGGATGCAGGGCTGGTGGTGGCCCTGCTCGGCACGGGGACAGGAATGGGGACGGGGCAGGGATAGAGACAGGGACGGGGATGGGGACAGGGACGAGGATGGGGACAGGGACGGGGTCGGGGACGTGGGAAAGGGGTGGCCCCGCTGGGCGTGGGCACAGGGACGGGTTCAGGGGCAAGGATGGGGACAGGGATGGGGACAAGGATGGGGACGGGGACAGGGATGGGGACAGGGACAGGGGGTGGCCCCGCCGGGAACGGGGACAGGGACGGGGCTGCCCCCCCCCAGGAAGGCGGACGGGGGGCGCGGCGGGGGTCGGTGCCGCACTCACCGGCGGGTCGGTGCCCGGGGGTGCCCGGGGGTGCCCGGTGCCGGTGCCGGTGCCGGTGCCGGGGTCGGGGGCGGCGGCGGCGGCGGCGGCGGCGGCGGGGCAGGAAGTGAGCGGGGCCGCCCCGCGCCTGCGCACTGGGACGGGGGAACGGGGGGCAGCGGGACCCTGCGGAGACACCGGGGGGGGGCACCCGGGCGGGGACAGCGCTGTGCGGGCACCGTGCGAGTCACCCCACGGACACGGGCACCGTGCGACAGGGTGACCCCACGGACACGGGCACCCCATGGGACAGGGTGACCCCACGGACACGGGCACCCCATGGGACAGGGTCACCCCACGGACACGGGCACCCGTGGGACAGGGTGACCCCACGGACACGGGCACCCGTGGGACAGGGTGACCCCATGGACACGGGCACCCGTGGGACAGTCACCCCATGGACACGGGCACCCCATGGGACAGACACCCCACGGACACGGGCACCCGTGGGACAGGGTCACCCCATGGACACGGGCACCCTGGGACAGTCACCCCACGGACACAGGCACCCCGTGGGACAGGGTGACCCCACGGACACGGGCACCCGTGGGACAGGGTGACCCCATGGACACGGGCACCCATGGACACGGTCACCCGTGGGACACGGTCACTCATGCGACAGTCACCCCACGGACACGGTCACCCATGGACACAGTCACCCCACAGACAGGGTCACCCATGGACAGGGTCACCCGTGGGACAGGATCACTCCATGGACTGGATCACTCCATGGGACAAACTCACCTGTGCGACAGTCACCCCATGGACACGGTCACCCGTGGGACACGGTCACCCCATGGGACAGGGTCACCTCATGGACAGGGTCACTCGTGGGACACGGTCACCCCATGGACAGGGTCACCCATGTGACAGTCACCCCATGGACACGGTCACCCGTGGGACACGGTCACCCCATGGGACGGGGTCACCCTATGGGACAGGGTCACTTGTGGGACAGGGTCACCCCATGGACAGGGTCACCGATGGGACAGGGTCACCGATGGGACAGGGTCACCCTATAGGACAGGATCACCTGTGGGACAGGGTCACCCCATGGGACAGGGTCACCCCATGGACAGGGTCACCCCATGGGACAGGGTCACCCATGGGACAGGGTCACCCCATGGACAGGGTCACCCCATGGGACAGGGTCACCCCACAGGACAGGGTCACCCCATGGACAGGATCACCCCATGGAAGGGTCCCCCTGCACGGGGTCACCCATAGGGTACATTCCCCGTGGGCAAGGTTACCCGTGGGACAGAGTGACCCTGTGGGCAGAGCCACCCGTGGGGGACAGTCCCCATAGACAGCGCCAGTGGGTGGCACGGGGGTGACAGTGGCGGGTGGCACAGAGTGGTAAATAATGTAGGACCTACCCTTAGGGGTGGGGAGAGCTCAGAGAGAGGCGCCAGGTGAGGGGACACGGGTGGCGTGACCTTGGGGTGTCACCACCGGAGGTGTGGGTTGGTCTGGGGACACCGCGGTGGCCTTGGGGGGTCAGTGCTGGGGACACTGCGGTGGCCTCGGGGGGTCAGTGCTGGGGACACTGTGGTGGCCTCGGGGGGTCAGTGCTGGGGACACTGTGGTGGCCTCGGGGGGTCACCATCAGGGACGTGGGTTGGTGCTGGGGACGCTGTGGTGGCCTTGGGGTGTCACCACTGGACTCCCCACGCAAGGTCCTCGGTGGGTGACCCCAGGACGTGCGTGGGGACCCCTCTGGTGGCCGCGGCACGGTGGCCGTGTGGCCCTGCCCCGGGCCGGTGGTGGCCGTGGCTGTTTCCTGCCGTTAATCACCGCTAATTGGCTTTGCCCTGCCGGGCCCGGGAGCCCACGGGGGAGGGAGGGAAGGGTGTGGGGGTCACGGGGAGGGGGGGCGTGTAAGAGGATTTCCCAGCTCCTTCCTCCGGCTCGTCCGTCCCGGGGTCCCGCTCCCTGCTGCCCACCCGGCCCCGGCCACATGCCACGCACCCGCGGGGACAAGGGGACCCCCAAGGACACGGAGCCCCCGCAGAAGGGGAAAGGGGGGGGCGAGGTGGGGGAGAACCCCCCCAAAGCCCCCGAGGAGCCCCCCGCCCACAAGAATTCCGGCTCCGAGTCCCGGCACGGCGGCCACGGGCAGAAGAGCGGGAAGAAGGGCTCGGGGGACCCCCACGCCGCCGCCACCAAGACCTACTCCCCCTTCCTCAACACCGTCTTCGGCAAGGTGGGGACAGCGGGGGGGGCACGGGACAGAGGGGACACGGTGACACGGGGGTGAGGGCGGGGATGGAGGGACCCTGGGGATGGAGGGGATGTGGGGACGGTGGGGATGGGACAGGGACAGTCCGGGAGCCTGCGGATGGAAGGGATGTGAGGACAGCGGGGATGGGGACAGGGACAGTGAGGATGGGGACAGGGACAGTGGGGATGGGGACAGGGACAGTCCAGGACCCTGTGGGTGGAGGGGACATGAGACACTGGGGACATGGTCAGGGACACTCTGGGACCCTTCAGATGGAGGGGGGACAGGGACTTTGGGGACAGTGGAGATGGGGACATGGGGACACTCTGGGAGCCTGGGAATGGTGAGGATGAGGGGACAGCGGGGATGGGGACAAGAGCAGTCCAGGACATGGGAAGGAAGGGGGGACAGGGACATCAGGGACGTAGTAAGGGACACTCTGGGGTGCTGGTGATGGAGGGGACGTGGGGATAGTGGGGACAGTGGGGATGGGAACATGGGGACAGTGGGGATGGGGACAGGGACAGTCCAGGACCCTGTAGACAGAGGGGAGGCAGCGGGGATGGGGTTGGGAACTGTGGAGTGGGGACAGTGGAGATGTTCCAGGACCCTGGGGATGGAAGGGACGTGGGGACAGTGGGGATGGGGTTGGAGGACACTCCAGGACCCTGGGGATGGAGACGTGGGGACAGCGGGAATGGGGACAGGGACCCTCTGAAACCCTGAGGATAGAGAGGACATGGAGCACGGGGGACAAGCTCAGGGACACTCTGGATTCCTGGGGAGAGAGGAGGCATGGGGGCACTAGGGATGGCTTTGGGGACCCCCCAGGGCCAGGGGGACAGAGAGGACACCCCAGGGGGACACCCTGGGCAGGGCCAGCCAAGCTCTGGGGACACATCCTGCCCTCCCACCTCCGGAGTACAAAGCCCCCTCGGCAGCACCCACATCCCATCCGGATCCTGGGGGTCCCGGGGTGAGCCAGCCCGGGGGGGGTGACAGGAGAAGGGACACGGGACCAGGAGAGGGCGGGCAGGGGGAGCAGGCACGGGGCAGGGCGGGGCTTTGCCTCCAATCCCGCTAATCCTCCGCCGGAGTTAATTTTGGCCCGTGCTTAACAAAGGTGACACGGCGGTTTGGGGGCGGGGGGGTGTGTGTCACAGAGCCGGGTCTCATTCTGCTGTCACCCCCCCTGTGTCCCATCCAGGAGCGGGAGCTGTCGCCGGAGGAGCTGGATGGTGAGCAGGGGGGACAGGGCGGGGACGGGGGCTCAGGGAGATGGGAGGGGGACACGGCCTCAGGGAAGGGTCTGCCGTGGGGACAGCACCATGGGTGACACTGCCATGGGTGACACTGCCATGGGGACAGCGCCATGAGGACATGGCCACGGAGGACTCTGCCATGGGACACAGCCACGGGGACAGGGCTGTGGAGGGAGGGATCTCTCAAGGGGGACGTGGCCACGGAGGGCTCTGCCACGGGGGGACACTGCCACGGGACCATGTGCCACAGCACCACACCCCAGAACTGACCTGCTCCGGGGCACTGCGGTGACCACCCACGCCTGACGGTGTCCGTGTGTCCCTGTGTCCGTGTGTCCGTGTGTCCAGAGCTGCTGGACGCCTTCAAGGAGTTCGACACGGACCAGGACGGGTACATCAGCTACAAGGACCTGGGCGAGTGCATGCGCACGCTGGGGTACATGCCCACCGAGATGGAGCTCATCGAGATCTCCCAGCACATCAAGATGAGGAGTGAGCGGGGGCCCGGGGGGCCGGGAGGGGGCCGGGAGGGGGCCAGGGGGAGCTGAGGGTGTCCCCCCTTTGCCACCGCAGTGGGCGGGCGCGTGGACTTCGAGGACTTTGTGCAGATGATGGGGCCGAAGCTGCGGGAGGAGACGGCGCACATGGTGGGCGTCAGGGAGCTCAAGATCGCCTTCCGTGAGGTACGGGGGCACCACGGGGGGACCGTGGGCCTGAGGGGACCGTGGCCATTGCCACAGGGACCATGGTCACAGGGGGACCACAGGCACGGTGGGGACAGTGACCCCGGAAAGACCATGCTGGGGAGACAATGATGATGGGGACATGGAGGGGGCAGGGATCGTGGGAAGACCGTGGGGAGACCTTGACCACGGAGTGACACTGAACATGGGAAGGACCACAGGCATGGAGGGGACAGAGACCATGGGGAGACCATGGTGGGGGCAGTGACCGTGGGGTGACCACAGGCATGGGAGGGGACAGTGACCATGGGGAGACCATGGTGGGGGCAGTGACCGTGGGGTGACCACAGGCATGGAGGGGACAATGACCATGGGGAGATGGTGACCATGAGGGTAAAGAGGGGACAGTGACCATGGGGAGACCGTGGTGGGGGCAGTGACCGTGGGGTGACCACAGGCATGGAGGGGACAATGACCATGGGGAGATGGTGACCATGAGGGTAAAGAGGGGACAGTGACCATGGGAAGACCATGGGGACACCCTGATTGTGGGCAGACAGTGACCATGGGAAAGATCACAGGATGGAGGGGACAGTGACCATGGGAAGATCTTGGGGGGATGGTGACCATGGGGGGATGGTGACAATGGGGGTGACCAACGACATGGAGGGGACACTTACCATGAGAAGATCACCGGGGGATGGTGGCCATGGAGGGATGGTGACCATGGGAGTGACCACAGGCAGGGAGGGGACAGAGATCATGGGGAGAGCATGACCATGGGGGGATAGTGACCCAGGGGTCACAGGCATGGAGGGGACAGTGACCACGGGGAGACCATGAGGTGATGGTGACAGCGAGGGGATGGTGACCATGGGGATGACCACAGGCATGGAAGGGACAGGGACCACAGGAAGACCACGTGGACACCACAACCACAGGGGAATGATGACCGTGAGGGGTGACCAAAGACACGGAGGGGACAAGTGACCACTGGGTGACAGCGACCACAGGCAGGGAGGGGACAGTGACCATGAGGGAACAGTGACCATAGGGGTGACCACAAGCATGGGAGTGGACAGTGACCACACGAAGTGGGGACAATGACCACGGGGTGACCAAAGGCACGGGAGAGAACGACGGCCACGGGGGTGACCCCAAGCACCCCCAAGAGGGGACGGTGGCCTGGGAGGCCGGGGGTGGCCGTGGCTGGAGGTGACCCCGAGCCCGCAGTTCGACATGAACGGGGACGGGGAGATCAGCACGGCCGAGATGCGCGAGGCCATCGCGGCCCTGCTCGGGGAGCAGCTCAAGGCGCAGGAGGTGGACGAGATCCTGCAGGACGTGGACCTCAACGGGGACGGGCACGTGGACTTCGACGGTGAGGGAACCCCCCCCGCCCCTCCCACGGGGCCGAGGTGGGGTCCCCTCCCCTCACGCCCCCCTCCTCGCCCCGCAGAGTTCGTCATGATGTTGTCCTCCCGGTAACGGGGCCTCCGGGCAGGAGGAGACCCCCCCAGAGCCTCATCAGCCGCTCCCTGCCCAACCTCTCTGCCACCCTTAGGGCTCAGAGCCAGCAGCTGGAGCGGAGCAGCCGGGAACGGGGCGGATGTGAGACCCCCGGCCACAGGAGCCCCCCCAGGGGTGGTGGAAGGGCCGGGGGGGGCCCAATAAACCCCCCAGATCAGAGCTGGAGGAATGTGTCTGGTGGTCATGGGGTGGGATGTGGGGTGGGATGTGGGGTCACTGTCCCCTTGGCCACCCCAAGCCACCCCCGGGGACAAGGGGCAGTGCTTAGGGGACAGGGTGACCCTCAGGGGACACGGAGGGGGTCCCACGAAGGTCCCACATGGTCCCAGTGGCTGCCCGGGGGTGTGGCAGGGGCAGGGCATCAGGGCCAACCTGTGCTCTCCCATTGGCTGGATCTGACCCAGCTGCAGCCAGCCAGCCAATCAGCACCTCCCGAACCAACTGGCCAATCAGCACTCACCAATCAGGGCAGGGCGGGAAAACATTGGCCCTCGGGAGGTCACTCCCAACCAATCAGCGTCAGGCAGGGCAGGGGCTCAACCAATCGGCACGCAGCACCGCGCTGGCCAATCAGAACACACCTCCAAAGCCAGCTGGCCAATCAGCACACGCGGCGGGGGGGGGGGGGGGCTGTGTCACCCCCCTGGGACCCCCCACCCCATCCATGGAAGTGCCCCCTGGGGGTCCCCACAACAGGTGACACCTGGGGGGGTCCCCAGCACCCCAAATCCAGCAGGGAATGTGGGGGGACACAGGGGACATCCCTCACTTCCCCCCAGCCACCGTGGGGCAGCAGGACCTGGGTGAAGAGAGAGCACCTGGAGACCCCCAGGAGTGGGGTTCAAGTCCCTGTTTGGTTGCTGCCACCCCCCTTTTTTTGGGGTTCAAGGATCCACTGCAAGGATCAGGGCCCCACAGGAGGAGGGGGTGCCCCCAAAACCAGCTGCAGGGGGGAAGTGGGGAAGTGGACCCTTCCACTCCCAGAGCAGGCACAGCCAGGTTGGGGCATTCACAGATTTTTAATTTAGTTCTTTTCCTTGGGACAAAAAAAAAAAAAAAAAAAAAAAAAAAAAAGAAACAAAACCCAAAAAAAAATAAAATAAAAAGGCATCAAAAGCCCCCGATTTCAGGTTTGGGGGTACAGAGACCCCCACGCTGCCTCCCCCCACCCCTGTAGTGTTTGAGGGTGCAAACCCCCCCAAAACCCAGGACAGCTCTCCCCCCCCACCCTAAACCTACAGGGAAGGCACCTCATGGGGGGTCTCTGTGGGTGGGGGACACCCCGGGGAGGGGGGGGACCCCCCAAAGCGGGGGCTGGGGAAGGCTCCCCCTGGGCAGGGGGAGAAGGGGACCCCGATTGCTCTCTACATATATATAATATACACCTATAGAACAGGCTGGGGGGGGAGTCTGGCCCCTCCCGTACCCCAAAAGCACCCGAACTCCTGGGGGCGGACGGGAAGAAAAGGGGGGAGGGGGGGGGGGAGACCAAGGCCAGCCTCGGGCTCACCCCGGGGACCCCCCACCCTGGGGGTGGCCGTGCCCCCCACCCCAGGGTGCCGGGGAGGCGGGTGGGATGAGGGAACCCCCCCGTTCCAGCCCGGCCCTGGGGGGGCTGTGTTGGCTCCCGCTCCCCAAGGTCAGTTTGGGTGGGCTAAGGCAAAGCCCGGCTGGCGCGGGGGCAGCGGGCGCTTAAGACAGACACGGAAGGGGGGGAGTGTCCTGGCCTTCATCCCCCCCATCCCGCCGCTCCTCCTCCTCCTCGCTGGGCTCAGAAAATATCCGGGCACAGGCTCCAGTCCTGCTTTTCCTTGCTCTCCCAGTACCCCCCCTTGTAGACGTGCGCCAGCTCCTGCGTCACCGGGTCCTTCTTCCGCTCGAACCACAGCGGTTTGTAGGGATCGCAGGGGGTCCCTGGGGGGCACAGAGGGGGTGAGGGCCCGGGGGCCACCCGGGGGGGGCTCCGGAGGGGGGGGGGACATCCCTTCCTTACCGTCCTCGGAGGCGCGGGCGGCCTCGGCCTCGCGGCGCTTGCGGGAGAGCCGCTGCTTCTCCTCCAGCCGCTGCTTCTCGGCGTTGGCCTCGTCCCAGCGCCCGTTCTCCATGAGCCGCTGGTCAGGGCGCCGCCGGCTGTCCGTGGGGGCCGTCCCGCTCTCCGGGGCGTTCAGGGTCAGCGCCAGCTCCGAGAAGTAGTACATGTTCTCCGCGTACTTCCTGCGGCACGGGAGGGAGGGAGGGGGAGTTCAGCGCCGGCCCCGCGTCTCCCAGGAACAGAGATGCCTCATCCCGCATTCCCGACTCACGGGAGCGGGTTCCGCTTCCACAGCAGCACCCGGCTGTCCTCGGACTCGTGGGCTCGGGGCCGGGCCTCGGCTCCGTTGTCCCCCGTTCCCAGCTGGACTTTGTAGCAATCCATCTTCTCGTCCCACGTGCCCAGCAGGACAAAGTGCACCTTCCCCGAGGGGTCCGTCACCTCCCCGGTCACCTGGAGGGAGAGGGGGTGGCACCAGTCAGGACACAGGCACCCCGGGATGTCCCGCGCTTCCCTGTTTTCCTTACCTTCCTCGCCACGTCCCGGGAGAAGTAGCTGTAAGGGACAAACTTGAGGTTGCACTTGTCGCCCGTCTTGTGGTTGATGATCTCGATCTCACCCGACTGCAGAGGCAAGGTGACAGTCAGACCCACCCACACCCTGCTCCCAAGGGATCCATACAGGACCAGGGCGCTCCCATATCCGTGATTTCCCACCTGGTCTATCCACAGCTTCCCCACGATGATGTTGTGCACGGTGGTGGTCACCTTCTTCCACGTGTAGTGGTTGCCGGACGAGTGGAAGACGCAGTGGATGGTACCTGAGGGCACAAGCTGTGTCAGGAACCACGCCCAGAGCCTTGGGCATCTCCCAAAATCCCAGGATGCTCACCTAGAGGCATGATGGAGAGGTATTTCCCTCGGAATTTGCTGGTGATCTTGATTTCCTGGCGGAGTGTCCAGCCGTGCTTGGAGTCGGCGTGGTGGGCAGCGGCCGGGGGGTGGTGGCTCACCTGGGCAGGGATTGGGAACAGCTCAGCGCTGGCCATCCCAAGGGAATCAGAGAGGCCGGGAGGGCGGGGCTGGCCGCACCTGCTCGCAGAGGGAGCGGTATCCGCTCTCCTCCAGCCGATCCAGCTCGAAGGTCTCCCCCAGGAGCGGGTTGAAGGGTTTGCTGGTGCGGAAGACGGTGGTGGAGTAGGAGGAGACGGTGAAGGCGGCCACGTAGCACAGCTGCTCCAGGGAA
The DNA here is from genome assembly GCF_036250125.1 of Pseudopipra pipra. Classification (NCBI taxonomy): domain Eukaryota; kingdom Metazoa; phylum Chordata; class Aves; order Passeriformes; family Pipridae; genus Pseudopipra; species Pseudopipra pipra. The sequence continues at coordinate 408,797 of NC_087554.1, read as the reverse complement.
TTTTCGCACTTGGCCGCCCGGTCCAGGAGCTCGTGGTACTCCAGGTCCTCTGTCAGCCGCTGGAGCATCGACAGGGGCTCGTTGAAGTTCACCTGCAAGGCAGAAATGGGTCAAAAAAGGGGCTTTTTGGGGAGCCCCGAGCACACCCGCCGGGTGTATCCGCGCTCACCGGCATGGGGATTTTGGATAACTCCTTCCCGATGCAGTTCTTCATGATGCTCCAGAGGTTGAGGCTGTAGTTGGGTTTGTAGGGAATGCGGGTTCTCTTCTCCTTCTTGGTGTCCTCAACCTGGTGCTTGTACTGGGGAGGGGGGAGACAAGGGCTGTTCCGTCACTGTGACCCCCCAAAATCCCTCTGTGGGAATTAGGGTACTCACAGCCCAGCCCTCTTCCCCTCAAGGGCTGTTCCATCACTGTGACCCCCCAAAACTCCCCCGTGGGAATTCAGGGACCCCCAGCCCAGCCCTGTTCCCGCCCCAAAGCCATAAACCCCTGTGCCACCTGCTCATCCAGGCTGATGTCGCTGCTGGTGCCGCTGATGTTGCTCCCAGTTCTCCTGGAAAGGGTGGAAAACAGGGTGATCACTTCCAAGGAGGTGGAGGCAGTGGGGCCCCCCCAGAGCCCCCCAGAACTCACTTGTGGCCCATCATGTCGGGCATGGGGAAGATCTCGGGGGCGTCAAAGAACTCGTTGTTGTCGTCGTCCTCGTCGCTCATGTCACCTTTGGAGGGGCAGCACAGATCTGGGAAGGGGACAGTGCTGTTAAGGAAGGGACATTGCTTCCAGTTTCCCCACCAGGGAGACACTGGGAGGCCCCTGTCACCAGCAGGCAGGGGTCACACAGGCAAGGCTCAGATGAGCCACTTTGGAGCCGGTTTTAAGTGCCAAAATCCCTTGGGTGCACAAGGTGACAGGGGACAGACCCAGCCCTTGGGATCGGGGGACTGAGGGAAGCTGAGCCTGGCTCGGGAAAGCAGCTGGGGAACCCTGGCTTGTCCCATCCTGCCTTTGCCAGAGGGGTCACACATCACCCCAGCAACTCCACGGGGTGTCAGAGGGAGCCGGTTTGGAGCGTGCCGTCGGTGCCAAAATCCCTTGGCTGCACAGGTGACGCGGGACAGACCCACCCCCTGGGATCAGGGGAGCGAGGGAAGCTCAGGGAAAGCAGCCTCGTCCCATCCCACCTTTCCCGGAGCCGCCGGTGCCGGGTGTGCCGGCAGGGAGCACCGTGGCCCCCCGGAACGCCCTCTCCAGGTGGTTGTGCTGCTTTGCCAGCTGCTCCAGCGTCTCCTCCAGCCGGATCCGCTGATCCCTCTCCTGCTGCAGCGACTTCTGCCACTTCTTCCCGTGCGTCTGCGCCAGCAGCATGAAATCCCTGCAGGCCTGCGGGGACAAAACCGAGCCCAGACGCGAGTGCCCGCCGGTTCTCCCGGTGGTTTTCCCGCCCGTTCCCCCCGGGGAAGGCAGCCTCACGTTGATCATGGCGTTGGAGGTGATGCGGAAGAGCGTGGCCCGCTCGTTGACCTGCTTGATCTTGTCGGTGCTCTCGGGGGGCAGGCGCAGGGCCTCGAGCTCGCTGAGCGAGCGCTGCAGGGCCGTGCCGTGCTTGGCGATCAGGTCGTTGCAGGTGCTCAGGTCCTCCACCTTGCTGGACAGAATCCGCAGCGTGTTCTGCAGCTCCGTCTTGTCCGTCTGCGACACCGACTCGTCGCCGGAGTCGTCTGAGGGAACGGGGAAGGGGCGGGAACCGCGGGTCGGGATGCGGCGGGGGGAGATTGTCCCGCACGCCCGGCTCTGAGCGCCCGCCGCACCGGGGGGCGATGGGGGGGCTGCCAAGGGGAGCACGGGGGATCCCCAAATCCCTGAGGGGGCTGGGACCCTGCCTTAGGGCCTGTGGGGCACTGGGAGCCTCATCTGGGGCCTGCGGGACACTGGGACCCCACCCAGGGTGCTGGGATCCTGCCCTGGGTCTTGTGGGGAACTGGGATATTGCCTTGGGATCCTGCCCTGGGTCTTGTGGGGAACTGGGATATTGCCTTGGGATCCTGCCCTGGGTCCTGTGGGGAACTGGGATATTGCCTTGGGATCCTGCCCTGGGTCCCATGGGGCACTGGGATATTGCCTTGGGATCCTGCCCTGGGTCCTGTGGGGAACTGGGATATTGCCTTGGGATCCTGCCCTGGGTCCCATGGGGCACTGGGATATTGCCTTGGGATCCTGCCCTGGGTCCCATGGGGCACTGGGATATTGCCTTGGGATCCTGCCCTGGGTCCTGTGGGGAACTGGGATATTGCCTTGGGATCCTGCCCTGGGTATCCCATGGGGCACTGGGATCCTGACCCAGGTCCTGCAGGGCACTGGGATCCTGCCCTGGGTGCTGTGGGGCGCTGGGATTTTGTCCTGGGTCTTGTGGGGAATTGGGATCCCGCACTGGGATCCTCCCCCGGGTTCTGTGGGGCACAGGGGATCCTTCGCTGAGGCACCGAGATCCTGTCCTGGGTCCTGTTGGGCGCTGGGATTTCACCCTGAGGGCACTGGGAATTTGCCCTGGGGCCTGTGGGACACTGGGATTCTGCTCAGGACACTGGGATCCTGCCCAGGGTTCCATGGAGAACTGGGATCCTGGCCTGGGTTCTGTGCAGCACTGGGGTCTTGCTCTGCGGGGAACTGGGATCCTGCACTGGGGACACTGGAATCCTACCCTGGCTCCTATGGGGCACTGGGATTTCAGCTTGAGAGCGCTGAGATCCCGCCTAGGGCACCAGGATCCTATCATAGGTCCTGCTGGGCACTGGGATTTCACTGTCAGGACACTGGGATCCTGCCCCAGGGTCACTGGAATCCTGTCCTGAGGGGCACCATCGTCCTGCCCTGGGGACACTGGGATCCTGCCCTGGGGACACCGGGATCCTGTCCTGAGGGGCACCATCACCCCACCCTGGGGATACTGGGATCCTGCCCTGGGGACACCGGGATCCTGCCCTGGGTCCTGCTGGACACCGGATTTCACCCTGAGGGCACCGTGCCCCTGCTCTGGCTCCCGTGGGATCCCAGGAATGCCATACCTGACTCCTCCAGCATCTTGACAGCCTTGGCCTTGGCGAGCTCGAGGGCGGTGACCCAGCGCTGCCGCTCCACCTCGGAGCTGGCCTTCAGGTGGTAGGTCTGGGCGCCGCCGTTGGAGATGATGAAGTTGCAGGAATCCTCCACGGTGATGTTGGCCGTGGCCAGGTTGATGGTGCCCCGGCACGTGTGGCCCATCTCCGCCTTGGATCTGCGCGGGAAGCACGCGGTGAGGGAGGGAAGGGGCCGGGATCCCCGGGACGAGCCCGCGGGGGGCCGTGCAGGGGGCCCAGCATTCCCGACCCGGCATTCCTGACCCGGCGTGCGGGGCTATTAATAGGGAGGCTTTGGTGGGGCCGAGACTGAGGGGTGTCACTTTAGGGGGGGTAAATCTACAGTCTCTGGCTCCCAGGAGCGGCCTCAGGGATCCTGGAGCCTTGGGAATCCCGGTGCTTCCCGGATCCTGGCACGGGCCGGGACGAGGGTTAAGTCCCAGCCTGGCACTCCCTGTCCACGTCAGCGGGTGGCAGGGGTGACATCCAGGCGGGACACCCCCGTCCCGGTGTGTCCCTCCCCATTCCCGGCCGTGTAACCGGAGCCGGCAGCTGCCCGAGACTCCGCTTCTCCCATTAGTAACGGAGGGACACGGCCCCCCCCGGGCCGGGCTCAGATGTCCCCGAGGGAGTGGCAGTGCCGCTGCCGGGGCTTGGGGACGAGCCACGGGGCCACCGGGAAGAGGCGCTGGGAGAGACAGCGGGATCCAGGGGCTGGAAGAGGCGAGGGTGGAGACCCTCCCGACCCCCCTCAAAATACCCGCGGGGACAGGGAGGTGACAGCCCCGGTGACACGGAGGTGACAACCCCGGGGCCAAGGAGGCGTGACCCGCCCTGCTGACACCGGGGAACAGCCTGACGCCCCCCTCCCCAAACTGAGCCCCGGGGAACCGAGAGGTGACAACCCCGGGGACAGGCAGGTGACACCCGCCCCCCTCCCCAGCCGTCCCCGGGGGACACCGACCCCTGCCCGCTGGGCGGGGGGACACCGCCCTCCCCCCGCTCCCCTCACCCCGTGGGGGCTCAGACGGTCCCCAAGGTCACGGGGGGTCCCCGGTGCCCGGTACGTACCGGTAGTAGCTGAGCAGCCCGTTGCTGAGCACGAACCAGCGTCGCTGGTACCCCTTGATGTAGTTGGTCCACTTGAAGAGCCACCCCTCGCGGGCCGAGCCGGGACCGGCCCCGCCGCCGCCCGCACCGGCCCCGCCGCCGCCGCCTCCCGCCGCTGTGGGTGCCGTCGGGGCCGTGGGTGCCGGTGGGGCCCCGGCGCTCGCCGTCGGTGAGGGCAGGGCCGGGGCCGCGCCGGAGCCCGCGGGCAGCGCTGTGGGCCCGGGGGGCGCGGCCGGGCCGGGCCCCGCGCCCGCCGCTCGCAGCTCCGCCATCGCCGCCGCCGCCGCCACCGCCCCGCCGCGCTGCCGTCACTCGCCCCGCCCACGCCGCCGTCCCATTGGCGGGAGCGGCGGCGGTGGGGCGCCGCGCGCGCTGCCATTGGCCAGAGAGGGCCGCCGCGCCCGTCAGTCAAGCGGCCGGCCAATCAGAGCGGGAGCGGCGCGCCGCGCGGCGTGACGGCGAGCGGTGAGTCATCCCGCCAGCCATTGGCGGAGGGGCGGGGCCTGGCGCGGTGCGCGCGGCGATTGGCTGAGGCCTCGCCACGCCCCCCCCGAGCGCCGGGGGGGGGGACACCCGGGGGCCGCGGGTTCGAGACCTGCGAGGGGGACAAACGAGGACAGGGAGGGGACACCCCACCGGGGACACCCCCGGGGGTGGCGGGGGCCGGAGAAGGAGCGGTCAGGCCGGCAGCAGTATACAAGTCATCTTTATTTACAATACCCTATAAAAATGTAAATTTAGAAACTTTTATTCTCATTAACCAGAACGAAAAAAAAGTGGGAAGGCTGGGGGGGAAGGGGAGGGGAGGGGGAAGAGAAAAAAAACCCAAACAAAGAAAAAAAAAAAAAGCAAAAAAGGAAATAGAAGAAGACAAAGGAAAAAAAAAGAAGAAGAAAAAAAAGCAAAACAAAAACAGGGAAGAAAGAAATAAAAAAACAAACCGAAAATCACAAAAAAAAAAAAAGGAAGGAAAAAACCAGGAAAGAGCAGAAGAAAAACCAGGAAAAGAGCAGGAAAAGAAAGCAGAAAAAAAAGCAAAAAAAAAAAAAGGCAAAAAATAAAATAATAATAATAATAATAATAATAATAAATGAACTTTCCACTTGATCTGTCAGAGGAAAATGAGGGGGAAAGGGCTGGGAGCAGCGGGGAAGGGCAGGGCTGGTTAATGCCGGGAGGAATTCCTGGTGTAAAATCCCTACATGTGCAAATCTCTTGGTTTGTTTTTTTTTTTCTTTTTAAAAGCAAAAAAAAAAAAAAAAAAAAAAAAGGTAAAATTATCCCCCAACCACCACCACCACCTTCCCGAGGAGCAGCTGGATCCACCCGGATTGGGAAGGGGACAAAGGCCTGGCTGAGCCATCCCTGGAGCTGCTGGGGCTGATCCCGGGGGTGAGGGAAGGAGCTGAATTTTGGGAAGACACAGCAAGTGTGCAAAACAGGTGTGTGACGTGTGATCACACTGGGAAAGGCCGGGAGCGGGACTGGGAAGGGCTGGAGAAGGAGCAGGGAAGGAAGGGGGAACCCCTGGCATCCCAAGGATACGGAGCGAGGGGCTCCCCCTTTCCGGGATCCTCAGTAGTGTGAGAGTTCGGGGGAGAAGCAGCAGCTTGGGGGTGCAGAGGGACTCAGTGGGAATTTGGGAGCGGCAGGGAAAGGCAGCGCTTGGTGGGAAAAGAGGGGAGCAGCCAAACATCCCCCTTTTCCCACTCCTCCAGGAATCTGGGGGGGCGGGATGTGCCCCTCGTGCCAGGCCGGGCGGTGGGGGGTGTGGGGTGAACCGTGTGCCCTCCATCCATCTATCCATTTATCCATCCTTCCTTCCAGCCTTCCTCTGGAACATCCCGGTGGCGGCGAGGAGCCACGGAGATCTACCGGATCCCGTGCACTAAGCTGGAATGGGGGAACAACAGTGTGGGATCTGAGATCCCCACGCTGCTCCTCCCTCAGGGCTTTTCCCACCCCCAGCCTCTGGCTCTCCCTCTTCTGGCCGCATTCCCACGGGAAGAGGGGGCTGGACACTCACTGCAATTTGGTCTCCAGCAAGTTCAGCTTCTGCTGGTCGACGTAGCGAGAGAAGAGGGAGATCAGGTTGGAGGGGATGGACACGGGCTTGGCCAAGGCTCCCTGAGGGATCCGCAGGAGCTCCCGGGTGGCCATCAGCATCAGCTCCGTCCTGCCGGGAAAAACCGCGGGAGAAGGGAGCAGTGAGAGCTGTGGGGTGTGCTGGGGGAAGCCAGGAACCCCTCAGCTCCCCTCAGGGAAGGATTCTGGCAGCTTAGAGGCCAGCTTGTCCTCCCCAGGGATTGGGAATGCGGGGACAGTGGAGAACAGGGACTCACCACTGGTTGTCCTGGATCAGCTCCGTGTTCGTGTCCGAGCTCTGCAATTCCTCCCCCCGGCTCAGGACCAAGTACAGCAGGGACAGACCGAACTGTGGGGACACAGACAGGGGTCAGGGAGCCCCCTCCGAGTATCCCCTCCAATTCCCAAGGCTGGGAATGCCGGGACAAGCAGGAGGATCCCTGGCTAGGAGGAGGAGGAGGCTGTTTGGGGCCTGAATCCATGAGGCAAGACCATGAACCACTCCTAGCCCAGGAGCCACATCTCCCACACTGTTGGAGCAGCATTCCCACCCCAAATTCCAGGCCAGGACTCTGCAGCCCGGAAGGACAGGCCCGGAAGCCGCCCGGGGCCACCTCAGACCGTTAATTAATCTGCCAGACACTCTCGTTAATTAGCAAGGAGAGAACACCAGGAACTGCACCCGGCTCTGGGAGGCTGCTGGGGAATTCCCAAGGGCAGGAAGTGATCCCAGGGGACAAGGAGCACCTTGTTTTGGAGCACAGCAGTGAGGTGCAGGTTGGTGGGAGCGGCGGCGCTCTGAGGTAGGTTCGTGAGCTGCTGCACAAGGCTGGTGACTGTTCCCAAGGGAAGGTGGTAGAGGACGTGGGAAAAGGGCCTCAACAGGCAGGGAAGCACCTGTGGAGAAAGGAGGACAGTTGGGAGCTCCACATGCTTCCAGCTGGAACTGCTGTGGGCAGTTCCCCTCACAGCTTTATCCTCAGGCAATGCTTTTTCCTTCTTAAATCATCCTGTTCCTCAGATTTCCAGGCTGTCCAAGGCCAGGCTGGACAAGGTTTGGAGCAACCTGGGCTAGTGGAAGGTGTCCCTGCCCACTGAGCGATCCTTAAGTCCCATCCCAAACCATTCCAGGATTCCATGTGCTGGCTTAGGTGGATATTGGGAAGAAATTCTTCCCTGTGAGCGTGGTGAGGCACTGGAACGGATTTCCCAGAGAAGCTGCCCCATCCCTGGAAGTGTCCAAGGCCAGGCTGGAGCAACCTGGTCTAGTGGAAGGTGTCGTGTTGGAACTGGATGAGCTTTAAGGTCCCTTCCAACCCAAACCATTCCATGATCCTATGATTTATTTCCCAGATTCCTGGGCTCCCCGAGCCCCTCTGGCACTCTCGCAGGAGAGGCAGGAGCCACCCACGATGTCACATCCCACCTTCCAGGCAGGGCCGAGGAGATCCAGCTCCAAACCGCCCCCTCACAGGGCATCTCCCAGCCTCTGGAATCTCACCTCATCCTGAGCATCCTTCTTGATGAGGAAGGGCAGGTTCCTGGCCGTGGCCATGAGCACGTCGGCCGCTTGCTCCGGGGCCAGGAACGGGAGGATCCGGGCCACGAGGCGCTTTCCTTTCCGGATGCACATGATCTGCATGAAGTGGTCGTCACTCGGCCTGAGGAAGGGGAGGAGAAAGGTGCCAAACCCTCCCCTGGGAGCATCCCAGGGTTATCCCACGGCTGGACCAGGTGGGAAACCCCCCTGCCTCAAGAAAAACATCCCTGAGGAGGGAAAAACAACGCAGGAACGACATTATTAACCCTCATGTAAGGGAATGGAAGTTGAGGCTTTGTAACCAAAGAGAGAGGGAAATGGTGAAAAAAAAGGAAAAACACCCCAAAAAAATAGTTTATTTTGGCCACTGGAATAGTCAAAGACATCCATAAAAGCTGGTTTGAGTGGCTGTGAGTGGTCAGGGAGTGTGGGAGCTCCCGAAATCCCACTCACCTGTCCTGGCCAGGCGCTTTCCCCCTCAGATTGTCATACATGTCGCAGATCTTCTGCTTCCTCTCTCCCATCAGGGCCGGCCTTTCCCCTTCCAGGCTCAGGAGGTACCGGCGTTCGTAGTCCTCCACGTCCAGGAGGAGGCTGTACGTCTGCAGGGAGCAGGGATCACCCATGGAATCATGGAATGGTTCGGCTCGGAAGGGACCGGAATGGTTATCTGGCTCCAGCTGGGACACCTTCCACTAGACCAGGTTGCTCCAAGCTGGCCTTGGGCACTTCCAGGGATGGGGAAGCCACAATTTCCCTGGGAAATCCATCCCAGGGCCTCACTGCCATCACAGGGAAGAATTTCTTCCCAGTGTCCCATTTAACCCACCCTCACAGGGAAAAATTTCTTCCCAATGCCCCACTTAACCCACACTCAGTCAATTTAAAGCCATTCCCTGTTGTCCATCGCTCTCCCTTGCCCTGTGGACAGGGAACCTATGGGATCTCTGCTCCACAGAGATCCAAGCAGGACCTCAGCCGCTGCCTGGAGTTCATCCATCACGGAGACCCTTCATCCCACCCCTGGCCTTCATCCCAACCCCCCGCCCCAAAATCACCTTCTCGATCGTGACGAGGGTCTGTCGTCGCTTATCCCGCACCTGCTTTTCCTTCGTCTCCTGCCAGGGAGGGAAGAGGGAGTCAGGGACGTGGGAAGCACCCCCAGGGACGTGCCAGAGGGGAGGAAGGCCCGGCACTCACGTCGTCCTCGCTGCGGGACGTCACCACGGCGTCGATCATCTTCCGGGGGTTGTTGACGCTGGACACGGTGAGTTTTCCCAGCGAGCCCTCGAACTGCACTGCAGGAAGGAGGGAGCAGGGAAGCCCTGGGATCAGCCACCTCGATATCCCTGGATAATGGGAGCTCCCCCTGGCTGCCGGAGGGCTTTACCTGGTTTGTAGGTGTGTTCCAGCTTGGCCACCTGAGGGGTGATGAGTTTGGTGCGTTCCTTCTTGGGACCGTCCCCGTGCACTTCCTCGGCTGCTGCCAGCTTTTCCAGCTTCTGAAAGTAATTCTGAGGCAGGGAGAGGAGAGGCTGAGAATCCTCTCCCAAAAACCCGGCCAGGAGCGATCCACCTCCCTCCTCCCAGCCTGTGCTACACATTTTCCAGTGTTCCCAGCACTGTGATTTAAAGCACAGCCGAGCACGTTCTCCTCTCTCATCCCTTGGCATGGCGGAGGTCGAGGCTCCTCCTCAGCCCTTCCTCAGTACAAGGACAGATCCGCTCTCCCTGTGAGTTTCCCGGCTCCCAGTCCTTCCCAGCACATCCCAGTTTGCCTGCCTTGCCCCGCTGGCACCGTGCCGGGGCCTCCCCACCGCATCCAACCCGTCCAACGTCCGACCCTTTTGCAACAGCGGGGCTTTGCTGACTCACATCCTGCCCCAGTTCCTCTCCTCTACGGGGAACCAGCTCACCCACAGATCCCAGAAAACCTCTGCCAGCTCCAGAGGGGACGGATCCATCGGGTATAGCTCTCCCACCCCATTCAGTCTCCCACTCCAGGTGCCCATCCTAGGTGGATTTCTCTCTCCCCCTGTGGACCCTCAAACTGTCCCTCATCCACCACTTTGCTCCACCTGCTCCAAATCTGCCTCTTCCCGGCCCTGTCCGGCATTCCCTATTCCTGAACTAGGAAAAAGCAGGAGCAATCTAACCCTATCCACCTTCACCTCCCCGCAGGATTCATCACCAGCACTCCCAGTCAGGCCAGAGTCATCCAAGCCCTGCTTACGGATCTCTGCTGAATTTCCATTTAGCACCTTCCCTGTCTGCCATTCCAGGGGTTTTATCCTCTCTCTTCTTCTTCTGACAAAGAGAAGCTGCTTTCCTGTTATCCCAAACCTCCGAATCCACGCTGCCAGTGTCCCCCAGCATCTCCAAATCCTTGGAAATCTCACCCAAGAAGAGGAGGCGGATGCTGATCCCACACTGTTCCTCCACTTTCCTGACCCCCCCCACCCAGGTCCAACACACTGCAAGATCCCAATTTTCCTAAGGCTGCGAACGAGCCGGATTCTTCCCGCTCCCGGGTACCTGGTAGTAATAGTCATCCAGGTAGGGATCAGTGCTCTGCAGCTGCATCATCTGGATCTTGGACACCCAGTCCTTTTCCCGCTGCAGCATGAGGTTGGCATAGGGATCCTTACGGATCTGCTCCTGATGGCTGCTCCGGTGGCCCCCTCGGTCCCCTCCGGAGCCGTTGAGGCTCCGGTGCTGGCTGGCAGGAGAAGAAGGGCACCCGTGAGCACACCGGAGCTAAGGAAGGGACAGAGAGGGGGGGACAGGTGACCCCGGAAGCAGGACACGTCCCCGCGCCCGGCATTCCCGATCCAAGCCCCCGGCACTCACTTCCGGCTCTGCTGCTGCCGCTGGTGCAGGAGCCGCCGGTGCTGCGGGTGCAGGTGGGTCGTGTCCGGCCGGAACATCTGCGGCCTGGGAAGAGCAGGAAGAGTCAGGGATTGGCACCGGGAGCCGGGAAGTGGCCGGGAAAGGGATGGCACCGACCTCAGGTGGGATCCGGGGCCCGGAGGGTGCGGGAGCTGCGAGGGGGGCGGAGCGGGGGGAGCCCCGAAAAAGGCACGGAACCCTCCGGCCGGAGGCATCATCTGCCCGACTCTGCCCTGGAGAAGCTTGGGATTCACAGAGGGAAGGGGGCTCCCGACCAGGCCGGGCACCCGGGCAAACTGGCTGGGGGACATTCGGCCGGCCTGGTGGGGAGAGAGAGAGCCTGGAGTCAGCTGGGGGAATTCGGAGGGAAGAGAGCCACGGAGAGCCAAATCCTGGAGATTCCACCCGTGGAGGGGCTGGAGAAACGTGGGGAGGGGCTTTACCTGGGCTCCTCCGAGCAGCTGGGCCCTCTGCAGGTGGGTGAGGACGGGAGAGACGCTGTGGGGGAACGGGTGGCCCAGGAGGGAGGAGTTCTGGGGAAAGACGTGGGAAGAGGGACTCTGGTCACAGATGGGACAAGGAAGGTGTGCCAGGCAGGCCAGGCTCCAGGGAGCAGGGATGAGCCACGGGAATGGGGCATTGGGGGATTTGGGGGGGGGAGCTGGAAGTCAATCCCCAAAAAAGAAGGATGAGGAGGGGCTGGATACCGGAACGTTGCAGAGCTGGTTGGGGGACATCCTCTCTCCGTAGGGAGCGGGGTAGCGCTGCTGCATGGTAGCTCGGATGTGGACAGGCTTGGGACACAGAATCTGGGAAGAGGGAAGCAGCACAGTCACTCCCTGGGAAAGCATCCTGCACCCCCTGGAGCCACGGGAAGCGGGGAGGTACCTGCTGGTTGAAGCTGGGGATGGCGGCCTGTTTCGGGGGGGTGCCGATGGGGACGGCCCGCACCGGGGGGCTCCCGATGATGGGGGACGAGGAGCGCCGGGGCAGCGCCCGCTCCGAGGGGTCCCGCTCCTCTTCCCGAGCCTGCGGAGGCCGCTGGGGCAGAGCGTAATCCAGCACGGACACCGACGGCATCTCCTGCCAGGGGAACACCCCCCGGGGTCACGCACTGGCACAGGGGGCACGGACACTGTGTCCCATCACGTCCCTCCTCCTGCCAGCTCTCCGTGTCCCACCGCGCTTTCCTGGGATCTCCCAGGGATCCCAACAGCCCCGTTCGGGATGACAGGGTGTGGGGTGGGAATTCTGTGTCACTTCCCAGCCTGAGACAGGGCTGGGAGAGGGTTGGTCAGGCAGCACTTCAAAGCCTGACTGTTAATTAAACCACAAGACAAAAATCCTTTGCCTCGAGGCACCAACACTCCCAAATCCTGCCACGAGCCCTGACATCCCTCAGATGTCACCAGGGATCCCGGAGCAGCCACAACACCCCATCCTGTCCCACTCCATCCCTCCAAGAGGTGATGACTATGAGGGTCCTCAAAGAGCCACACCCCATCCACCCGGATGCAGTGGGAGGAAAGTGGGACGCTCCACTATCCCAGGCAGAACTGGGAGTGCTTCCCAAGCTCATCTTATCCCACCCACCCCGCCGCCACAGGGTTCTGGGTGGGGGGACACGCTGGGTGAAGCCCCCCCGTACCTGAGTGAGGAGCGGCCCCCGGATGCGCCGCAGCACGGCCGAGCTGTCCCAGATGCTGGAATTCAGCGCTCCGGGCTGCTGGGGAGCGCACGGAGAGTCAGGACGGGGCGGTGGGATCCAGCCCCGCGCCCCCCCCCACCCCACCCCAGGACCCCCCGAGCCCACCTGGGTGGGCCCCCTGGTGTGCACGGCCTGCATGATGGCCGGGTCCTCCAGGTCGCCCTCGATGACGAGGCGCGTGAGCCGCTCGGCCAGCGCGTCCTCGGGATCGCCCAGCACGTCCCCGTCGTTCCCGGCCGGACCGTCCGCCTCCCGGCTCGGCACCCCCTTGTCCTCCAGCTCCGCCAGCCGCTCGTGGGCCTCCTGCCAGTCGTCATCTGAGGGGACACACCACAGGGATTTGGGGGGGTCGCACGCAGGGGGCCTCACTGGGGGGGTCACATGAGGGGATTTCGGGGTCACACTGGGCGGGGTGGGGGGGGTGTCACATACAGGCAGGATATGGGGGTCACACCAGGGGGATTTGGGGGTCACACCAGGGGGATTTGGGGGTCACACCCTGGGGGTCTCACCGACAGCCCCGGCCCCAAAGGTGTCGTCGTTGAACTGATCGATGTCCTCATCCTCCTCCCCCAGGGCCTGGAAGGCGTCCTCGTCCTCGTCCAGCGGGCAGTCCTCCAGGGACTGGCACGGCCAGGAACCAGCAACGGGCTCAGCAGCGGCTTCTCATCCCAAGGGATGGCCACGCCAAGGGGAAACCCCCCTGCCCGGCCTCTTACACTGCCCCAGTGACCCCCCAGCCCGTCAGACCCCCCCCCAGCCCCATTACCCATCCCTAGTGAGCCCTCCAGCCCATTATACCTCCCCACTGATCCCCCTCAGCCCGTTAGACCCCCCCAGCCCCATTACACATCCCTGCTAAGCCCCCCAGCCCATTACACCGCCCCAGTGACCCCCCAGCCCTTTAGACCCCCCCCCAGTCCCATTACACACCCCTGGTGAGCCCCCCAGCCCATTACACCGCCCCAGTAACCTCCCCAGCCCATTACAGCCCCCCCAGCCCCATTACACATCCCTGGTGAGCCCCCCAGCCCATTACACCGCCCCAGTGACCCCCCAGCCCGTTACAGCCCCCCCAGCCCCATTACACATCGCTGCTGAGCCCCTCAGCTCATTACACCTCCCCACTGACCCCCCTCAGCCCGATAGACCCCCTCAGCCCCATTACACATCCCTGCTAAGCCCTCCAGCCCATTACACCGCCCCAGTGACCCCCCCAACCCATTACAGCCCCCCAGCCCCATTACACATCCCCGGTGAGCCCCCCAGCCCATTACACCTCCCCAGTGATCCCCCACCCCGTTACAGCCCCCACAGCCCTTAATAACTCCCCAATGACCCCCCCAGCCCATTCTATCTCCCCAGCGGCCCACCCCGGCCCGTTATACGTCCCCGGTGTCCCCCCCCCAACCCGTTATATCACCCCGGCGACCCCTCCCAGCCCCTCATACCCCACCGCCGAGCCCACTGTGCCCCCCCAGTGCCCCCCCATATCACACCGCCCCAGTGACCCCTCCCAGCCCGTCGTACCAACACGGTGACCCCCCCAGCCCGTTAGATCACTCCGGTGACCCCTCTCAGCCCGCTTTACACCCCCAGCGCCCCCCTCCGCCCCCTCACACCTCCCTCACGACCTCCGCATCCCCTCAACCCCCCTCCCCATTACACACCGCCGCTGCCCCCCCGGCCCGTTACATTCCGGCCGTGCCCTCCCCCGCCGCGGTTCTCCCGCACGCCTCGCCTCCCCCCGCCCCCCCCATCCCCCCGGTGCCCCCCGGTGCCCCCCCCCCGCTCACCGGGTACCGGAACATGGCGGCGCCGGCGCCCCCCGCCCGCAGGCCCCGCGCCGCCCCACCAGGCCCCGCGCCCCGCCGCGCATGCGCCGCCGCGGGCGCAGCCGCATGACGTCACCCGCCGGCACCGCCCCTCGCGCCCCGCCCGCCGGAGCGCGAGGGGGCGTGGTCTGTGTTAGCCACGCCCCCCACCGTGGCCGCAGGGTGTTCGTGTCTCTTAAAGGGGCCGTCGGCTGTGTCACACACGTGTCACCTCAGTGCGCACCCAGTGCCCCCACGGGTCACCTCACACACAGCCAGTGTCCCCCAGGGGTCACCTCACACACAGCCAGTGTGCTCCCGGCTGTGTCACACACGTGTCACCTCACACACAGCCAGTGTGCCCCCGGCTGTGTCCCCCCCCGGCCCTGTCCCGTGGCCCCAGACGTGGCCCCCAGGTGCCACCTCACACACAGCCAGTGTGCCCCCGGCTGTGTCCCCCCCCGGCCCTGTCCCGTGTCCTCAGACCTGCCCCCAGGTGTCACCTCACACACAGCCAGTGTCCCCCGGGATGTGTTCCCCCCCAGCTGTGACGCCCTGTCCATAGCCATGTCCCCTCACCCTTGTCCCCTGTCCCCAGCTGTGTCCCCTGTCCCCTGCCACGCCCCTCAGTTGTGTCCCCTATCTGCAGCCATGTCCCCAAGCTGTCCCCTATCCCCCGCCCCGTCCCCTGTCCCCGGCTGTCCCCCCGGATGTGACCCCCTATCCCCCACCCGTGTCCCCTCTGCTCAATCCTGTCCCCTGTCCCCAGTCACGTTCCCCGGCTGTCCCCCGGTATCCACAGCCGTGTCCCCCGCTGCGTCCCCAGCCATGTCCCCTATTCCCGGCCATGTCCTGTCTCCAGCTGTGTCCCCCCAGCTGTCACCTGTGTCCCCAGCTGTGTCCCCAGCTGTGTCCCTATCCCTACGCATGTCCCCCCAGCCGTGTCCCCAGCCCTGCTCTCTGTCCCCAGCTGTGTCCCCGTCCCCAGCTGTGTCCCTACTCCTGCCTAAGTCCCCCCAGCCGTGTCCCCTCTTCCCAGCCACGTCCCTCCTTCCCAGCTCTGTCCCCCAGCTGCGTCCCTATTCCTCCCCACGTCTCCTCATCCGTGTCCCCAAGCCATGTCCCCTGTCCCCAGCCGTGTCCCCCGCCGTGTCCCCTTTCCCCAGCCGTGTCCCCCGCCGTGTCCCCTGTCCCCAGCCGTGTCCCCCGCCGTGTCCCCTGTCCCCAGCCGTCCTCCCGCCGCCGCCACCCGTGGCGAGGGAGGGATGACACGTCGTCGCCGCCGCGTGACCCCCGTGGGGACCGACTTCCTCAGCGCCTCCGAACCGGGGCCGCCCCACATCCCTGCCCCACTTCTCCGTCACCTCCCCGGGGCGACCCGGGGGCCACCCCCAGCTGTCGCCTGCGGCGTGTCCGGTGTCCCCGGGTGTCCCAGGTGAGGGGCGGCTCCTCCCCGTCCCTCCCCTCGGCGCCTTCCCCGCGCCCGTCACCGGGGATTAGCGCAGGGACAGCCCCGGGCTCGGGGACAGGGGACGGGGCCACCCGTCACCTCGCCTGGATGTAGGAGGCCTGGCCGAGCGGTGACACCGAGGGTGACACCCCCATCCCGGCGGTGGGCGACGACGGGGACCCCCCCGCGCCCCCCCAGCCCTCGGGGGCACCATGAAGGACCGGCTGGAGCAGCTCAAGGCGGTGAGAGAGGGACCCCCGCGGACAGGGGACACCTCGTGGGGTCCCCAGGGCTCGCTGGAATGGGAGACCGGCTCCCCAGGACCCCACCCCATAACGGGTGGGGGCGTCACGGGGAGGGGGGACCCCAAAACCCGAGTCCGCGGCGGGTGGGGACATCGCGGGGGGGGGGGTGTCAGTGAGATGCCGTCCCGCGGTGCCTGGGGGCGTCACGGGGATGGGGGTCCCCAAGACCCCACCCCACCATGGATGGGGGCGTCACGGAGATGGGGGACCCCAAAACCCGAGTCCACGGTGGGTGGGGACACCGTGGGACGGGTGTCACCGAGGTGGCACCCCGCGGTGTGTGGGGGCGTCAGGAGGGTCCCCAAGACCCCATTCCACGGTCAGTGGGAGGTCCTGAGCCCCCCCAGCAATGGGGTGTCATGTGAGAGGGACAGGGGGGGCCAGCCCTGTGCGGTTTGGGGGT
Source organism: Pseudopipra pipra (assembly GCF_036250125.1). Classification (NCBI taxonomy): domain Eukaryota; kingdom Metazoa; phylum Chordata; class Aves; order Passeriformes; family Pipridae; genus Pseudopipra; species Pseudopipra pipra. The sequence goes on along the minus strand of NC_087554.1, from coordinate 392,377 downwards.
ACATCGAGTATTTTGGGGTGACATCAGCCCCCTCGACAAATCCCGTGTCCCCCCCCCCTCCACCGCGGGGTGCAAAGAGGGGACACCAACACCCACCCAGGCCATGGGGGGCGGGACTGAATTTGGGGTGCCCGGGGGTGCCAGCACCCCATCCTGCCCCTCGCATTCCCGCCACCATCGCCGCTTCCTCATCCCTTTTCCCGCCCGGCCGTGGGGCTCCACTTCCCCCCTTCCCCGGGGGGGCTCCCCTCGCTCCCCAGCACCGGCTCCCCACGGGTTGTGGGGGTCCCAGGAGCCCCCCGAGCCGCGCCCCCGGCCCCCCGCCGCGGCAGGGAGGCTTGGCAGGGATTTACCGGGATTACGGAGCCATCAGATAAAGCCCTCGGGGGGGAGCGAAGGGATTAATTTTATTTTTACTCCAGCGGGCGTGAGGGGGGCGGGGGGTGGTCCATTCCCGGGGGTCTGGCCCCCTCCCCAGGACACCCCGATAGCACCCCCGGGGTGCTGGCGGAGCCGAGGGGGGCGAGGGGAGGCGGAGGGGCTGGGATTGGGATTTTGGGATGGGGCGGAGCTGGGGGCGCTCGGGTGGGCGGCCAGGCGTGACACCAGGGCGAGGGGCACCGGCCACCTCTGTGCCCCCCAGGGCTGCTCGCGCGGGGCCACGTTTGGGGCCACAAACCTCGTCCCAACCCCGTCCCGCCGCCGTTCCTGTCCCCTCCCTCCAGCCAAGCCCAGCAATCCCTTAATTCCCGGCCAGATGTGAGCGGAGCTCGGCCCCCCCCCTCCCCGCTGCAGATGTCCCTCCCCCCCCGGTGCCACCACATCCCCGTGGCTGCTCCCCCCGTGTCCCCCGGCCCCCCGGGGGGGTCCCTGGGGGCGCTGGCGGGCGGGGGTCACCCCCGGGCGCTGTGTCCCACAGAAGCAGGACGCGGATGACGACGCCGAGGAGCTGGAGATCGCCGTGGACAACACGGCCTTCATGGATGAGTTCTTCTCGGAGGTGAGGGAGGGCTGGGAGCGGGGCTGGGGGGCGCAGGGCTGCCTCCTAACTCCCCCCCTTCCCCCAAAATCCTTCCTGGCGTGTCCAGATCGAGGAGACCCGGCAGAACATCGACAAGATCTCGGAGAACGTGGAGGAAGCAAAGAAGCTCTACAGCCTCATCCTCTCAGCGCCCATCCCGGAGCAGAGTGAGTGTGCTGACAGGGTCCCCAAGCATCCCCTGGGTCACAGGGAGCCCTCCTGGGGACATTCCTCACCTCCACGATCCCGCAGAGACCAAAGATGACCTGGAGCAGCTGACGGCGGAGATCAAGAAGATGGCCAACAGCGTCCGCAACAAGCTGAAGAGTGAGTGGCCCTGGGTGTCCCCGTCCCCACGGCCGTGCTGGGGACACTGGGACCGCGGGGTCTGGCAGCGGGGAAGGTCCCTGACGGGTTGGAATCCGGCTCTTTCCAGGTATGGAGAGGAACATCGAGCAGGACGAGGCGCGATCCTCCGCCGACCTCCGGATACGCAAATCCCAGGTGAGCTCCGGGCCCTGGGAGCCGCTGCTGGGGCTGTCCCCATCCCGTGTCCCCAGGTCCTGAGTGCCTTGTGCCACTCTGTCCCCTGTGGGCTGCGCATGTGGCATGGCCAGGTGTCCCCAAGCTTCCATTCCCTGTCCCCATCCAGAGTCCCCAGGTCCTGAGTGCTCCCACGGGCTGGGGATGTGGCACGTCCTGGTGTCCCCAAGTCTCCTGTCTCTGTCCCCAGCAGCACCCAGTTCTCCCAGGCTTCTTGTTCCTCTGCCCTGTCCCCAGCACTCTGTCCCGTCCCCCTTGGGCTGGGACATGCCACATCCTCGGTGTCCTGTGTCTCATGTCACTGTCCCCACCCCCGGCGCTTCCTCCTGCCCTGTGTCCCAAGGCTGGGGACATGCCATGCCCAGATTGTCACCGGTCTGACTCCCTGTCCCCATCCCCAGCAGCCAGTCCTGTCCCCTGGGGTTGGGACACGCCACGTCTGGGGTGTCCCCATCCCCGTGTCCCCGTCCCCAGGGGTTGGGGAGGCACCGTGCCCGGCGTGTCCCCATCCCCCTGTCCCTGTCCCTGTCCCCAGGGGCTGGGGAGGCACCGTGCCCGGCGTGTCCCCATCCCCCTGTCCCTGTCCCTGTCCCCAGGGGTTGGGGAGGCACCGTGCCCGGCGTGTCCCCATCCCCATGTCCCTGTCCCCGTCCCCAGCACTCGGTCCTGTCCCGCAAGTTCGTGGATGTCATGACCAAGTACAACGAGGCACAGGTGGATTTCCGGGAGCGCAGCAAGGGCCGGATCCAGCGGCAGCTGGAGATCAGTGAGCGACCACGACCCCCAGGGGGGTGGGGGGCATTTGGGAAGGGGGGGCCAGCCCCACACAGACCCCGCCCATCGCCCAAAAAACGGGCGTGGCCCAGCCCCACCCCTTCCCACGTTCCCGCAGCCGGCAAGAACACGACGGACGAGGAGCTGGAGGAGATGCTGGAGAGCGGGAACCCCTCCATCTTCACCTCGGGGGTGAGCCGGGGGACACGGGGGGGGATGGCAGAGGGGGTGACAGGGCCGGGTTCCCCCCCCACACTGACATTTCCCCCCCTTGGCCCCTGTTTGCAGATCATGGACTCGCAGATCTCGAAGCAGGCGCTGAGCGAGATCGAGGGGCGGCACAAGGACATCGTGCGCCTGGAGAGCAGCATCAAGGAGCTCCACGACATGTTCGTGGACATCGCCATGCTCGTGGAGAACCAGGCACGGGGAGGGGGGCACGGCCACCAGCAGGGACCCAGGGGCACGGGGACGAACGGGGACCTGGGCACAGGGACACAGGGACAAGCAGGGATGGGTGTATGGGGTCACAGGGACGAGCAGGGACCTGGGCGTGGGATCAGCGGGGCCCAGCAGGGACCCCCGTGTGGGGACGAGCAGGGAGCTGTGCCCAGGGATGAGCAGGGACACATGGGGGGGACTCACGGGGTCACAGGGACAAGCAGGGAGGGGCCTGGGTATGGGGTTAACAGGGCTGAGCAGGGACCTGGGCATGGGGTCACAGGGACAAGGCAGGGACCTGGGCAGGGGGTCATGGGGATGAGCAGGGACCTGTGTATGGGGACGAGCAGGGACAAACAGGGACCTGTGCGTGGGATCACGGGGAAGAGCAGGGACACACACACACAGTGTCATGGGATCACGGGGAAGAGCAGGGACACACACACACAGTGTCATGGGGATGAGCAGGGACCTGGGCATGGGGTCACAAGGACGAGCAGCCACCTGTGTACGGGGTCATGGGGACGAGCAGGGACCTGTCCAGAGGGTCACAGGGATGAGCAGGGACCTGGGCATGGGGATGAGCAGGGACAAGCAGGGACCTGTGCATGGGGCCATGGGATTGAGCAGGGGCAAACACTAGGGCGAGGCACTCAGGGTGGGTGGGTGCCAGCACCCCTGGGTGCTCTCAGTGTCCCCTCCCCCCCGGTGCTCCGTAGGGATCCATGATCGACCGCATCGAGAACAACATGGACCAGTCCGTGGGATTCGTGGAGAGGGCCGTGGCTGACACCAAAAAGGCTGTGAAGTACCAAAGTGAGGCCAGGAGGGTGAGATGGACCGACGGCCCCGGTGTCCCCCGGTGTCCCCTCCATAGCCCGCAGTGTCCCCAGGGCACCCTCGGTGTCCCCCTCCGGCCCTCAGTGTGCCTGCCCATCTCCCAGTGTTCCCAGCATCTCCCCGTATCCTCCAGCAGCCCTGAGACCCCCTTGTGTCCCCCAGACACCCTTTCTCCCCCCAGCCACCCTCGTTTCCTCAGCCACCTCTTGTCCCCCCCAGACACCCCCAGTGCTCCCCCAGCTGTCCCCAATGACTCCCACCTCCCCCCAGTGACCCCAGCTGGTCCCCACTCCCCCCTTTGCCACCTCCATGGGGGGTGGGCAGCTCTGTCCCTCTCTGTCCCCCCCTCAGGTGTGATGAGCTGAGGAGGGCTCAGCCCCTCCTGCCCTGGGGCTCTGCAGCATCTCTGGCTCTTCAGGACCCCCCGGTGCCCCCCTCTGGTGTCCCCCCACGTGGCACAGGTGTCACCACCCCCGTGTCCCCCCTGTCCCCCCCAGAAGCTGCTGGTTTTGGTGGTGGTGGCCGTGCTCTTGTTGGGGATAGTCGCCCTCATCATCGGACTCTCAGTGGGGCTGCCCACGAAATAGCCCCAGAGAGGGGGGTCTGTAAGTGTTGGGGGGCAGGGGACCCCCCCCGTGGGGACACGGAGTCCCGGGGGGCAGCAGGGACTGCTGGGGGGGGTCCCACTGTCAGCTCCTGCTCAGGGGGGCCCCGGTGCTTTGGGGCTGTCACGGGGCTGGGGGTGGTTTGGGGTCTGTGGTGCTCGGGGGCTCTGCATTCCTTGGGGGTCTGCAGCGCTCAGGGCTCTGCTGTGCTTGGGGTCTGTGGTGCTCGGGGGTCTTTGTTTCCCGGGGGCCTGCAGCGCTCAGGGGTCTTTGGAACTCGGGGGTCCCTGTTGCTGGGGGGGGGTGTCTGTGCCGTTTGGGGGGCCCGCGTTCCTCGGGGGGCTGCGATGCTCAGGACACGTTGCTCGGGGGTCTGTGGCGCTCGGGGCTCTGCCGGTGTTTGAGGGGCTGCAGCCTCAGGGCTCCGAGTGGCTCGGGGGTCTGCTCTGCTCGGGGGCTGCAGCGCTCGGGGGTCCCTGCTGCTCGGCCCTGCGGTGCCGGGGGCTCTGGAGGTCGGCTCCGTGCTCCCCACATCCCTCCCTCCCCACAGCTCCCCGCTGCACCCCCTCGTCCCATTCCCTTCCAGCCTCTCCAGCCGGGAGCTGACATCCCGCCTCTCCCTCCTCCAGACGCTCCCGACCATCCCAGCGGTGTCACCTCCCGGCTGGATCCTCCCCGGCACCGATCCCGCCCGCTTCCTTCCCTGCCTTTCCCGGACCTGCTCCCCTCACCCTCCGTGTCGCGCTTCCCACCGCTGGCTCCGGCTCGGCGCCGCCGCCTTTCCCTCCACGGAGCGTCCCGTCCCAGTTCCCCGCCGATCCCTGGGATCCTCCCCATGGGAAAAGGGAGGGGACACCGCGACACCGCGGGGACGTGCCCGCTGGTGCCAGCGCGGGGTGACAAGGAGATGGATCCGAGGGCTGGACGCTCGTCCCGGTGGCACGCGGGATGGGAATGGGGACAGTGACCGGCGCCGCGGCGACCGTGGACATTTTAGTTCCCAATTCCAATAAAATCCCGGCTGATCCCTGCCCTGTGCCTCCTCTCCCTGCTGTCACCCCGGACACCCAAAGCCACCAGCCCTGCCCCCCTTCCCCAACCCCGTCCCTTGTCCCCAACCTCATTCCTTTTGCCTTGTTCCCCTTCCCAGCCCCGTCCTTGTCCCTCTCCCAATCTGTCCCCCTCCCATCCCTGTCCTTGCTCCTTGTCCTCCTCCCCAGCCCCATTCCTTATCCCTTATCCCCGTCCCCAGCCCCATCCTTGTCCCCCGTCCCCCTTCCCAGCCCCATCCTTGTCCCCCGTCCCCCTTCCCAGCCCCATCCTTGTCCCCTGTCCCCCTTCCCAGCCCCATCCTTGTCCCCCGTCCCCCTTCCCAGCCCCATCCTTGTCCCCCGTCCCCCTTCCCAGCCCCATCCTTGTCCCCCGTCCCCATCCCCAGCCCCATCCTTGTCCCTTGACCCCCCTGCCCGGCCTGTCCTTGTCCCGTCCCCCTTCCCCATTCCCTGTCCCTTATCCCCCTGCCCATCCCTGTCCCCGTCCCCTCCGGTGTGTCCCCCCCGTGTCCCTGGCTCACATTCCCTGTCTCCCTGAGCAGAAGAAGATCATGATCATGTTGTGCTGCATCATCCTGGCCATCATCCTGGCCTCCAGCATCGGGAGCATCTTCGCCTGAGCCCCCCTCCCGCTGCCCTCCAGGTGACCGGGACAGGGACAGCGGGTGGCACGGGGGGTCCCCGCCTTCCCCAATCCCAGGGGAGCGGCTTTGGGCCTCGGTGGGGTTTGATCCAGGTGGGATTCACCCCCTCGGGTGTCGGGGAGGGATTGGGAGCCACGTCCCTTTCCTGGGCGTCACCTCTTGTCCCTGTCACAGGTGGCTCTTCCCCCTCCTGCCCCCCGCCCGGATGATCCACGGGAGAGACCCCGGCCTGCCAAGCCCCTGGTCCCTGGAGCCCCGAGGACACCCCGACACGTCCCTGGAGGAGTGGAGCCCCCCTGCCGTGCTCCCCCAGCTCCCAGCTCCTCATCCTGCTCTCCTGGGGTGATGGCCGGTGGCACGGAGCGGCCGGAGGGGCCGTGTCCCTCTCCGGGGGGCACACGGGGGCTCTGCCTTGCTGGGATGGCCGGAGGAGCCTCTTCCCTGCGCTCGGAGCTCCCTGGATGTGCAGCCACCCATGCCAGAGCCTTCCTCCTCAATAAAGAGCTCACCCACACTCTGCCTCCTGCCTCAAATCCCGCCCCATTTATCCCCCAGCGTGGTCCCAGTTCTGTGTTTCCAGTTCCAAAACCCATGTCAGGATAAAGAGCCTTGTGTCTCAAACCACTGAATCCTCCAGGATGCTCCAAGTTCCACGATTCCACCTCCAAAACCCACTTCAGGATAGAGCCCAGCCATCCTTTGCCTCATCCCTCAGTCCATGAGGCATCCATTTATCCCCCAGGCATCCATTTATCCCCCAGGATGCTCCCAACTCCATAACCCCCTTCAGGATAAAGAATTCACCCACACTCTGCCTTGTGGCTCAATCCCTGATTCATTTATGCCCCAGGATGCTCCCAGTCCTACGTTTCCAGCTCCAAAACCCACTTCAGGATAGAGCTCACCCACGCTCTGCCTCGTGCCTCAAACCCTGATCCATTTATTCCCTGGGATGCTCCTGACTCCCAGACCCACTTCAGGATAAAGAGCTTGTCCATCCTCAGCCTGGATCCACGTATCCCTCAGCTCCACGATTCCAGCTCAGGACAAAGAGCCTCACGCCTCAAACCCCGATCCGTGGATCCCCCGGGATGCTCCCAGCTCCCAAACCCACTTCAGGATGAAGAGCTCGTCCATCCTCAGCCTGGATCCACGTATCCCTCAGCTCCACGATTCCAGGGCAAAGAGCCTCACTCCTCAAATCCCCCAGGATGCTCCCAGCTCCACAATCCCACCTCCATGAGCTCAGCCGGGCGCCTCCGCCCCCCGTGTCCCCCCGGGACGCTCCCAGCCCGGCATTCCCACCTCCAAACGCCGCTTTAATCCCGTGGGAACGCCGCCCGCGCCCCTCACACCCTGTGCCTGAGGAAGAACTTGCCCCAGTAGCGGCCCTGGAGCCGCAGGTCGTAGGGGCTCAGGTACTTCCTCATGCCCAGCATGTTGGAGGTGACCACGCGCTCGAAAGTCCAGGGGTTCTGGTTGTTGAGCCTCTTCTCCTCCTCCTCCCGCCGCATCTCCTGCAGGCTCTCCCGGCTCACGGGCACGGCCGGGAAGGGCAGCTTCTGGGCCACCTGGGCGAGGAAGGGCCGGACCTGGCCGAAGTGGCAGCGGCCGCCCACCTCGACGACGAGCCGGCCGCTGCGCACGGCCGTCACGTAGTGGTCGATGGGGCCCTTCCCGCCGCCCATCCGGTGGCCCAGGCTCTTCCGGGTCACCGGCTTGTACGGGGCGGGCACGCGCCACACGGCGAACATGGACCTGGGGTCCAGGTGGCGCCCGATGGTCAGGCGGATCATCTCAAAGTGCCCCCAGTGCAGGTACCCCCCGCCCAGAGCCTGCAGGGAAACAGGGAGAGACCGGGATGGGGGGGATAAACTGGGATGGGGGGGGGATAACTAGGAATATGGGGGGGATAACCTGGGATATGGGGTGGAATAGCTCAAGGATAAGGGGTGGGATAATTTGGGATATGAGGGGGGATAACCCAGGATGGGGGGGGATAACCCAGGATGGGGGGGATAACCCAGGATGGGGGGGATAACTCGGGATATGGGGGGGATAACTCGGGATATGGGGGGGATAACTCGGGATATGGGGGTGGATAATCCGGGATAGGGGGGGATAACCCAGGATGGGGGGATAACCCAGGATGGGGGGGATAACTCAGGATATGGGGGGGATAACTCGGGATATGGGGGGGATAACTCAGGATATGGGGGGATAACTCGGGATATGGGGGTGGATAATCTGGGATAGGGGGGAATAACTCAGGATATGGGGGGGATAACTCAGGATATGGGGTGTGGTAACTCAAGGATAAGGGGTGGGATAACTCAGGATATGGGAGGAATAACTCGGGATATGGGGGGATAACTCGGGATATGGGGTGGGATAACCCAGCATATGGGGTAGGATAACCTGGGATATGGGGTGGAATAGCTCAAGGATAAAGGGTGGGATAGCTTGGGATATGGGGGGGATAACCCAGAATAGGGGGGGATAACCCAGGATGGGGGGGGATAATCTGGGATCTGGGGGAAATAACTCAGGATATGGGGGGGGATAACTTGGGATACAGGGTGTGATAACTCAAGGATTAGGGGTGGGATAAATCAGGGATATGGGGTGGGATAACTTGGTATATGGAGTGGGATAACCCGAGATATGGGGGGGATAACCCAGGATATGGGGCGGGATAACTCAAGGATATGGGGGGATAACTTGGGATGTGGCGTGGGACAACTCAGGGATATGGGGATGGGACAGAGGGAACTGTGTCCTACCCAGGGCAGGATAACTCAGGGATATAGGGATAGAGTGGGATAACTCAGGGATAAGGGGTAGGACAGAGGGAACTGTGTCTTGCCTGGGAACAGGGACATGGCACAGGGACAAAGGGTCCTGTGTTCTACCCAGGGACAAGGACAAGGGTCCCATGTCCTGCCTGGGAACACTTAACCTGCGAGTCACACTCCTGAGCCCCTTCCCGGGAATGCTGGGGTGTTCCCACAGAGGCAAATCAGTTTTCCAGAGCCACTCTGGCACCAATTCCCTCCAGTTCCTGGCCGTTTTGGGAGGGCTCAGCAGCACGGGGGGTCTCCACCCTGGGGGTTCCCACTCCCGCTCCAATCCCAGCCTCTGGAATTCCCCCCCCGGCTCCCTTCGGCGCTCACCAGGATCCCGTACTGCCCCTGGATGAAGTCGGTGGCCTCCCGGGACGGCCCGCGGATGTCACGGAGCATCCGCGGCTCCCGCCGGACCTTGGGCACGGCCGGCACCTTGTCCATGAACTTCAGCTTCGGCTTCTCCGGGAAGGTGATTCCTGCCGGGACGACGCCGGGATGAGGATCCCGGGCAAGGCCGCGGGCGGAGCCCCGCGCCTCCCGTCGCCGCCGTACTCACCGCTGTAATCCGGCGGCAGCACCCACTTCTTGAGCCCCGCGCGGGGCATCGCCGCTCCGCCGGGACCTGCGGGGCACAGCGGGGCGTCATGGCGGGGCCCGGCGCCCTTCACGGTGTCCGGGCCCGGGGTCACCCCCTCCACGCCCCGCCCGAGTCCCCGCCGGGCCGCCCCGGCCGCCCGAGCCCCCCCCGGGCAGCCGGAGACCCCTGGGAGCGCGGCCCGAGCCCCCCCGACCTGGCCCGGCCCGGAGCAGCCCCGGGAGCCGCCATCGCCACATCGCCGGAAGTGCCGCACAGGAGCCGCCATCGGTCCGTCCGCAAACCCGCCCCCCCCCCCGTGCACGGCCCGGCTGGGAAACGCGCCCGCGATATTAGTTCCGCCGCATCCCACTTCCCCCCCGCGCTCACCGGGAAGGGGGGACCGACCTTGGGGTTCTCCTCCGGGGGGGTCCCGGAATCCCTCAGCGGCCTCGGGAGGTGATAGAAGTGGCTTCCAGTCTTTGTGCTGGGCGACAAACTGCTTTTGTCGGGATAATAAAAGCCCGGAGTGGTTTGACTAGGATAAAGTTCCATTTTATTCCCAGTAGCTGGGTTCGGATTCAGGAACTCGGGATGGAAATGCTGTGGATCACACAGGGATGGTTTGGTGGTTGCCGAGCAGGGCTTGCCCTCCTCAAGGACTCCACAGTGTCCTATGGGACAATCCATGTTTTCCACGATAATCCATGTTTTCCAGAAGGTGACACCATCCTCCTCCTCCTCCTCCTCATCTCTGTGTTTTCTTGGCTGGGAATCTTCCACCTCTTCTGCTCCACAGGGGCCTCCATTGCCCACCAGAAGCCCCTTTCCCCCCCCCCCAGCCCTGGGGTGACCTGGGGCTGTGACATCACAAGCAGGGCTGTGACATCAGCGCGCCGTCGCCGGGCAACACCAGGAGCCACCCCCACCCAGCTCCCAGGGATATGGGATATCCCCCCAACGGGATGGGGGGAGCCATGAGCAGCGTCCTGCCGGGCTCCCGGAGCAGCCGAGTGGCTCCAGCTGCTCCCAGTTCCCCCATGGCTCCCGCTGTTCCGGAGGCTCCCGTGGGCTCCATGCCGTGCGGATGCGGCCCCGGCTGCTCCCCCTGTGCCACGGCGGCCCAGGAGCTGCAGGACCTGCTGGTGTCCGTGTGTGCCGGGAACGGGAGGTCCTTCCCGAGGGTTTCCCTGGCGTGGCAGGTGCTGTGGGAGGACCTGGAGAAGCTGGTGGAGCGAGGCCACCTGTACTGCTGCCTCGGTGATTCCTGCTGGATTCCAGACGGGAAAGGCCCCGTGGACAGCTCTCCCTACTCCCTGGGAGACGCAGGAATGAGCAAGGCCAGCTCGTCCCTGAGGGTGCACGTGGCCAGGAAAAGCCTGGAAGTCAAAATGGGAGCCTGGCCCATCCCAGTGGTGCGCTCCCAGGAGCGGGTGGAGCGGCAGGAAGGGTCATCCCAGCCCCCCAAGAGCCTCACGTGTCCCCAGGAGCGGGTGGAACGGCAGGAAGGGTCACCCCTGCCCTCAGAGAGCCTCCATTCCTCTGGCAGCCTCACTCCTTCCGAAAGCCTCTCCCTCTCCAAGAGCCTGAGCGATTCCTGGCGGGCCCCAGACGGAGAAGACGCCGTGGACAGCTCTCCCTGCTCCCTCGGAGCAGCGGGAATCAGCAGGACACGCTCGTCCCTGAGGATGCACGTGGCCAGGAAGAACCTGGAAGTCAAACTGGGAGCCCAGCCCACTCCAGTGAAGAGTTCCCAGGAAGAAGTGGCACAGCAGGAAGAGCCCTGGAGCCACCAGTGCCCAGTCCAAGGATCCCGGGACGCTGCGGTGGTGCCAACTGGGAACAGCCCGGGCTCGGTGTCGGAGAAGATCCTCCAGCAGCAAAGGGATCTGGAATTCCCCCATCTCCAGGGAGCTTTCCCAAGCTGGCTGTCAAATTTCAGGAGGAAGTTTCTCTTGGCAGTGCAGATACTCCTGCAGATCCTGTGTTTGAAATAAATAAGGGTTTTCCCCAAAGAGCTGCCTGAGTGTTCCCACTGCGCTGGGGTTATTGGGATAGGGTTCCTTCCTCCCCAGCAGCTGGGTTTGGATTCAGGGTGGGAATGCTGTGGTTTGGTTTCCCTCCTCAAGGACTAGGCGGTGTCCCAAGGGACAATCCATGCTTTCCACTGGGACAGGGCTGGAACAGGGACAGGGGTGGGGACCAGGAGCAGGGCTGGATTGAGGACAAGTGCCCAAGCCCCTTGGTTTTCCCTGGAAGGAGGAAGGTCTGAAAATGAGCCCCATGTGTGTGCAGGGGGGCGTGGGAATACCCAGCTTCCCCCTGGAGACCCATGGCCACCACCCCTTCCATGGGGGTTAAAAAAAGCCACCAGTGGGAGTAATCCCTCCATCTCCATTATCCCAATGGATGCTCCCAGGGGAGGGTGGTTTGTGCTCTTCCTTGCAGCCATGGCCTGGGCTCAGCATGGCCTGGGAAAGGAGGGGTCTGGGGACAGGGAAAGGTTGGGTCCCCTTGCCCTGGGCAGGGTGAGAGGGACCACGGCCTCAGTGCCTGGGGCCACTCCCTAAAGGATCACTGCAGGGATTTGAGGTCCAGCTGAGCCTCGAGCTCATCCTGGTGCATCCTGGGGTTCCCAAATCCCTGTCTCACTCCTCCTCCCGCTCACCTGCCAGTCTCTGTCACGTGTGGCCCCTCGTGGCTCTCGGTGACGGTCCTGCTCCGTGTCCTGGGGAGCCGTGTGGCCGCTGGGGAGCTGATCCTGGGCCCTGGATGTGGAGTCACCAGGGCTGACAGGGATGGATTCCGGCTGGAGCACCCACTCCTGGGCTGTGGGACCACCCTGGAGGTGAGAAACGGGGACACATGTCCCTGATGGAAACGGGCATGGGGTGGGAATGAGGGGACCCTGCCAGGGCTTGGGGCGGGGAAGGAAACCAGGTGGGACTGGCATGGAGGGTCCCCCCAAACCCCCATCCCGGCCATTCTGAGAGCCCTGCTGAGTGAGGGGTCACCTGAACCCTGGCCTGGGCATTCCTGGGGGCTGGGGTGAGGGGGAAACCCCCAGCCCCAAATCCAGCCCCAAACCCACTCCTTCCCACAGCTCCTCCCGGACAGAATCCGCTACGGGAACACCCTCCACTCCCACTCCTTGTCCAGGGGGCCTATGGCTTGTGCCAGACCCTTCTCCCTCCCTGTGGAGTGTAACTACCCCAGGTGAGTGGGGAGAACCCCCCCAGGAGCCCAGGATTCCCCAGCGGAGACCCTTGGGAGCCAGGGCTCTGAGTCCCACGTGAGCCTGCCGTGGGATCCATCCGGGAGGGATCTGGGAGGGAGGGTGTGGGGTTGTCTGTATCAGGATGGGGTGCAGGGGTGCCCTCCGTGCCCTCACTCAAGGATCCTCTGTGGCACAGGACAGGCATCACTTCATCCATTCCCATCCATCCCACCTGGATCTCCTTCAGCTCCACAGTCGCCCTGGCCATGTTTGACCGTGAGCGGAGGAGCCCTGGACCCCCTCACCCCGCAGGGCGGGACCCCCTGTGACCCTCGGGGCACCCCCTTCCAGGTTCCTGCTCCTCCCGCCCGTCCCACCCCTCCTATTCCCTGGGGGAGCTGATAAACGTCCAGGCGTCCGTGGGCACCGACCCCCGGGAGCCCCTGAGGGTGTTCATGGACCAGCTCGTGGCCGCTCCAGGCGTTTCCAAACGGCCGGAATTCCGGGTCATCGGTGACCACGGGGGAGCTCCGCGGCTGGAATGGGGTGGGGGACGACCCTCTGGGGAAGGGGTGGCAGTGCCCAGCTCGCCCCGTGTCCCACCTGGCAGGTGCCTCCTGGATGGGCGGCTCGGCTGCTCCCGCTTCCTCCCGCGGCGTGGAAACCACTCCCTCCGCTTCCAGCTGGACACTCTCCTCTTCCCAAACCTCTCCGGCAGCCAGGTCCGTGCCAGCGGGGGGGGCTGGGGGCACGGGGTGACCCCTCCAGAGCCTGGTGGAGAATCCACGAGGATGTTTGCCCCGGCAGGTCTCCCTCCGCTGTCACCTGCGGGCTGTGGCTCCAGGGGCTGGAAGCCTCTCTGGAAAAGCCTGTTCCAGCGACCGGGAGGCATCTGCCTGGCATTCCCTGGATGCTGGATTCACTGGATTCGACTGTTCGTGCTGCGGGTCCCCAAAAGGCTGTGGGAGGCGTCGGCGTCTGGCTGGTGGAGGTGAGATAAGACCCCCCCCCCCCCCCGGCGGGCTCCCTGAGCCCCGCGGGGACGATTCCAGCGCTCCATGAATCCATCCTCCCCGCAGGGCTCCTGGGAGAAGCCGGTGTCCACCTGGGGCTGCTCTCGGCTCGTCCCAGCCCGTCCCCAGCCCCTCGGGAGCCCACCCCGGCCCCCCCTGCCCGCCCCTCGGTGCCTGTGCTGCGGGGGGACCAGAGGGACTCAGGTGGGTGTGAGCCCCCCATGGATCCGGGGGAGGGGGGGGCCTGAGGGTCCTCAGGTACCCGTGGTGACCCCCGGGAGCCCCCCTGCTCCCGCCGAGCCCGTCGCTGCGTGAGCATCCCTGTTTCGGGAATAAACGTGCGGAACTGCCCGAGGCGACCGTGGATCCTGTGGATGCCCCGGGGGTGCTCGGGGGTGGGGGGCTGTGACACGTCCCCACTGCCACCGTGGGCCCCAAAAAGTCCCACCGGGCTCCCTGGGGTGCTCTGGCGGGTGCTGGGAGCTGTGGGATAATTTGGGGAGAAGGGCAGGGCTGAGGTTCCTCGTGGGCACCTCAGCTCCGGGATGTGGGGGGGGTATGGGCTGGAATAGGGGCACTGCTCCCCCATTCCCAAAGCTGCTTGGGCTCGGCAGGGCAGGTCCCGGGGCTGGGGGGGACATGGATCAGAGGGACATGGATCAGAGGCCCCTGTGCCACTGTCTCACCTGGGGGACACGAGCTGTGCCTGTCACCATGGAGTCCTGGGTGCCGGGATTTTGGGATACGGGAGAGTATCTTGTACCCCCCTCGTTCCCAGGGCATTAATTCTTGGATTTGGGGTTTCTCCTGGCTCCTTCTCAGGGCTGGACACCCTAAAAACGGGGGGCAAAACCCTGGGGGCAAAGCCAGCACAGGGGGCAGTGGCTGGGATGAGTGTGGGGGGGTCCCATCTCCCCTTCCCTCCTGCTCCAGGGAGCAGATCCAAGGAGGATATTCTGGACCATCCCTGTCTGGGGAAGGGGCGCCAAGGACATCCAGGGGGAATGGTGCCTGGGTAGTGCCCCGTGTCCCCCGCAGCCCCCCCCGGTCCCCCCCTCCTTCCCCCAACTCACCCGCTCCGCCGGGAGGAGCCGCAGGAGCTCTAATGGCCCTTGATGGATTTATTCTTCCAGGAATTCGCGGCGCGGCTTTTTTTTTTTTTTTCCTTTCTCTCTTTTTATTTTTTTTTTCCCCTTTTTTTCTGAGCTCCTGTAAACACGGCCTGGAGCTGGAAGGGGGTGGGAGAGATGGGGGGACACAGAGCTGGAGGGGAGTGGGTTGGAGGGGTTCTGTGTCCCCAGAACCCTCTTTTCCCCCCCTCCCTTGGCTTGGGAATGAGCACCTTTCCCCGGGGGGGGCTGCGACGTTGGACATCGCCCCACGGAGCATCTCCCCCCCTGCCCCACGGAGCAACTCCCCGTGCCCCACGCGGCCGGGGTGCCCCACGGAGCATTTCCCCCGCCTCCTGCCCACCGCGGGGAGGTGGGGGAAATGCTCCATGGGGCATCTTCCCAGCCCCGGCGAACATCTCCCCCCGCCCCACACAGTCCCCCGGGGCATCTCCCCCCGCCCCACGCAGCCAGGGGACCCCACAAAGCGTCTCCCCCCGCCCCACACGGGGGGGGTCTCCCATCTTCCCTGCCCCACGGAGCATCTCCCCCCACCCCCCGCAGCCGGGATGTTCCACTTTCCACCCCCCCCTCCCCCTTTAGGGGTGATTTTTGGGGGGGTTTTGGGGTCGGGCGGTGCCCGGGGGGGGTGTGATGCAGCCGCTGACGTCACGGCGCCCGGCCAATGGGCGGCGGGCGGGGCGGGGTGTGGCGGGCGGGGTGTGGCGGGGGCGGCCCCGGTGGGAGCGGGGCTGCTCCGGGGGGTCCCGGCGCCCCCCGATCTCTCCATGCAGGGCATGGGGAGCCTCCGGCTGGGCAACCGCGCCGTCATGTACACGGCGGAGACCCTCTCCAAGGGCAAGAACCGCGTCATGGGGGTGAGATTTGGGGGGGCGCGGGGGGGGGGGGGCTCGGGACGAGGAACCCCTGGAAAAACCCCCCTCACCCCGTTCCCAGGGGATTCCCGTCCTCCCGCCGATCCCTCGGGGGATGCTGCGGGATCGAGGAGCCCCCGCGGCCGGCGCGGCACTGGAGGGAGGGGGGCGGTGGTGAGTTGACCTCATTCCCGTCCACCCCGGTCCCCGCAGACCATCCAGATCATGACGGGATTCCTGCACATCGGCTTCGGGATCGTCCTGACCACGCTCACCCACCTCTACACCTCGGTGTTCGTCATCGGAGAGATCCCGTTCCTGGGCGGCGTGTCGGTGAGCGCGGGGCAGCGGGAACGCTCCTGCCGGGAAGGGATCCCGCGGGGAAAGGATGCCCAGAGGGGAAGGAGTGCCCACCCTCCAGGAGGGGTGTCCTCTGGAAAAGTTTGCCCACCAGGGAGCGATGCCCACAGGGAAGGGAATCCCGCCAGAGAGGGATACCTACCAGGAAAGATGCCCACCAGGAATGATGCCCACTAGGAAGGGAACCCCACCAGGGAAGGATGGGTACCAGGGAATGATGTCCACGAGGAAGAGAATCCTGCCAGGGAATGATGTCCACAGGGACGGGAAGCCCACGGGGAAGGATGCCCACCAGGAGCGATGCCCAGCAGGGAATGATGCCCACAAGGAACAGAATCCTGCCAGGGAATGATGCCCATCAGGAAGGGAATCCCATCAGAGAAGGATACTCCCTGGGAAGGAAGGACACCCACCAGGGAACGATGCCCACCTGGGGAGGGAATCCCACCAGGAATGATCCCCCCTGGGCTCCCGTGGCTCCCAGCCACTCCATCCCTGGGCACAGGGAATTCTGCCCCCCCAACTCCCAACCCAGGGGGGTGTCCTGGGCAGCTCTGGGGGTGCCCCTGACCCCCCTGTCCCCCCCCCTCAGTTCATCATCTCCGGCTGCCTCTCCATCGGCGCCGAGAAGAGCCCCACGGAATGCGCGGTGAGTGCCGCTGGGAATGGGCCGGGACGTCCCTCCTGGATCTCTGGGGGGGTCTCCCGCCCCCCTGATCCCCCCCCCCGGGCCCCTGAGAGCCCCCGGTGCCCGCAGGTGAAGGGCAGCCAGACCATGAACGTCATCAGCGCCATCTTCGCCCTGCTGGGCATCGTGGCCTTCATCATCGACCTCAACCTCAACGTGCTCTACCACTCCAGCCTCGACTACCCCGGGTACCTCGTCCTGGTAATCCCGCTTTCGGGAATCCCCGCCCCCGGGAGAACCCCCCCGGCGTGCCCCCCACCCCTCAGAGGGGCGTCGTGACCCCCGCCAAAGGCGCTTTCGGGGTGGGGGTTCGGCGCGTCTGCCGGCGTTGACCTATTTCAGGTCGGTCCCTCGGGAGATGACTCACCCTTTGGAAGCATCCGCGAGCCGGAAAAACGGCGGGATGGCGGGCTCGGAGCGCTCACGGAGCCGGGAGTGCGGCGGGAGAGGAGGGGGGAGCCCTGAAGCGCGGCGTGGGGTGGGATTCCTCCTCCTGGGCGCTTCCCGGGGAGGTGCTGACGGGGTTTTCCCCCCCACCCTGGAGCTCGCAGGGAACGGGATTTCCATCGTGCTCCTCATCTTCACCGTCCTGGAATTCTGCATCGCCGTGGCCACCGCCAACTTCTGGTGCCGGGCCACCCGGCTCAGCTCCAACGAGGTAAGGAATGGGATGGGGGGGGGAGGCTGGGATGGACCCCCCCCCGAAGCTCTTCCCTGTTATCCTGGCGTATCCCATGATCCTGGTTTCTCCCAGTCCATGCTGATCGTCCCCAGTGCCACCCGTGTGGACCTGGCCGTGCCGCCGGCGGAGCTGCCGCAGCCACCCAGCTACACCGAGGTGATTCCCCATCCCGAGGAACATCTGGGATAGGAGCGCAGTCGGGATTGGGATGGCCCTCCCCACCCCGGAGCAGCATCCCATCCCTTCCTGCGTGACAGACCCCATCCCGCTGCCCTGGGAAAACACCCCATTCCCAGAGAGCATCCCGGAGCATCCACCTCTCTGCTCCAGGAATGGGATCCCAAAATCCCGCTGAGGGGTCGCCCCAAATCCTTCCCCCTTCCCAAAGCTCGCTCTCCTTCCAGCTGGCTGCTCCTGAAGTCTGACACCGGAATGGGATCCTGCCTCCATCGCTCCCAAATCCAGGGCTACGGCATCGTCTTCCTGCTGGGATACGCTGGTCCCACCCCTCCAAAAGCCAGCGAGCCCCCCCCCCCCCAAATTCCCACTCTCCTGCCCATCCATCTGCCCCCGTGCCTGGTCTGAGGGGCATTCCTTGCTGGCTGCTTGGGGAAGGGGCTTCTCCGTGCGGGACTCTTGCGGAATTCCCGCCCGTAAATCCCCGGTGGGATTCTGGGATTCACTCGTGTCAGGATTCAGGACTTCCTGGGGTTCTGGTGGCTCAGAG
This sequence comes from Pseudopipra pipra, assembly GCF_036250125.1. Classification (NCBI taxonomy): domain Eukaryota; kingdom Metazoa; phylum Chordata; class Aves; order Passeriformes; family Pipridae; genus Pseudopipra; species Pseudopipra pipra. Next base: position 374,366 of record NC_087554.1, on the reverse strand, counting down.
CGATCCCGATGTGTGGATCTACCTCGGCTCGTCCCGCGTTGGCTTGGTTTTATCTTGGGAATAAACGCTCGGTCCGGGCTCGTGGCTCCTGAATTCGGGAATTTTCAGCGTGGGAGTTACAATTTCATACCCCCCCAGACCTGCTCTCCGTCAGGAAAAGGGCTCATCCCGCCTGGTTTAGGGGTACCTGCTCTCTCCCACGGGAATTCTGTCCCCCTAAGCCCCTGCTACCTGTTCTGTTTCCCAAGGGAATCCTGCCCTGCTCCAAACCCCAGGGATTTGTTCTCTCCTGGGATTTGTTCCATCCCCTTAAACCCCTGGCACCTGCTCCCAAGGGATTTTTGTCCCCGTGAACCTCCAGTGCCTTCTCTCCTGAGGTAATTCCATCCCCCTTAACCCCTGGCACCTGCTCCTGAGGGATTCTTCTTCCCCTAAACCCCCAGTGCCTGCTCCCGAGGGAATTCTGTCCCTTTAAGTCCCTCATACCCCTCTCTCCTGAGGCAAATCTCTCCATTCCCCCCAAACCCCTGGCACCTGATCCCGAGGGATTTTTGCCTCCCTAAATCCCCAGTGCCTGGTCTCCTGAGGGAATTCTGCCCCACTAATCCCCTCTCCTGAGGGAATTCCACCCCTCTCACCCCCCCATACCTGGTCCCCTGAAGGAATTCCACCCCTCAAGCCCCTGGTACCTGATCCTGAGGGAATTCTGCCCCCCTAATGCCCTCTCTTCATGGAATTCCACCCCCTAAACCTGGGTACCTGCACTCCTGGGGGAATTCTGCCTCCCTAAACTCCTGCTACCTCTTCCCTCTCCCAGTGGAATTCTGTCCCCCCTGAACCCCTAGTAGTTGCTCCCAAGGGAATTCTCCCCCCCCTTAACTCCCAGGACCTGCTCTTTCTCCCGAGGGAATCCCACTCCCCCTAACCCCCTGGCACCTCATCCTGAGGGAATTCTGCCTCCATAAACCCCTCTCTCCATGGAATTCTGCCCCCAGACCCCCCCTCTCCCACGCTCCGGCTCCGCTATTTTTAGCCGGGCCGGAGCAGCCGGAGCAGCCGGCGGTGACGCCAGCACATCCCAGCACATCCCGCTTTTTCCGCCGCTGGAGAAGCTGCCCCCGGGGCTTGAGCTGCTCCTCGGGGTGACACGGGGACACCGGCGCCGTGTGCTCCCCGTTCCCACAATTCCGTGCGGCGGGAATGGAGCGGAGGGATCCGAGGGGCTGCGACCCCTCCGAGACCCCTCGGGTTTGGGGTCGGGAATCGGAGCCAAAGGGACCCGGGATCATTTTGTCGGCTCCTGACGAGCTCGTTACGGATCCACCCTTAATTATCCCGCACCCACCGGGATGCCTGGGGACCTAACGAGCATCCCAGTGGCATCGAGTCACTTAAGGAGCATCCCAAACTCCTGGAAAGCCAGGATGGAGACCCCAGTGCCAATTTTCCAAGGGGTGGGAGCATCCCCGTGACTTCTCAGTGCCCTGTGGGGGGGATTCCCTTACTTTTGGGAGCAGGATCCATCCCAAATCTCCCCGGAGCGGGATCAGTGATGTCCTCCTCCAACATTCCCTTTGGTTTTCGGGTGTTTTCCTTGTTTTTCCCACCCTCCCCGACGCTCCGGCTGCTCAGCCAAAGCCTCATGGATTATTCACTCCCTGTCGGTTATTTCTGGGCCCAGCTCTGAAAAAATAATGAGCCTGATCAGTAGGAAAAGCCCCAGGGATTTTGGGAATGGGATGAGCAGGCTGTGTCTACTCACCCCCGTGTCCACAATCCATTACTGCTCCGGAGCATCCCAGCTTCTCCCAGCTCCACAGGGACCACCAGGAAGCCATTCCAACCTTCAGCCAAGCTGGTGGATCCATCTGTGTTTTCCCAGGGCGGCAGCTTCCCAGGAAAGAGGCTGGGAATCGTCCTCTCCCTCCTCGGGATCAGAGTCAGTTTTCCCAGAGTATCCCGGTGTTCAGGTGCAGCTGTCCCTGAAAATGCTGGAGTAAGTGTTTAAAGTTCCATGGAAACGTGGGGGGGGTTAATATATCTCTATTTTTAGGTGGGAATTTGCAGCCCTGGAGGGGGGGGAGTGGGCAGTTTTCCTTATGGATTTGATCCCGAGCTCCATGAGTGTCCCTCATGGTGATGGTGCCACCCCCTGCTCCGTATCCTCGTGGACATGGATAAGCGGGATAATAAAGGGATAATAAAGGCTGAGGGCTGCTCCCAGGCTGCATCCATGGGCTTTCCACCCGGGAGATCCCTAAGGAAAGGCAAAACTCCATGGAGGAGCTGGGGAGCAGCCGGAGATGGGCTGGGGGGGTCCCAATGGCTCTGTGTTCCCTGGAAAACAGAAGGATCCAGGGAGACCTTGGAGCACTTTCCAGTGCCTAAAGCAGCTCCAAGAGAGCTGGAGAGGGACTTTGGAAAAGGGATGGAGTGACAGGGCATTGGGAATGGCTTCCCACTGCCAGAGGGTGGGAATATTGGGAAGAAATTCTTCCCTGTGAGGCTGGTGAGGCCCTGGAACGGATTTTCCAGGGAAGCTGTGGCTGCCCCATCCCTGGAAGTGTCCAAGGCCAGGCTGGAGCAACCTGGGATAGTGGAAGGTGTCAGGGTGGGAAAGAGGTGGGATTTAAGGTCCCTTCCCACCCAAACCATTCCAGGATTGCCAGCGGGAGCCGGTGCCAGGGAAACCTTGGAGATGCGCCAGAGCTTTTCCGCAGGATCTGGAGTTTTACTGGGAGCAAGCGGATCAAAGGCTGGAATGTCACGTGAGGGGGTGACAGACACATCTGGGACAGGGTTTGGGAGCGATGTCCCGGTGTCCCAAACGCCAGGGTAGGGATAACCCCAACCCTCCCTCCCGCTCCCAGCTCCGGATTCCCTAATCCGGGACGGATACAGCGGGGTTTAACACCCTCGGAGGAGGCTCCTCCAGGGAATTGTGGGGACAACACAGGTGACATTCCTGGGATGACATACCTGGTGTGTTCACAGTGGCACCTGTGCTGTGATTCCTGGGAATGCCACGTGGATAAAAGCCAAAAAAAATCCTGCGATTCATCCCAGGAAACAGGACTTTCCTTCCAGAATCGCCATGGAAACAGCCCCGTGGGAAGCAGGAACACCTGGAAGCAAAGCAAAATGTTGACTTTTGGTATTTTTATGGGGATATAAAGTTTGTCCCAGGAAGCAGCAACCTTCTCTGGAAGGAATTTCTCCGTCACAATCTGTTTTCTTTGGAAAAAAACCCACAGCTTTTTGGGTTGGAAAAGGGATTTTTGGTTCCACCGGGCTTGTAAATTTATCCCGGTGGGAAGGGACTTGGGGGGGGGGTCTTGCTGATCCCTCCTGAGTCTGAGCATCCAGCCAGGCTTCCCCCATCCATAATTTCCCCTGGAGAACAGGACAATTAACATTAAAATCCAAGAAATGTACTGTATATATCAACAAAGCTCGGAATTCCTGCAAATAAAGGGCTGGAAAACTCCACTGCTTCCCTGCATCGGCTTCAAAGCTTCACCTCCTCCGGAATCCGCTCCCAGGACAAATCCTGACATCCTTCCTTGGGCTCCAGGCTGGACCTGGGTTTATTTTGGGAGGGGAAAAGCCCTTTTTCCATGGATAACTTGCTCGGAAAGGGGTTGTTCTGGGGGCCGAGGGCAGTCTCCGGCTGAAAGGCTGGAATTGCAGGAATGCTGCAGGATTTGGAAGGAAATCCACCGTGTAGGGTGGTTTTGGCTGGGAATTTGAGCCCTGGATACGCTGGAGGATAAAGAGGGGATCCCAGCATTTCCACGGGGGGCTCAAGTGTTCCTGGAACGAAATCCCTGGGATTTTGTTAGGACTGGGGCGTTGAGAGGGAGAGGGAGCAGCAGGAATTAGAGGCTCTGAGGCGCCAGGATTGCGCTGAAGGGGTTGAATCTCGTCCATGTCCGTGTTTTTCCTGGAAAGCTGTGCCGCCAGATGCGGCCCTTTACGAGGCCAAGTGCTTCCATCAGGGATGTGGGATGGAGGAAGGTCACGGATGGGATGGAAACGCGGGTCACTCCGTTGCTCTTTGCTTTCCAGGTCTGTCGTTCCAGCTCTTTTCTGGGATCTGATTCAGGCTGGGTTTGGGGGTGTATCCCATTCACTGAGTCCTGCAATGGTTTGGGTTGGGAGGGACCTTAAGGATCATCCAGTTCCAACGCCCTGCCACGGGAAGGGACACCTTCCATTGGATCGGGTTTGCTCCAAGCCCCATCCAACCTGGCTCCAGGGCTGGAAGCCTCTCCCGAGCTCTGGAATGCTGTGCTTCCAAACCCGGCCTCTCAGCTCCCTCTAGGGCCAAAAGGAAGGAAAAAACACTCCCAGAAGTTGCTCCACCTGCTCCTGAAATCCTCAGCTGGAGGGTCCTGCCCCTTCCCGGGTGGTGGCAAACCAAGCTCGGAGATGCCGGAATCCCGGACCTAAAAATTCCTAAAAGCTCCATCAAGAAATTCCTGCCCTGTACCCACCGAACACCCAGGAAACCTGGGGAGGATCCCAATCCTCCTGGCAAATAGGACATGGCTGTTTTCTGGGAAGAAGGGGCCTCCAAATCCCTTGGGATCCCCTCTCCATGTGTGGTGGCTCCGTTCCCAGCCTGAGCTCCCATTTCCCATCATAAACAATGGGATCTCCTTTCTGGAGCCAGCTGGGAACCCCCCGGATCCCTCCCAGCTGTGCCCCTGTTGGGAACAAATCCACAGGGATGGAGAAGGGAGAACCCCCAAAAATGGAAACAAAGGAACTTCCTGAGTACTTAACAGGGTTTATAAAAGTTCTCTGGCTCAATCCATGTTTTTCCTGGGAAATGGGTAGGACTGGCTGGCTCATTAGTGGCCCTAATTAGCATCTCATTAGGAGCCAGGCTAATCACAGAGATGATTCCTGAGAAAAGCACCCACAATTTGGGATGGAAAGGACTCACTCAATGCCAGGAAAGGGGGGTGTCCTCCGGGAGCATCCCATGGGATAAACACCCGACCCTTCCCTAAGCTGCCAAAAAAATCAATCCACCTCGGCTTCCCAAATTCCCTCTCCCCGTGCAGGATTTCGGGAGCCTCCATTGGCAAAGCCGCCCCGTTGAGCAAGAGGGGCCTGACGAGAATTCCAGGCCGGAGCTTCCCGCAGGGAGCAAAGGGCAGTGGGAGCGCGGCCCTGCCTGCCCAGCCCCTCCCGGGGATTTTGGGACAGCAGAGGGAGGAGGAGGAGGGACAGGAGGATACCTGGGTGTCCCTCGAGCTTCCCGGGCTCCTTCCCAGGCCATGGCGGCCACCACGGTGACGGAATCCGGCGGCGTGAGGATCATCACGGAGGTGATCCCGGCCACGGATCCGCGGGCGGCACAGCTGGCGTCGGGATCCGGGGAAGCTGCGCCCGCCAGGACGTCGCTCCCGGTCCAAGGCTTCCGGAGGGCTCATCCCAAGGTGTTGGGGGTGAGACACGGCATTCCTGGGGATCGGGGATCCACGGGGATTGTCCTGCTGGAGGTGCTCCGCCCATCCCCAGTCCCTTCCCGGGGTGGGATACAGCTCAAAACAATGGGATTGGGATCCCTCTCCCCCCATCCTTCCCCAGACCATCCACATCTTCACCGGGATCATCCACATCTCATTCGGGATCATCCTGACAGCGTCGGAGCATGGAAACCCTTCCCTGCCCGTGGCCAGCGGGATCCTCTTCTGGCTCGGGGTCCTGGTAAGCTGGGATGAACACCTGGGAATCTCGGGGAATCCCAGAGGTTTGGGGGCAATATTCCCTGGCCTCTAGGTCTCCTCTGACCCCTCTCGCCTGTGTTTGTGCATCCCTGAACCCCAACTCCCACCAGGAAGGGGGACAGGGAGTGGTGCCTGTTTCCTGACTCCCCCATTCCCGCTGTTTTCCGAGCAGCTCCTGGTCTCAGGATCTTTGCTAGTGGAAAGTGAAAAGAGAGACAACCTCGTGCTGGTAAGACCCAGGCTGGGAGGGATAACTGGGATAACGTGTCCCCCCCCATTCCTTATGTCCCTTCCAGGAGCTGCTGGGATCCCTCCACAGCCTGGATTCATCCCATGGGATCCCCAGGCAGGTCTCCCCATAGGGAAGCGCCCAGCGCTTCCTACCTGGAGCACAGGATGGGGTTCAGGGCCTCCAGGAGGCCTTGTGGAGTCACTGTGGGATGAGGGGGAATACAGGTCCAGGAGACCCTCGAGGCCTTTTGGAGCCACTCTGGGATTAGAGGGACAAAAGGTCCAGGAGACCTTCTGGGCCTTTTGGAGTCACTGTGGGATGAGGGGGGGAAAAAACAGGTCCAGGCCATCCTTGGAGCCTCCAGGAAATCACTTTGGCACGAGGGGGACAGAAGGTCCGGGCGACCCTCAGGGTCTTTGGGAACCGCTCCGGGATGGCAGGGACGGAAAGCTCCGGGAGATCCCTCGTCCCCCTTCCCGGGTGACCCCACAGGTGCGGACCTGCTGCGTGCTCAACGCGGGCGTCGCCCTCGGGGCGCTGGTGGCCACCGCGGTGCACGGCACGGCCATCACGCGGCTCCCGCCCGGCTGCGAGCGCCGCCTGCCCCTCCACATCCCGCCGGAATGGTGCCTCAGCCACCACAGCAAGGTACCCACGCCGGCCCAAGGGCACGGGGCTCCGGGAGGGAGGGACGAGCCTCCCAGTCCTGCTCAGGTGGGGTGTCCAGGGATCCCGGTCCCGCTCAGGTGGTGGGTTGGAACCTCCTGATCCCACTTGGGTGGGGTGTCCAAGGCTCCAGGTGGGGTGTCCAAGGCTCCAGGTGGGGTGTCCAGGGATCCCGGTCCCGCTCAGGTGGTGGGTTGGAACCTCCTGATCCCACTCGGGTGGGGTGTCCAAGGCTCCTGGTCCCGGCTGGGTTGGGATGGAGTCTCCAGGTGGGGTGTCCGAGGCTCCTGGGTCCAGCTCAGGACCAGAACATCCTGCTCCCGCGGTCGGGCGGAGGATCCCGGCGCTGCTCCAGGACCTTCCCACTCTCTCCCCATTCCGGCAGATCCTGAGCAACGGGCTGGATTCCACCTTCGTGCTCCTCAGCCTCCTGGAATTCTGCGTGGCCGTGGCGGCCCTGGCGTTCGGATACGAGGCCGCCCGGCAGCACAGCTACACCCACATGGTGAGGGGGGGATCGGGATGCACCCCCAGATTCCTTGGGAATCCCTGGAATGCTGGTCCCACCTCCTCCTCGGGCCACCTTGGAGACGTCTCTGTGCTTCCAAAAGCTGCTTTTCCATGTTTTTCCTTTCCCAGGCGCTGTAGCGATGGACAACCCTCACCCCCGCCCTCCAAGGACCACCGGAGCCCCCCCCGGAGGTGCCGCATCCCCGAGGGGGGTCACCGGTACCGGAGCCTCGGAGCCTCCCTTGCCCGCCCCAGTGCACCAAATAAAGGCCTCTCCCACCATCTCATCCCACGCGTGTCTCCGGGGGTCCCTCGGGGTGCGGGGGGGTCTCGCCCCGGGTGGGTTTGGGGGGGGTCCGGGGGTCCCCCCGGTGATGGGCAGCGCTGCCCCACACAAACATGGCGGCCGCCCCACACAAACATGGCGGCCGCCCCCTCAGCGCCGCGGGTGCTGCCCGATACAAACATGGCGGCCGGGGAGCCCCGGCGGCTTCGCTCTCCTGCCCCGAGCGCGCTCTTACGTCATCTCCCCGCGACGCGGCGGGCACGTGGGCCATGGAGGGGGAGAACGGCGGGACCCCGGGATCGGGATCGGGATCGGGATCCACCCCCGAGGGGCCCAGCGGGGCCGCCCCGGCCGCGGGCCCGGCGCGGCGGCGGCGGAAAGGCGCCAAGAAGCGGCAGGAGGCGGTGGCAGCCATTCCGCGGGGCAGGCCCAAGTCGGGGAGGGTGTGGAAAGACCCCGGGAAGAAAAGGTGGGAGCAGGGGGGGGGGGGAGCAGGAATTCGGGGGAGAGGCGTTTTGAGGGGCTCTAGTGTCCCCCAGGGCTGTTTGGGGGGGATTGAGCTCGGAGGGGGGTCTCAGAGGGGGCAGGGTTTGGGGGGGGGTCACTCAAGGGGCCGTGCGGGGACTCCGGAGTTATCCCATGGGTATCCATAGGCTTAGGAAGGATCCAGAGGGGACAGGGACACTTTGGGGTGGTCCTGAGCGGAGGGGTGGGTTTGGAGGGGATGCTGAGGGGGGTTTCGTGGAATTCTGGCCTGAGGCGTTTCTGGAGAGGACCCGCGGCCGCATCCCGGGGTTTCTGGGGAGCCAACACAGCCCGTGTGCCCGCCCAGGTTCTCCCACATGATCCAGGACAAGGCTCTCCGCACCTCCTGGGCCCGGAAGATGAAGGAGAGGCAGGAAAAGAAGCTGGTCCGGGATCTGGCCCAACAGCTGGAGGAAGGGAAGCGGAGGGAGCGAGAGGTAACGGGAGCTGGGAATTCCCACCTTTCCCATGCACAATCCCACGTCCCTGCCCTCATCCCGGCCTTTGGAGCTGTGGCTGATCCCAGTGCTGTGCCAAACCCCGGGAAAAGGGCGGCTGGGATGGTGAATTCCCTGTGCTGCTGCCAAATCCAGTCACATGCTGCTACTCACCGGCTCAGAATAAACTCCCCCCGGGTCAGTCTAAGCCTCATCCGGGCTGGAAAAGCTGCTGGAATGACGGATTTCACGCTTGGGCAGGCGTCGGAGCTGGTTTGGGTTTAATGCCGGAGGGAGGGAGGGATCCCACAGGGAATGTTTTGGTGCAGGAGAAGAAGCGGCGGCGGGAGGAGAACCTGAAGCGGCGCCTGGAGAACGAGCGGAAAGCAGAGATTGTCCAAGTGGTGAGTCCCAGTCTGTCCCCTCTCCCGGGCGGGAACAGCACCGGGAATATCCCACAGTGTCCAGACTCCATGGACCGCGCTCCAGTTCCTCTCCCTGGTCCGGGATTCCACGAAATCCCCCCCTCTCTTCCCCGTTTTCCAGATCCGGAACCCCCTGAAGCTGAAGAGGGCCAAGAAGAAGCAGCTCCGGCGGGTGGAAAAGCGGGACACGCTGGCCCTGCTCCAGAAAACCCCCGTCCGGCGCGGCACAGCCACGGAATGAGGCGGGAATCGGGATCCTGCCCCGCCCGGGACGCGCGGCTGGGATTCCTAGGGATCCTGCTCCCTTCTCCAGGGATGTTTTCCCTGGCTTGCAGGGCAGGAATTGCTGCCGGGACCCTCGGTGTTGGACAGACAACAGGACAGATGATCCACAGTAACCTGCTGGATCCCCATCCCCGTGGAATTGGGATGTTGCTGGAACAGAACTTTGCTTTCCCAAATCTGCCTTTTCCCTATAAAAATGAACAGGAACTGAGACAGATTTGCCTCCAGTGGCTCCACCTGGGACCTTCCCTAAGGCACTCCTGGGATCGGAGTGTTTCGTGGCCTCCCATTCCCTGAGGCTCCCCCTTCCCAAAGAGCAAATTCCCGCTGGGAATGAGCCCTGGAGCCAATCCCCAAGGAAGGGGACACATCCCTGAAGAGATGGGAGGGGGACACACCTTCTTGACACCCTTTTTGGGGGGAGGCAACACTGGGAATTTAGGGGGGATTGGAAGGGCTGGGAATTTGGGGGGGGTGGGGGTGGAAGCAAGAGGCTCAGGGTGGGAAAATCACGTGGATTTCTTCACATTCCTGGTTTTTCTTGCTCCATGAACACCCTTTTCTGCATTCCTTGGGAGGGATGGGATAAAGAGACAATGGGGGGGGGGAACAGGAGGGGCACTGGGGTGGAAAACGGGACTACGGGAAGCAGTGGGAAGCCCTGGGATGGGTGGGAATGGGGGTCCCCGGAGCTTCATCCCGGGGTGACGATTTTGGGGACACACAAAACCTTGTGGCCCTGGGGGGAGCTGGCCCAGAGCCCTCCCGGGGCAGAACCCCTTGGAATGGGAATGAGGGGGGGTCCCACCCCCACCCACGTCCAGGATCAAGGAAAAGGGAAAGGGGAGGGAATCTGGTGGGAGTTGTGGGGCGTGGCAGGTGCCAGCATGGCGTGAGGATATGGGCAGCCCTCTGCCCTCCTGCTTCCCGGGTTAATGATTTCCAAGGAATACTCAAATCCCGGCTTCTCCCTCTCCGGAGCCCACAGAGCCTTTGCCCGGCGGGGTAAGACAGGGGGGAGCCGGGAGCCCATTCCCGTGGCCTCGGGGCTTGCAGGGGCTGATTTCCTGGTGGGACGGATGTGGGAGAACACGGTGCCTCCTCCCAGGGCGGGACTGGGGCCGAACCCCTTGTTCCGCATTCCCGGAGAGGCAACGGGCAGCATTCCAGGGAGCATTCGGGATTGGGGGGGCTCGGAGCCGCTGGAGCCTCGCCCCGCTCCGGCCCCCGGGGGGCACAGGAGGAGGAGAAGGAGAGGGGACGGTGGGTGTTGGGAATGCCGGGGCTGGGACACGTGGAAAAGGGGCGGTGCTGCTGCCCGGCAAGTTTGGGGGGGGGCTGGAAGGTGGGGGGGGCTTGGGGCCCGCGGGTGGGGATAGGGGAAGGAGGGATGGGAACTAGGGAAATAGGGGATGGGGGCATGGAAGGAGGGGACAGGGACCAGGGAAGGAGGGATGAGATGAGGGAGGGGACGGGAACCCGGGAAGGAGGGGACTGGGACTGGGGAAGGAGGGATGTGGACCAGGAGGAGTGGACAAGGACCAGGGAAGGAGGGGATGGGATCCAGGGAGGAAGGGATGAGGACAGGGAAGGAGGGGACGAGGACAGGGAAGGAGGGAGGGATGAGGACAGGGAAGGAGGGGACGAGGACAGGGAAGGAGGGAGGGATGAGGACAGAGGGATGAGGACAGGGAAGGAGGGATGAGGACAGGGAAGGAGGGATGAGGACAGGGAAGGAGGGATGAGGACAGAGGGATGAGGACAGGGAAGGAGGGATGAGGACAGAGAAGGAGGGATGAGATCCAGGGAGAGAGGGATAAGGACAGGGAAGGAGGGATGAGATCCAGGGAGTGAGGGATGAGAATAAGGAAGGAGGGGACGAGGACAGGGAAGGAGGGCTGAGGATCAGAAAGGAGTGCTGAGGATCAGAAAGGAGTGAGGGATGAGGACAGGAAAGCAGGGAAGTGATCAGGGAAGCAGGGAAGTGATCAGGACTATCTGGACCGTAAACCTACCTTGCTGTGTCACGCTGTTATGCCCCGGGAGGATCCCTGGGGACACTGCCAGCCCTGGGAGGATCCCTGGGGACACTCCTGGGCCCGGCAGTCCCCGCGGGGCGCTCAGGCCGATCCCGTTCCCAGGTGCAGCATGGTGGAGGTGACGGTGACGCCGCGGTCCTCGCTGGCCGACCGGCCGGTGCAGCTGCGGGTGCGGGGCCTGTCCCCGTCCCAGCTGGTCACCCTGCGCGCCTGGCTCAGGGACGAGCAGGGCGAGCGCTTCCAGTCCCGCGCCTTCTTCCGCGCCGACGGATCGGGAGAGGTGGATCCCGGCAGCCAGGCCGCGCTGGGGGGCAGCTACTCCGGCGTGTGGCCCATGGGGCTCTTCTGGTTCCTGCAGCCCGACACGCTTTTCCGCCGGCTGGTGAAGCGGGACGTGGCCGGGAGCCCCTTCCTGGTGCGGCTGGAGGTGTTCGACGGGGTCCAGCTGGGCGCGGAGCCGCGGGAGCGGCCGCTGGGATGGTGCGAGGCCGAGCGGTGGTACGTGGGGCCCGGAGTGCAGCGGGTGCCCGTCCGCCAGGGAAGGGTCCGAGGGGCCCTGTTCCTGCCTCCTGGTGAGCACCGCGCAGCGGGGAGCCCGGGATGCACGGCCTCGGGACCCCCGGGATAACGAACAGCAGGACCCCCAGATGCTCAACCTCTGGACCCTTGGGATGCCCAGCCTTGGGATCCCTGGGATATCAAACATCAGGACCCCCAGTTACCCAGCCTTGGGACCCCGGGATATTGAACCTTGGGATCCCAGGATGCCCAGCCTTGGGAACCCTGGGATACTGAACCTTGGGACCCCTGGGATAACAAAGATCAGGACCCCCCAGGATGCCAAACCTCAGGACCTCTGGGATACCAAACCTCGGGACCCCTGGGATGTCAAACCTTGGGACCCGCAGGATGCCCATTCTCAGGACCTGTGGGATGCCAAAACCTCGGGATCCCCGGGTTGCCAAACCTCAGGACCCCCAGGATGTCCAGCATTGGCACCCCTGGGATAACAAACATTGGGACCCCCAGGACTCCCAACCTCAGAACCCCTGGGATACCCAGCCTTGGGATCCCTGGGATAACAAACATCAGGACCCGGCCTCGGGACCCACAGAATGCCCAGTCTTGGGATCCCTGGAATGCCCAGCCTTGTGACACCCGGGATACTGAAACTTGTGACCCCTAGGACACCAAACCTCAGGACTCCCGGGATACCCAACCTTGCACCTCAGGATGCCCAACCTTGTAATCCCGAGGATGCAGGACGGTGGCTCCTGACATTCTCCGTCTTCCTGCAGGTCCAGGACCCTTCCCGGGGGTGATTGACATGTTTGGAGGCGCCGGGGGGCTGATCGAATTCCGGGCGGGACTCCTGGCCAGCCGGGGCTTTGCTGTCCTGGCCCTCGCCTTCTTTGCCTACGACGACCTACCCCAAGTCCTGGCCCAGTTCGACCTGGAATACTTCGAGGAGGCGGTGGATTTCCTCCTCCGGCATCCCAAGGTGAGTCCTGGAGCATGGAGAGGAGAATCTGTGAGCCGGGATGTCCTGGGGCAACCTGGGCAGAGGGATGTCCATGTGACCAGGGATGTCCCAGGAATGTCCTGGGGACTGGGGGCATCCTGGTGAGCAGGACATCCATGTGACCATGGATGTCCCAGGATTGCGTTGAACACCAGGGATATCCCAGGGGCTGGTGGCATCCCAGGTGACCAGGGCCATCCCAGTGATTTCCCAGGAATATCCCAGGGATGTCCCAGGATTGTGCTGAACACCAGGGATATCCCAGGGGCTGGTGGCATCCCAAGTAACCAGGGCCATCCCAGTGATTTCCCAGGAATATCCCAGGGATGTTCAGGTGACCAGGGATGTCCCAGGGATGTCCCAGGATTGTGCTGAACACCGGGGATATCCCAGGGGCTGGTGGCATCCCAGGTGACCAGGGCCATCCCACTGATTTCCCAGGAATGTCCCAGCAACCAGGGATGTCCCAGTAATGCCCCAGGGGTTGTCCTGAGCACTGGGAATATCCCAGGGACCGGGGGCATCCCAGTGAGCAGGGTGTCCAGGGGACCAGGGACATCCCACGAAGACACCCTTGTCCCGGTGCCCAGGGGTGTTCCACTGATGTCCCAGAGATGTCCTGGCAAGCGAGGAACATCCTGGCGACCGGGAACGTCCCAGTGAGGGTGTTCTCCCCACGGCTGGGAACCCCCCGGTGCCATCCCACCCACCTCCCGCCCGGCTCCGTGTCCCCCTCTCCAGGTGCGAGGCCCCGGCCTGGGCGTGGTGGGCGTCTCCAAGGGCGCGGAGGTGGCCCTGGCCCTGGCCAGCTTCCTGCCGCAGGTGGTGGCCACGGTGTGGATCAACGGCACGGCCTTCCTCCACGGCACCCCGCTGGTCTACAGGGACCTGCGCATCCCGCCCATCCCGTACCGCGTGGAGCGCGTCCTCCTCACCGAGGCGGGAGCCCTGGACAACTCGGCCGTCTTCGCCGACCCCCGCCACCCCGCCTACCGCGCCTCGGCCATCCCGGTGGAGCACGTCCGCGGGAAGGTGCTCTTCGTGGTGGGAGAGGCCGACCGCAGCTTCAACAGCAAGCTGTTCGCCCAGCTGGCCCTGGCGCGGCTGCCCCCGGGGAGCGGGCGGATCCTGTCGTATCCCGGCGCCGGGCACCTCATCGAGCCGCCCGGGTCCCCCCTGTGCGGCGTCTCCTGCATCCGCAGCTCCCCCCGGCCCGTGGTGTGGGGCGGGGAGCCCCAGCCCCACGCCCGCGCCCAGGAGCACTCCTGGCACGAGATTGTCCGGTTCCTGGAGCAGCAGCTGGGCCCGGCCGCCACCCCGAAGCTGTGAGGGAGCGGGAAAGGGGGGCGGGAATACCGGGATCGGCGCCGGCGGGAATAAAGCGGCACCTGCTGGATCCTGGTTGTGCTTCTGGGGGAGCGGTGTGGGACATATATGGGATATACACAGGACATCTGTAGGACATATATACAGGATATACAGAGGATACAGATGGACAGATACATGTAGGATATATATGGACATACCTATAGGATATATATGGACATACCTATAGGATATATATGTACATATATATAGGATATAAAGAGGACACAGATGGACGTATATATATAGGATATTTATGGGATATATAGATATATATAGGATATAAAGAGGACACAGATGGACAGACATATATGGGATATATATGGGATATATATGGACATAGATATAGGATATATATAGGATATATATGTAAATAGATATAGGATATATATAGGATATATATGGACACATATATAGGATATATATAGGACATATATGGGACATAGATATAGTACACAAGCATAGATATAGGACAGATATAGGACACATATATAGAATGTATAGAGAGTACATATAGGACATTTATCAGACATATTGGACATATATATGGGACATCTATAGGATATATATAGGACATATCGGACATATACATAACACATATATCAGACATAGGTCAGACATGTATTGGATTTATATAGGACACCTATCAGATATATATTGGATTTATATAGGACACCTACGAGATATATATTGGATAAATATAGGACACCTATCAGATATATGTTGGATAAATATAGGACACCTATCAGACACATCTAGAACATATATCGGCCATATACATCTGCCATCGCTTCCTGATGCAGTTTTAGGGGATCACATCCAGCCCCTCCTTCCCACCAGGATCCCAGTGCCTCTGGGAGCTGGCATGGTCCCGTTCCCACCCCAGGGCAGGGAACAGGGAATGGCTGTGCCTGTCACTCTGGGAAGGGTGACTTAGTTTAATCTGCAGTAAAGATAAATCCCAGAAGGGAAACTTCTGGAAAGGGAGGCAGAGGGAACGCACAAAGTGCCCCACGGAGGACTTTGCATTCCTTGTGGCACTGCCAGTGGCAAATTCCCAGTCCCAGTGCCCCGGAGCCCACCGGGGCTGTGCCACCGTGTCCCCCAGCCCCTGTGCAGGATCCCAGTCCCACAGGAATGGCACGTCCGGATGTTACCTGTGGCAAGCAGGAATCGGGGCACACGCCACCTTTTCTTCCCTCCTGGATCGAGCTGGGCATCCACCGGGACAGTTTTCCAAGCGTGGGATAAGCTCGGTTTGTCCCGGGTCACCGTGACACGGCCACGGGAGGTGACCACGGGGCCAGGGCACCGAGGTCGCCGTCGGCACGGGAGCGAGGAGCCCTGGGCAGAGCTCATCCCACCCGGTCAGCTGATCCCCTCCGGATATAAATCCGTGTGGGAAAGCCCCGTGTGCCGCCTGGCTCACCCCACCATGGGACGGAGCTGCTCCTTCCTCCTGCTCCTCTTCCTCCTTGTCCCGTGGCCCAGGGCCACCGTGTCGTTCCTGCGGCACCGCTACACCTGCGGAGAGCTGGGAATGCAGCTCCTGGTATTCCCGTCCCACGGCCGCTCCGTCCGCTTCAAGGTCCTGGGTGAGTGTGGGATGAACCCCTGGACCCCCTTGGGGTGCTGGATCCCTGAGACCCGAGTTTTTCCATGGGATAAACCCAATGGATTGAACGAGGGGCAGGTGCTGCTCAGGGGGGGAGTTCTGTGCGCCCGCCACCCTCGGGAGCATCCCGGCACCCGGATGTGTCACTTCCCTGTGTCCATGGTGTCCCACCAGACGAGTTTGGGACCCGCTTTGACGTGGCCAACTGCTCCATCTGCCTCCACCGGCTCAACTCTGGGGAGGATGGATCTGTCATCTTCTCCTCCGGATACAAGGGCTGCCACGTCCTGCTCCAGGTGACATTCCCACCCCTTCCCCTGCCCCTTCCTGCTCCAGGTGACATTCCCACCCCTTCCCCTGCCCCTTCCTGCTCCAGGTGACATTCCCACCCCTTCCCCTGCCCCTTCCTGCTCCAGGTGACATTCCCATCCCTTCCCCTGCCCCTTCCTGCTCCAGGTGACATTCCCACCCCTTCCCCTGCCCCCTCCCGGTGGGATGGAGGTGACTATCCCTCATATCCCACTGCAGGGGAACCGCTACGTCCTGAGGGTGCAGCTGGAGGAGCTGCTTCCCAGCGGGATCCTGCTCACCTCCTCCGAGGTCAACATCACCTGCCCGAAGCCGGGTGGCTACGAGACACTCCCGGACGGCATCCCGGAGCGGGGCCGGGATAGCGGCATCCTGGTCTCCCACACTGGTCTCCAGCACCACGTCTCCCAGTCCTCCCTCACCCTGGCGGGATCCCACACCCACACCCACTCGGAGCAGCTTCACACTGTGGCACAGAACGGGCCCAGCTCGGTGCTTCCCGGGATTCCGCCCCAGTCCAACCCAGTTCGCCCAGGGCTTCCGTCCGAGTCTACTGGGATTCGTCCCATCTCCAATATCCAGGGAGGCTTCAATCACCCGGGAGTGCAGCCCCTCCGCCCTGGGGGTCAGACCCAGCCAGGGCTTGGATCCCAAAATCCTCCCAGTTGGAGGCTTCCTGGGGGTCAAACTTGGCCAGGCCTTCGCCCAGAGTTTGTATCCCAAAACTCTCCCAGTTCAGTGAATCCCGGGATTCAGGCCCAGCCAGGGCTTCGCCCAGGGCTGGCATCCCAAAACTCTCCCAGCTGGGTGAATCCCGGGAGTCAGACTCAACCAGGGCTTCGCCCGGGGTTTGCATCCCCAAACCATCCCAGTTCGGTGAATCTCTGGGGTCAAAATCAACTTCGCCCAGGGCCTGTATCCCAAAATCCTCCCAGTCCGGTGCATCCCGGGAGTCAGACTCAGCCAGGGCCTCACCCAGGGTCTGCATCCCAAAATTCTCCCAGTTCAGTGTATTCTGGGAATCAAAATCCACCAGGCCTTCGTCCAGGGTTTGTATTCCAAAATCCTCCCAGTCCGGTGCATCCCGGGAGTCAGACCCAGCCAGGGCCTCGCCCAGGGTCTGCATCCCAAAATTCTCCCAGTTCAGTGTATTCTGGGAATCAAAATCCACCAGGCCTTCGTCCAGGGTTTGTATTCCACAATCCTCCCAGTCCGGTGCATCCCGGGAGTCAGACCCAGCCAGAGCCTCGCCCAGGGTCTGCATCCCAAAACTCACCTGGCTTGACCCCTGCTGGTGCTCACCCTCCAGCAGGATTCCTGCGCCCAGGATCTCCGCTCCCAAACCAGCCAGGAATGGCTCAGCCCAGTTTTGTCTCCAGCTCCCAAACGGGGCTGATCCATCCCGGCCATCCCAGTCCGGCTTTAGTGCGCCCGGGACTCTCATCCTGGCCGGGTTTGATCAGCCCTGGACTCCAGCCTGGATTGCTGCATCCCGGGATCCACAACCCGCTCCAGCCCACGGCACTCTTCTACCCTTCGGGAGGGGCAGGTATGGCGGAAAAGCGGGATGAAGGGATGCAGCCCCGGATCTGAGGCTGGACAAGGGGCTGGGATAAGAGGAACCGGCCTCAAGTTGTGCCAGGGGGAGGTTTGGGCTGGATATCAGGGAAAATTTTCCATGGTAAGGGTTGTACAGTCCTGGACAGCACGCCTGGAAGCGTCCCAAAACCACGTGGCTGTGGCACTCGGGGATGTGGTGGCCTCGGCATTCCTGCGGGAATGGTCGGATTCCGTGACCTTAGAGGGCTTTTCCAACCCAACAATTCCACAATTTGCCAGGGGGACTTTGTGAGGGGGGAGTTCCCGAGGAGGAGCTCTGATCTCTTCCCACCCTCAGGAATGCAGCTGACGCGGGAGCAGTGCCAGGTGCCGGTGGGCCGGATGCCGTGCGTGGCTCCGCAGGGACGGGACGGGTGCATCCAGGCGGGATGCTGCCACGACGACACGGATCGTGCCACGCCCTGCTACTACGGGAACACGGGTAGGGCGCTCGGGGAGGGGCATCCCGGGAATCCCCCGGGCACCGGGGTGATGGGATGTCTCCGCGGTGCCGCAGCCACCGTGCAGTGCCTGCGGGAGGGGCAGTTTATCCTGGTGGTCCCGCGGGGAATGGCCGTGCAGCCCTACAACCTGGACAGCGTCCGGCTGGCCGGCAGCCAGGCAGGGTGCGAGCCCTTCCGCGTCACCGAGAGCTCCGTCATGTTCCGCTTCCCGGTCACGCGCTGCGGGACCACCGTGCAGGTACCGGGAGACCCCCGGGGATGGGAGAGGGACGGGAAACACTCGGGACAAAGAGCTCACCCAGCCTCCGCCTCGTGCCTCAGTCCCTGACCCATTTATCCCTCCGGATGCTCCCAGCTCCATCAGCCAACCTCAGGGCAAAGAATTCACCCGCACTCTGCCTCGTGCCTTGAACCCTCATCCATGAATGCCCCGGAATGCTCACAAGCTCCATGTTTCCGTGTTTTTCTCTAAAACCCATGTCGGGATAAGGAATTCATCTGTTCTCTGCCTCGTGCCTCAAACCCTGATCCATCTGAACTCCAAGATGCTCCCAACTCCAAAACCCACTTCAGGATAAAGAGCCTCGTGCCTCAAACCCCGATCCATGTATCCCCCAGGATGCTCCAAGCTCCATAACCCACTTCAGGATAAAGAGCTCACCCTGATCCATTTATCCCCTGGGATGCTCCCAGCTCCATAACCCACCTCAGGATAAAGAACTCACCCACACGCTGCCTCCTGTGTCAGAGCCTGATCCGTGGATCCCCCAGGATGTTCCCTGTTCCCGTGTCCCCTCCAGGTGATCGAGGACCGGCTGATCTACGAGAACCAGCTGATCTCCACCATCGATGTCCAGGGATCCTCCCGCGGCTTCGTCACCCGGGACAGCGTCTACATGTGAGGGAAAGGCGGGAAAAGCCGGACACAGAGCCAGGATTCCCCTTTGGAAAGCCCCTCCTGCCCTCCCACCCCGGGATCAACCTGATCCTCGCTCCTGCCAAATTCCCAGCTTTCACCCCCCCAGTTTGGGCTGGGAGAGGTGATGCCGGAAGGGGCGGATGGAGGATTTGGGAGTCTTCCAACTTCCTCTGCCCCCTCCCAGTCTCCAGGCTCGGTGCATCTACAACGCCAGCGACCTCCTTCCCCTGGGAATGGAGGTGGCCGTGCCCCCCACGGCCGCTCCGTTGGCAATGCCGGGACCGCTGGGGCTCGAGCTCCGGATTGCCACCGGTGAGCGATTCCCGGCTTCCCACCCCGCTCCCAACCCCGCTCCCCATCCCGCTCAACCCCTCCCAACGTTCCCACAGATGAATCCTACAGCTCCTACCACCCCGTGGGCGACTTCCCCCTGGTCAGGGTGCTCCGGGACCCCATTTTCGTGGAAGTCCGGCTGCTCCAGAAGACGGATCCCAACCTGGTGCTGGTGCTCCACCAGTGCTGGGCCTCTCCCGGCTCCAGCGCCGCCTCCCAGCCCCAGTGGCCCATCCTGGTGGACGGGTGAGCGGAGTGGGACGGGGGGATGGAGGTGAGGGTGGATGGATGGTGCCCATGGAGGGTCTTTGTTGCCCGTCCAGGTGTCCCTTCCAGGGGGACAATTACCGGACGCGGATGGTGCCGGTGGGTCCGGCCTCTCCGGAGCTGCCGTTCCCAAGCCACTACCAGCGGTTTGTCATCTCCACCTTCACCTTTGTGGAGCCTCCCGGGATGGCCGTGATGGAGGGAGAGGTGGGTTGTGCATTTGGGGTGTCCCAGCGTTGGGAATCCCTCATCCCAAATCCATCCCAGCTCCGAACTCCCCTTGTTGGTGCTTCCTCAAGGCTGAGAGTCCCTTTATGGGGCTTCCCCAAAGCTTGAATCCGTTTTTTGGGGGTCTCCTCAAGTCCTGGAGCCCCTTTTTGGGGGTCTCCCTGAGTCCTGGAGCCCCTTTCCAGGGGTCTCCAGCTGATCCCAGCCCACCTGTGTTTCCCAGGTGTACATTTCCTGCAGTGCCTCCGTGTGCCACCTGGCCCAGCCGGAGCCGTGCCGCCCCTCCTGCCAGCTAGGAGCGACCTCACGTAAGTCCAGGAGCTTCCTGAGATTTAGGGGTCCCTCCGTGTGCCCCCCTTTTCCCACCCCAACGCTCTGTTCCCGCCAGGAGCGCGTCGGTCTCCGGGGAACAGCAGGATGGGCGATGGAATGGGAACAGTCACATCCCAGGGACGCGTTGTCTTT
Source organism: Pseudopipra pipra (assembly GCF_036250125.1). Lineage (NCBI taxonomy): Eukaryota > Metazoa > Chordata > Aves > Passeriformes > Pipridae > Pseudopipra > Pseudopipra pipra. The sequence continues at coordinate 354,134 of NC_087554.1, read as the reverse complement.
CCCAAGGTTTCCAAGAGAGGGTGAGGAGGTGAGTGCCCTCTGCTCCCTCAAAACCCCTTCATCCCAAAACAACCCTTCATCCCTCTAACTCATCTCCTCTTCACAGCTCCTGCCTCCACCCAACACTGCTGGATTTCTCTGGGAAAGCTGGAAAAATAAACCAGTGCAAATCACAGCTCTAGGGGTGGTTTATCCTGGGAGTGGGAGGAAAGGGGATCCTTTATCCCTATTCCCAAGCTGGAAACACCCCCAGCCCCCCAAATCCTATGCTGCTACCCACCAAACCCTTTACAGGAGCGGAACCCTTTCCCAACGGGATGACAGGGAAGAATCCTTTATTTCCATACTGAAACTAAGTAACTGCATACAAAAATCTGCACGTTCCTTCCCTCCCTCCACGCATCCCGGCCTCCAAATTCCAGGAGCGCAAGGGCTGGGGAAGGGTGGGGGGTTCACATCAGTTACAAGCACAAAACAATTCTAAAGGTGGAAAACACAACAAATTAGGGGGGAAAAAAAAACCCTAAACAGCAAATTCACGGAGCGCAGGGAAGACGACGCCCGACTTCCCCCTTGCACTAACAGCTACGACAGGGGAGCTCGATAATCCCACTGGGGTATTCCCACTTGGATAATCCCACACGGATATTCCCACCCCCCTCCCACCCCCGATCCCGGCAGGATCCCGGGATTACAGGCTGTAGAACTTGAGGCTCCGGTCCATCCCCGTGGACGCGATGAACTTGGCGTGGTGGCCAAAGGCCACTCCCGTGGTCAGGCCACTGTGCTCTGGGGGGGTGGAAAACATTCCCAGGTGGAAAACATTCACGGCTCCCTGGCTCCCACGGATCCCAGCCCACCTCCAGCACACCCCAGCCCCTCACCTGTGAAGTGCAGGATCTCCGTCCACTGCTTGCAGATGTAGATCTGGACGTCGGTCCCGCCCAGCGCCAGGTAGGTCCCGCTCTGGTCGAAAATCAGGGATTTCACCTGCGGAGGAGAAGCGGAACGGGGCGTCGGGAAAGCTCCCAAAGCATTTTTGGGACGCTGGCCCCATTTTAGAGGGGGGGAAGGTGCTATCACACACCCCCACACCCCCACACACCCACACACCCACCTCGAAGTTGTTATCCAGCTGCAGCGTCTTGAAGTTCTTGAGCTTCCGCAGATCCCAGAGTTTGACGGAGGAGTCGTCGGCGGCCGTGGCCAGGTAATATCCGTTCTCGGAGAAGGCGATGCTGGTGATGGGCCCGGAGTGCCCCGGGAAGTTGGCCACGTTGGTGCGTTCCTAGGGACGAGGGGGTTAGACAGGGAATCACATCGTCCCTCTCCGGAGTTAAGGGGATGAACGGATCTTCCCGGGACAACCCCAACCACGGTTACAGTGTCACCACTGAAACTGGGGGTTTTCGGAGGAAACTTCCTAAAACGTTCCCCAAAGTCCCGCTCCTTGGACTCCCCCGTGTTCCCACCAGGGCCAGCCCTACCTTCAGATCCCAGATCTTGATTTGCGAATCCATCGTTCCCGTCCCGAAAATGAGCCCGTCCGGGTGGAACTGGGCACAGGTGAGAGCTGGAGAGACACGGGGACACTCGGGGTTGGGAAGAATCAGGAGGGTTGGGAAGACTCAAGGACAGCAAGACCCCTCCCCCCCCAAACGAGTTGTCCAGAGCTCCAGGAGCCCAGAGACCCCCAGGATGGGGATAACTCATCCCTAATCCTTACCACAGCCAGAGCTCTCATCCGTCACCTTGGTGAGGACACGGCCTGTCTGGATATCCGAGAAAGCCCAGTACTGGGGAAAAAACCAGGAGAAGCATTGGCTCCGGAGCAGTGGGAAGCACAGGTGGGATCCGTGGGATGGGATGGGATGTGTCCCACCTGGTCATCTGAGGAGCTGAGCAGGTAATCTCCGGTGGCGTGGAGGCTGAGCCCGGTCACGGAGCCCTCGTGGGCACGGACCACCTGGACACAGGAGGCGTTGGGAACGGACCAGATCCGGATCGTGGCGTCGGGAGAAGCCGAGAACACCAACTCCTGAACGGGGACCGTGCGGGAAGGTCAAGGCGGGCGGGATTCACCCCCCCCAGAGCTCCCAGCTGGAGATTCCGGAGAAAAAGGGTCCCGAAACGCAAACTTGAGGAATCCTGGCCGCGAGGGGAGAGGCTGCAGGCACCTGGGACGGGTGGAAGACGACGCTGGTGACCTTCTTGGTGTGTCCCTTGAGCGTGGCCAGGATCTGCTCCGAGCTCTTGTCGAACACGATGACGTTTTTATCCGCCCCACCTGGAAAACCAAGCGGGAAGCGCTGGGATGGGAGTGTGGGGCCAGCAACTCCAAATCCACCCGCTTTTCCTGGGAAATCCCACCCTCGGCAGCTTTGCCGTGAGGGGAGGGAGTCCTTCACCCTGTTGTCCCATCCTGCATTCCCAAAGGCACAGAGATCCCATCCCAGGCAGCCGCGTTCCTGCCTTACCGGTGAGGATCTTGTTGGTGTCGGAAGGACACAGATCCAAGGCCAGAATTCCCGGGATGCTGGCGCTGTGCAGCCCCTGTGCGAGGCAGGAGACCCCCAGATTAAACACCACAAGCAGGAAAATGCTCCCAGAAGGAATCCAGAAACCTCGAGGGATTCCCAGCTCCCGGTTTTCCAGCCTTTTCCCATCCTGGCACTCACCACGTGGGAGGCGACCTGCCGGTACTTGCTGAGCTCCTCCGGCTTCACCAGCTCCTCGGGGACAGTCTTGCCCCTCTGGAAAACAGGGATAAACATCAGCCTCTCTTGGAGCACAGCATATCTCGGCTCCCATGGAATGTCTGGATGAGGTCACCCACCTTCTTACGCTCCGTGGTCAGCACCGTGGCCTTGTCTTGGAGCTGGAAAACAAGGGGAGGGTTGGTACGGGTCGGGAATTTCACGGGAGAACGGGACACACGGAGCAGCCCTTACCTTCTGGATGATCTCCGGGGTCATTCCCGCCAGCTCTCCCAAATCCATGGCCTCCCCGGCGCCCTGGGTGGGACACGGAAACAGGGGTGGAGGGGGACACCCAGAGGAGGGATTTGGCAGCGGGAACAAGCGGGAAAGGGGCCGGGAACCACCGGGCTGGGGAGCAGGGACTCACCGCCACGTTGGGCTGCGCCGACGGCACCGCCTGGGGCACGATGAGCCCGGCCTGGGGCTTCAGGGTGGCCAGAGCTGCGGGGACACCGCGGGTTGGGGCGGGGGGAGCGGGCACAGAGCCATCCCCAGCGCCCCTCCCCAGCTCCCACGGGACAGGGGCTCACCTTCCCTGGCGGCCGTGACCTCCTTGGTGAGGCGGGCGATGACGCGGCAGGCGGCGTCGTGCTGGTACAGCGCGTGGGACAGCTCCTGCCGCGTGGTCTGCAGCTGCTGCCGCAGCGTGAAGCTGTGCAGCATCACCGCGTCCTGCGGGGCGGCACGGGGTCAGCCCGGGGGGGGGGACGGGCCATCCCGACCCACATCCCACCGGGAACGGGCCCGCGGCTTACCCACTCGTCCTGCAGCGCCTTCAGGATGGCCGGGATGCTGGTGGCCGAGGGAGGCTTGGGGCGGATCGGGTGGGCAACTGGCAAGGAAAGGGGTCCTCCGTGTCCTCAGGAGCCCTTTGGATCCCTGTGCTCTGTTCCCACCTCCCCAGACTCCCCCATCCCTGAGGAAAACCTTTCCCAGCCCCACGAGCCACACTGGGCAACTGGCAAGCAAAGGGGCTATCTCTGTTCTCAGAGTCTCTTTGGATCCCTGTGCTCCATTCCCACCTCCCTGGACTCCCACATTCCTCAGGAAAACCTTTCCCAGCCCCACGAGCCATGCTGGGCAACTGGCAAGCAAAGGGATCATCTCTGTCCTCACTTTCCCTTTGGATCCCTGTGCTCCATTCCCACCTCCCCAGACTCCCACATCCCTCAGGAAAACCCTTCCCAGCACCACAAGCCACACTGGGCAACTGGCAAGCAAAGGGATCATCCATGTCCTCAGGGTCTCTTAGGATCCCTGTGCTCGAATCTCATCTCACCAAATCTCCCATCCCTCAGGAAAACCTTTTCCTATCTCCCAAGCCACGCTGGGCAATGGGCAAGGAAAGGGGTCATTCCTGCCCTCAGCTCCATTCCCACCTCCCCAGACTCCCACATCCCTCAGGAAAACCTTTTCCTATCTCCCAAGCCACGCTGGGCATTGGACAAGGAAAGGGGTCATTCCTGCCCTCAGCTCCATTCCCACCTCCCCAGACTCCCCCATCCCTCAGGAAAACCCTTCCCAGCCCCACAAGCCACGGCAAAGAAAGGGGTCACCCACATCCTCAGGATCCCCGCGCTCCAATCCCACCTTGCCAAATCTCCCGTCCCTCGGGGAATCCCCTCCCACCCCCAATTCCCAGGCAGTTCCCAGGCGGGGCTGGCGCTGCCGGGCACCTTTGATGTCGATGAGCTGCTCCTCGGCCAGGGGCTGGTTGTTGACGGGGTCGGTGCCGTTCTCGGCGATGTACTTCTCGATCAGCCGCCGCTCGTACACGTGGTTGGACACGGGCGACACGCACGGGTGCTCCGGCACCTCGTTGGAGACTGGGGGCCACGGCAACGGGGCTCAGGGCCCTGGGGGACCCTGCCCGCCCCAGAGCCCGGGAAGATTCCACCCGCTGACCCCACAGACTCGTGACACCCCTCCCAGTGACCCCCCGGCCGTGAACCCCACAAATGAGGGACCCCATAAACTGCTCACCCCTGTCCTGGTAACTCCCCTCCCAGCAACACTCGAGCCTGGGAACCCCCTGCCCAGTGACTCCTGGTGTGGGAACCCCATAAACTGGTGACCCCCAGCCCGGGAACCTCATAAACCAGTGATCCCCTGCCCGGGAACCCCATAAACTGGTGACCCCCTCCAGTGACCCCATAAACTGCTCACCCCCTCCCAGCAACACTCGAGCCTGGGAACCCCCCGCCCAGTGACCCCCAGCCTGGGAACCCCATAAACCAGTGCCCCCCCTGCCTAGGAACCCCATAAACCAGTGCTCCCCCTGCCTAGGAACCCCATAAACCAGTGCCCCCCCTGCCTAGGAACCCCATAAACCAGTGCCCCCCCTGCCTAGGAACCCCATAAACCAGTGACTCCCCTGCCTAGGAACCCCATAAACCAGTGACTCCCCTGTCCAGGAACCCCACAAACTGGTGACCCCCCTCCAGTGACCCCATAAATTGCTCACCCCTCTCCTGATAACCCTCATCCCAGTAACACTCGAGCCTGGGAACCCCCTGCCCAGTGACTCCCAGTTTGAGAACCCCATAAACCAGTGACCCTCCTGCCTGGGAACCCCACAAACTGGTGACCCTGCTCCAGTGACCCCATAAACTGCTCACCCCTCTCCCAGTAACTCTCCTCCCAGTAACGCTCGAGCCTGGGAACCCCCTGCCCAGTGATCCCATAAACCGGTGACCCCCAGTCTGGGAACCCCATAACCCGGTGACCCCCTGCCTGGTGACCCCCAGTCTAGGAACCCCACAAACCAGTGACCCCCAGTCTAGGAACCCCATAACCCACTGAGCCCCCCTCCAGTGACCCCACAGACTGGAAACCCCCTGCTTGGGAATCCCACAAGCCAGTGACCCCCACCCGACGACCCCATAAACCAGTGACCCCCAGACCAGGAACCCCATAAACTGGTGACCCCCTGCCCAGTGATCCCATAAACTGGTGACCCCCCTCCCAGTGACCCCACAAACTGGTGACTCCCCCCAGTGGCCCCATAAACTGGTGACCCCCCCTCCCAGTGACCCCATAAACTGGTGACCCCCCCTCCCAGTGATCCCATAAATTGGCGACCCCCTTCCCAGTGACCCCATAAATTGGTGACCCCCCTCCAAGTGACCCCCAACCTGTGACCCCCATAAACCAGTGACCCCGTGCCCGGGAAGCCCATAAAATGGTGACCCCCTGCCCAGCGACCCTAGTCCGTGAGCCCCATAACCCGAACAGTGACTCCATAAACCAGAGTGACCCTCAGCCTGGGAACCCCACAAACCGGTGTCCCCCCCTACCCAGGGACCCCACAAACCGCTGCCCCCTGCCCGGGGACCCCACAAACCGGTGACCCCATAAACCGGTGCCGTCGTGCCCGATGACCCCATAAAGCAGTGCCCCCCTGCGCGGTTACCCCACAAACAGGTGCCTCCCTGCCCGGTGACCCTATAAACCGGTGCCTCCCTGCTCGGTGACCCCATAAACCGGTGCCCCCACAACCCGGGGCCCCCCCGCCCGCCGCCCCCCTCCCTCCGCACTCACTGGAGCAGATGAGCGCCATGGCGGCCCGCGGGAGCTGCGGCCCCGCTCCCGGTTCCGCTTTCCCGCTCCCGGTTCCCGGTTGGCGCGCGCGGCCCCCGAGCGCTCACGCGGCCACCGCCCCCGGAACCGGAAGCGCTCCCGGCATCCCCCGCGCGCCCTCCCCGAGCCCCCGGCGGGAACGGCGCCTTCCGCTCCCCCTTTTATTGCCATGGCGACCGACTACAACTCCCGCCGTGCATTGCGGCGACACGGCGACTACAGCTCCCGGCGTGCCCCGCGGCGGCACCGGGACTACAGCTCCCGGCGTGCCCCGCGGCAGCTCCGGGACTACAGCTCCCAGAGTGCCTCGCGGCGGCGGCGAGGAGTAGCCCCCGGTGAGGGGGGGTCGGGGGGGGATCTCGGCGAAGGGGGGGAAATAGGGGGAAATAGAGGGAAATCGGAGGAAATTTGGGGGGATACGGGGGAATACGGGGGGTGTGGGCCCAGTGGAAGGAGAGCGGGGTGGAGGTAGAGCGGTGGGGGATCCTGGGGGGATCCAGGGGGATCGGGGGGGGTGTGGGGGGTGTGGGGGGAGTTGAGGGGAAGGGGGGGGAGCTGTGGGTCGGGGAATCTGGGGGGATCCTGGAGGGATCGGAGGGATCGCGGAGGGTGGGGAGACCTGGGTGGGGTGGGCACGGGGGGAATTGGGGGATCCAGGGGGGACTGGGGGGATACAAGGGGGGGGGGAATTGGGGAGATCCTACTGGGGGCACTGGGAGAATCGGGGGGTTGGGGGGAACTGGGGGGGGGGGGGGGAATTGGGATGGGGTGGTCACAGGGGGGATTTGAGGGGATCCAGGGGGAACTGGGGGGAACTGAGGAATGGTGGGTACAGGGGGGATTTGGGGTTCCAGAGGGCGCTGGGGGGATCCAGGGGGGATAGAGGGGACCCCAAGGAGTGGATGGGACAGGAGAGGGTGGGCACAGGGGGGATTTGGGGTATCCAGGGGGAACTGGGGGGATTAGGGAAGACTGGGGTGCACAGGGGGTCTTTGTAGGGGGCGGTGATGGCTATGGCCCATCCCAAAGTTCCCCGCTCCTTCCTTTGGGAAGAGGGCGCTGGGTACCCCCCCTTCCCCAGCCAGGCCCGGTGCCCTTGGCCGTGTCCCGCTGACTCCCAGCCATCCCAAAAATAGCCGGGACACCCAGGCCTGTGCCTGGAAGGCGAGGGGGGAGGACGGAGCTTTGAGGCCTCTGCCCTCCCCTCCTGCTCAGGGGGACCCCAAACCCAGCAGGATGACCCCAAAACCAGCCCCTCTCGGCTCCCCCTCTCCCCACAGATCCCGGGATCCAGGATGGCCAGTGCCGGGGGGCTCCGGGCCCTGCTGGTCCTGCTCCTGTGGGCCCCGTTCCTGGTGGGATCGGCAGCAGATGAAGCCAAGGGTGGCCCGGAGGGATTCCGGGGACACTCCAGCACTGCCACCATGGATGACCTGCTGTCCCGGCTGGGAAAAGCCTCCTGGGATACCCTGGAGGGCTGGGTGGGACCCCAAGCCCTGCAAATGGTGGCGGAGGTGGGATCCCCATCCCTAAATTCTCCCCTGGATCCCCCCCAGGAGGGACGTAGAGGGCTGTGTTCCCCCTTTTCCCAGGATAATGGTGGGATCCTGACCCCCCAGACCTTCCCTGGAGCCTCTCATGGAGGGACCTGGGGGACTGTGTCCCCTTTTCCCACAGCTGGTGACAATAGAAAGGTCCCAGTCCCTAAAGTTTCCCTGGATCCCCTCCAGGAGGAACACAGGGATCTGTGTCACCTTTTCCCCTGGCTGGTGACCACAGGAAGGTCCTAATCCCTAAATTTGCCCTGGATCCCCTCCAGGAGGAACACAGGGATCTGTGTCCCCTTTTCCCCTGGCTGGTGACAAGGGGAAGGTCCCAATCCCTAAATTTGCCCTGGATCCCCTCCAGGAGGAACACAGGGATCTGTGTCCCCTTTTCCCCTGGCTGGTGACAAGGGGAAGGTCCCAATCCCTAAAGTTTCCCTGGATCCCCTCCTGGAGGAACGCAGTGGTCTGCGCCCCCTTTTCCTGCTCCCCCATCCCCATTTTTCCCCGCAGAGCCTCTCCACCACCCTCTGGATCGTTTCCTCTGGAATCTCAGCAGCCCTGACCACGCTCTGCGGGATCCTGGCGGATCTCCTGGCCGCTTCCAGCATCGGCGGTGAGTTGGGATCATCCCGTGGGACGACTCCGCCCCCATTCCCGGTGCCGCCGGTGACTCCCGTCTCCCATTCCCAGGCCACCGGCTGGTGCGAGCGGCCGCGCTGAGCCCCGGGGAAGTCCAGCGGGTTCTCCTGTGGGCTCTGGCCGCCCTGCTGGGATCCTGGGTGTTATCCCGGCTCCGGGGGCTGCTGCTCCCGCTGCTCCGGGGGGTGAAGCTTTTCCTCTTCCTCGGAGCCTTCCTCCACGTGGCCGCTTCCAAGGAGAGCCCCACGGTGCAGGCGGGAATGCTGCTGGCCCTGTGGGTGCTCTACGCCCTCCTGGGGAGCCTGGTGGGATCCCAGAATCCCACTGCCCGGCTGGATGCGGCCGTCAGGAGCCTGGAGTGGAAGGTGGAGGAGCTGCGGCGGCGCCAGAAGTTCGGGGGGCCCCGGAACCGGGAGGATTGACACCCCCCCCACACACACACCCCCCACCAAAGCACTTCCCAGCTTGGCTCTGGAATTCCAAGCATGTCTTCCCCACCCCTGCTGAGCCCCCCCAGTTTTCCCGGGAGCATCCCTTCCCAGAGCTGGGGGGCCGTGCCTTGCCAAGTGCCACAAGTGCCTTCACCCCGGGGAGGGGGGTCCCCCAGAGCCTCCCCCCGGAGCCCAGATCCGGGAGAGGAGCTCCCCCATTCCCTGCTCCATGGGGATATTGTGCCAATCTGGCCCAAAAGGGGAGCTCTGCTCGTTTGGGGGGGGCTGAGACCCCTCCCCGGGGACTCCCCCCCACTGTCAATCCTCGGGGTTTCAGCTGCTTTTTAAACGGTTTTGATAAATGGTTTGGAATAAAGACGGGTTTTTCCGGCCTGGATCCGCTGCTTTCCCGTGGGAAGGGGGTCCAGCTTGGAGCTGGGAGTGTGGGGGCTCCCCTGGGGGACCCACTTGGGGTGGGAAGGGAGGAAGAGGAGGAGGAGGGTGGGTTATTCGTGCCAGGATCCCACTGCCTTCCAGTTATTCCTGCTGTAATTCCCACTCACTCCGTGCTCCTGGCCGCGTCTGTTCTGGTCCTTCCCGTGTTCCCGGTGTCCCACAGTGTTTCCAAGTGTCCCTGGCTGGGGTGGGACAGGGAAGGAGGGATAACAGCACCATCCCACCCTGCTCCAGGGCGTCCAGCGCCGGGTGGGGATGGGAATGGGATGGGGAGTGGGGATAGGGAAAGGATGGGATGAGGATGAAAATGGGGAGGAGATGAGGATGGGGCTGGGGAGCAGGGCTGGGAATGGAGAGTGGGATGGGGAACGGGGCTGGGAATGGGGACTGAGGATTGGGCTTGGAGTGGGATGGGGAAGAGGGCTGGGGCTGGGGAGCAGGATGGGGAGCAAGGCTGGGAATGGGAGCAGGGCTGGGAATGGGGAACAGGGCTGGGAATGGGGAGGAGGGCTGGGAATGGGGAGCAGGCTGGGAATGGGGAGGAGGGCTGGGAATGGGGAGGAGGGCTGGGAATGGGAGTAGGGCTGGGAATGGGGAGCAGGGCTGGGAATGGGGAGCAGGGCTGGGAATGGGAGTAGGCTGGGAATGGGAAGGTGAGCAGAGCTGAGAATGGGGAGCGGGCTGGAAATGGGAGCAGGGCTGGGAATGGGGAGGAAGGCTGGAAATGGGGAGCAGGGCTGGGAATGGGAGCAGGGCTGGGAATGGGGATCGGGCTGGGAATGGGGAGCAGGGCTGGGAATGGGGAGCAGGCTGGGAATGGGGAGCAGGGCTGGGAATGGGGAGCAGGGCTGGGAATGGGGAGCAGGTTGGGAATGGGAGCGGGCTGGGAACGGGAGCGGGCTGTGCCTGGCGCCGGGCACGCCGGTGTTTAGGACCCGGCGGGACGAGGCGGCGCCGGTGCCGGTCCCGCCCCGGCCCCATTGTCTGGGCGCGGGGGCGGAGGGACGGGAGGCAGCGGCGGAGCCACGGCAGGGACCGGCGGCACCGGCGGCCCCACCGAGCCCCCCGGCCATGGCCCCGGGGCCCCGCCTGGCGCTGCTGGCGGTCGCCCTGCTCTGCGCCCCGGGTGAGTGGGAATGGCACCGGGAATGGGAACGGGAACGTCACCGGGATCCCCCCCGCCGCCGCGCTGGGATCCGCTCCCGCGTGGTCCCGCGATCCGGGGCGATCATCCCCCCCTTCCCTGCGTTCGGGATCCCCCCCCGTCCTGTTCCGCAGGGATCCGCTCCCGCGATCCGGGACGACCTGACCACCCCCCCGTCCCCGCCCCTTCCCCGCATTCGGGGTACCCGGGATCCGCTCCCGCCGGGATCACGAGAACCGGGAAGACCTGACCCCCCCCGCGCCTTCCCCGCCATCCGCGCCCCCCATTCCACGGGGATCCGCGCCCCCCATTCCACGGGGATCCGCGCCCCCTCCGCCGCCCGGGATCCCGAGGGATCCGCTGTGATCTCGAGGGGGAATCTCCTCGCAGTCCCCGCGGGATCCCCGCAGCCCGAGGCGATCCCCTTCCCCCGGGATCTGCCTCGCCTCTCCTCCCGGGTGGGATCGCGTGGGATCTGTTCCCGGCCGCGGGATCCAGGGTATCCAGGTGCCCGGGTATCCAGGTGGGATCTGCTCCCCGTGATCTGGGCAACCCGATTGGATCACACCTTGTGGGACCTGGTTCCGTCCCTCTCCCCACCGGGGTTGGGTCCCCACAGGGCTGGAGGAACCGGGGGGCCCCCCTAGTGCTGATATCCCCAGAGTGACCCCTCCCCAAATCCCCAAATCCCTGTCCCCCAGTGCCGACCCCCAACACTGACGCAGGGATGGGATAGCTTTGGAATGGGGTGACCCTGGCGTGGAGTAACCCTGGGATAGGGTGACTTTGGAATGGGGTGACCCTGGCGTGGAGTAACCCTGGGATAGGGTGACTTTGGAATGGAGTGACCCTGGTATGAGGTGACCCAGGGATTGGATAAACCTGGCACGGGGTGACCCTGGGTTGGGATAACCCTGGCATTGGGTGACCCTGGAATGGGGTGACTGAAATGGGGTGACCCTGGGATGGAGTAACCTTGGGATGGAACAACCTTTAGATAGGGTGACCCTGGATGGGATGACACTGGGATGGTGTGACCCTGGATGGGGTGACCCTGGGATGATGTCACCCTGGATGGGGTGACCGTGGGGTAGGATAAGCCCGGGATGGGGTGACTCTGGAATGTGGTGGCCCTGGGATAGGATAACCCTGGGATGGGGTGACTCTGGAATGTGGTGGCCCTGTGTGGTGCCCTCCTTGCCCCCCGTGCCCCCGGTGCCGGTGACACAGCCCCGTCCTCACAGCGAGGGGTGACGGGGACCCCCCGGATCCCGTGTTCCTGCCGGCGGAGCTGGAAGTTCTGGGGGTTCCTGAGTATTACCGGCTGCAGCGGGTGGACCAGGACGTGCCCCCCAACTCCTCCCTGCACTCCCGCTCCGAGACATTCCTGCTGCTCCGGCACCGCGCTGGCTCCCAGGCCCTGCTCCAGGCCACCTACCCCCCCTTCAGCACCCGCCAGGTAAACGGGACCCCCGGAGCCCCCCGGACCATCCTGGGGTATCCCGGCCCCCCGACACCGTCCCCGTGTCCCTGCAGGAGATTCCCATGGAGAGCCCCCCCGGCTCGGCATCCTGGGCTGTCCGCGCCGTGTCCCTGGAGAGCTCCGTGTCCCCCGCCGAGCCCGTAGCTCGCGTCCTCTTCCACCTGCACGGGCCCGACTGGATGCCTGGGAAGCGGGATCACCTCGGGGTTCGGGACCACCCCGGGGTCCAGGATCAGCCCAGGGATTGGGACCACCCTGGGATCCAGGATCATCCCAGGGAGCGGGACCACCCTGAGCAGAGGGACCACCCTGGAGACCGGGACCACCTGCGGCTGCGGGAGCATCCTGGGGTCCGGGATCACTCCAAGGTCCAGGATCACCCCAGGAACCAGGACCACCCCGGGAACCAGGAGTCCCTCAGGAAACAAGACCACCCTGGTGTCCGGGATCATCCCAGAGACCGGGATCACCCCAGGGACAGAGACCACCCCAGGGACTGGGACCACCCCGGGACCCGGAACCACCCCCCGCAGCAGGACCACCCTCCAAAGGACTGGAATCCCCAGAAGGACTGGGATCACCCCGGGGCTCAGGAGCTGCCCTGCGTCACCCTGCACGCCCACCACCGCGGGCGGGTGGCCCGGGGCTCCTGTCACCTGCAGGTCAGTGCCACCCCTGGGGACCCCCGGGGGGGGGTGCCCGCTGCCCCCCCCACCCCCCCCACCCCCATAACCCCCCGTCCCCCCCCTTCTCCAGGCCCCCCTGGGCGTCTGTGTGGTGGAGCTGGAGATCCCCCCGCGCTGGTTCCTCCCGGGACCCCAGCGGAGCCGCCGGAAGGACGGGGACACCCCGCACCCCCCCGAGCCCCCGGAGAGCCCCGGGAGCCCCGAGGCGGCCGAGCTGCGCTACAGCGTGGGGGGGCCGGGGCACTGCGGGAAGGGGGACATGCCAAGGTTCCTGGGGACACTGGAGCTGCGGGCGGGAGAGCCGGAGCGGCGGCAGGAGGTGCGGCTGGACGACAAGGTCCTGCTGGGCGTCCCCGACGCCACCCTGCGCCCCGGGCAGAGGTTCAGGGCCACCGTAGCCCTGAGGAACAACTTCACTGCCCACGCCCTGACCCTGCGGTGAGAGAGGGGACACCGGGGCAGGGGGGACGCTGGGACAGCTGGGACACTGTGGGACACTGTGTAGGACACTGTGTGATGGTGTGTGACACTGCGTGGGACACTGTGACAGCATGGGACACTGTGGGACACTGTGTGATGGTGTGGGACACTGTGTGTGACACTGTGTGGGACACTGTGACAGCATGGGACACTGTGGGACACTGTGTGATGGTGTGGGACACTGTGTGTGACACTGTGTGGGACACTGTGACAGCATGGGACACTGTGGGACACTGTGTGATGGTGTGTGACACTGTGTGTGACAGTGTGTGGGACACTGTGACAGTGTGGGACACTGTGTGACACTGACGCTGGGACAGTGTGTGACGGTGTGTGACAGTGTGTGTGATGCTGTGTGTGACGACTGTGACAGTGTGACTGTGTGACAGCGACGCTGTGACACTGTGTGACAATGTGTGACACTGTGTGTGACACTGTGACAGTGTGTGACAGTGTGTGACACTGACACCGTGACAGTGCGTGACTGTGTGACACTGTGACAGTGTGTGGCACCGTGTGACACCATGATTGTGCATGACACTGTGTGTGTGACAGTGTGTGACAGCGTGACACTGTGTGTGACAGCACGTGACACTGTGTGACGATGTGATGCTGTGACACTGTGTGATGATGTGACATGGGATCCTCCCCAGGATCAAGGCCAAGAAGGGGCTGCAGGTGGTGGCCGCCCATCCCGCCGTTCCCAGCGCCTGGAGCGCCCACCTGGAGCATTCCCGGGGTCCCAAGCACTCCCTGGCTGTGGTGACGTGCCGGCGGATCGGGGACGCCCCTGGCAGCGGGAGGTAGGGGCTGGCACAGCGTGTGGCACTGCCCCATCCCAGAGTGTCCCAGTGGGGTCCCAGAGCCCCTGTCCCTTGCCCTGCCCCATCCCAGTCCATCCCACCTGGGTCCCGGTGATCCCGATCCCGGTGTGCATCCACAGGGTGTCCGACTCGGCCGCGTTCCTGCACCTGGAGCTGGTGGTGGAGAACGGGACAGGGGGCCCGGCCCGGCCCCTCACCTGGCAGGTGGAGTATCCCGGCCAGGATCCCGAATCCCAGAAGGACAAGCTGGTGTGGGAGATCCAGGTGGCGGAGCGGGAAATCCGCGCCCTCGTCCCTCTGGTCCAGGTGGGTGCCGTTCCCTCCATCCCCCCCTGTCCCGTGGGAGCACCAGCTCATCCCCTCTGTCCCACCAGGAGCTGGAGATCCTGAACACGGCCCCGCTGACGGGAATCCCGCGGGTCATCCCGGTGAAACTGGTGGCCGTGGAGGCGGGAGGCGGCGTGTCCGAGCTGGCCGATCCCGTGGGATGCGAGTCGGCCGACAAGCAGGTGCTGCAGGTGAGCTCCCTCCCGGCGTTCCCGCCGCATCCCGCCCCGCCTGGGTCCCCGTCCGTCCCCCGGCACCGCCCGTGCTCTTCCAGGTGTCGGATTCCTGCGACGCCGTGTTCGTGGGGGGCCGGGAGAGCCGGGGGGCGCGGGGGGCCCGCGTGGATTTCTGGGCGCGGCGGCTGCACGCGGAGCTCGCCTTCTCCGTGTGGGCCCCGCTGCTCCCGCTGCGCGTCCAGCTGGGAGACCCCGCCCTGGAGCAGCTCCGCGGATGGAGGCGGCCCGGGAATCCCGACGGGTGAGCGCCGTTCCCGGGGGGAGCGCCCGGGACTGTCCCTGTGTCACCGGGATGGTGGGAAAGGGGTGAGGTGGGAGTGGGGGGGGAGACCCGAAGCGCTTGTGACACTTGTCCCTGTCCTCTCTGAGCCCTGTGACACTCGTGACATGTGCCCCTGTCCTCTCTGAGCCCTGTGACACTCGTGGCACATGTGGCTGAGCCCGGTGACGCTCGTGACGTGTGTTCCTGTCCCCTGAGCTCTGTGACACTCGTGACCTGTGTCCCTGTCCCTCTGAGGCCCCACACACTCCCATGTCCTGGCATTCCTGCCCCCCTTGCCCTGGGATCCCTGCCCCCCTGCCCCAGGATCCCTGTCACCTTGTCCCAGGATCGCCATCGCCCTGTCCCACGATCCCTCTCACCTATCCCATGCTCCCTGTACCCCTGCCCTGCAATCCCTTTCCCCGCGTCCCAGGATCCCTGGCCCCTATCCGGCGATCCCTGGCCCCCTATCCCGTGATTCCCGTCTCCCAGCTCCCCACTGGAGGCCGAGGACGCGCCGGAGGAGCCGGAGCGGCGGGCGCGGAGCTGCCGCCCGCAGTTCCAGCGCACGGGGCTCCGTGTCCTGGCCCACTTCGTGTCCCACCCGCCGGACGGGGGCCGCTCCCTGTCCTACCTGCCCGGCCCCGAGTGGCTCCTGGACGTCACCCACCTGGTGGCCCCCCGGACCCGCGTGCAGGACCCCCGGGTGGCCTCGCTGGAGGGGGGGCTCGTGGTGGTGGGCCGGGAGCCCGGGGTCACCTCCGTGGAGGTACAGAGGGGGGGAGAGGGAAAGGAGGGGCTGGAGTGGGGGCCTGGGGTGGGTTGGGGGGTGTCGGGGCTACAGAGATGGAGGGGTGGGGCTGGAGGGCGTCCTGGGGGAGAGGAACTAAGGAGGAGGTCCAGGGGGGTCCTGGGAGGAGCTGGAGGGGTGCAGGGTCTGGGAAAATGGAGATGAGGGGCTAGAGAGGGTTGTGGGGTCAGTTTGGGAGGTCCCAGGGGGAATCTTGGGGGTGTTGGTGCCAGGGAAATGCAGGTGGAGGAGTTGGAGGGGTCCCGGGGGCAGAGGGGAGGGAAGTGAGGGGGTGAAGGGTCGGCATGGGGGATCCTGGGGGAGCTGGGGGGTGTTGGGATGGAGGGAATGGAAATGGGGGGCTGGAGGGGGTCCTGGGCACAGGGGGAGGGAAATGAGGGGACGAATGGAGATCCTGGGGAGAGTCTGGGAGGTCCTGGGGAGTGTGGGGGCTGGAGAGATGGAGATGAGGGGGCTGGAGAAGGTCCTGGGGGGAGTCTGGGAGGTCCTGGGTGAGACTGGGGGTGTTGGGACTGCAGAGATGGAGATGGGGGGTTGGAGGGGGTCTCAGGGAGCTGAAGGGGGGTCCTTGGTTGGGATTTTGGGGGTGTTGGGACTGGGGAGATGGAAACAGGGGGTCCTGAAGGCAGAGGGGAGCTGAGGGAGTGCAGGGACTGGAGGGAGGAGGGGAGCTGGTGGGCTGGGAGGGAACTGGGGTGTCCAGGGCAGGGGTGGGAAGGGACACAACGGCCATGAGGGGTGTCGGGGGGGGTCTCACAAACCCCTCCCGGCCCCACCCCCCCCCCAGGTGCGCTCCCCGCTCTCCGACTCCATCCTGGGGGAGCAGACGCTGGTGGTGTCCGAGGACAAGGTGACGGTGACGGAGCTCCGTGCCCAGGTGGTGGCAGGGCTCTCCTTGTCCCTCCGGGCACACCCGGAGCACCCCGGCGTGGTCACCGCCACCGCCCTGGGCACGCCCACCCTGCGCGCCCTTAAGCAGGTGAGATGGGCCGGAGGGGAGGGGGCTCCCGGCGTTCCCCAGGTCCCGCGATCCGCTGCCATCCCGCCCGTTATCCCGGCAGGAAGCCACGCTGTCCGTCTGGCTGTCCTTCTCCGACCGCACGCTGGCCCCGCTGGAGCTCTACGGGTGGCACGACGTGGCCTTGGCCGTGACGTCCCTGGATCGCTCCGTCGCCACCGTCGGGGGGTCTCCCGGCGTTCCCGCTTCCCACCCGTGGGTGGTGGCGGAGGGGCCGGGCCGGGGGGCTCTGCTCCAGCTCGCCCTGCACCCCCCGGACCCGTGCCGGCGCGCCCGGCAGCGCCCGGCCCCGCTGGCCACCGGCACCGCCTGGCTCGAGGTGGGGCACCCCCCGACCCCCGGGAGCCCCCGGCCCTTCCCGCGGGCCGAGGGGGCCATGTCCCGGGAGGCGGTGACCGTGGGGCGCGGGGACCCCGCGGGCGTGGGGCCGGCGGCCACCAAGTTCCAGGGATCCTCCTCGGAGGAGGAAGAGGAGGAAGGAGGTTACGGACGCGACCGCGCAGAGGGGGAGCGGCAGGAGGAGGAGGAGGAGGAGATGGTGAAGGCCCCGGAGCGGGTGACCGACCTGGAAATCGGGATGTACGTCCTGCTGGGAGTGTTCTGCCTCGCCATCTTCATCTTCCTCGTCAACTGCATCTTCTTCGTGCTGCGCTACCAGCAGAAGGAGCTGCCCGAGCCGGGCGGGGCCCCCGCGGCCCCGCAGCCCCACAACTGGGTCTGGCTGGGCACGGACCAGGAGGAGCTGAGCCGGCAGCTGGATCGCCGGGAGCCGCCGCCGCCGCGCCGGGAGCCGGAGCCCGCGGGTGCGGGGTGCGGCTGCGGGGGCTCGGCCGAGGACGGGGCCCCCCCCGAGCCGCCCGTGCCCCGCAAGGAAGGGGCGGCCCCGGGCGGGGGCGGCCGGAGGAAGAAGGTGGAATTCGTGACCTTCGGCCCCCCCCGAGCCCCCGAGGAGCCCCCCCCGGCCGCCCCCCACGTGCAGTCCATCCTGGTGGCCAGCGAGGACGACATCCGCTGGGTCTGCGAGGACATGGGGCTGCGGGACCCCGAGGAGCTCCGGAGCTACATGGAGAGGATCCGCGGCAGCTCCTGAGCCTGGGGAACCCCCCGATTCCCGGGCAAACCAGTAAGGGACCGAATTCCTCCCCGTGCCGCGCCGGGGGGACACCGATCCCGGCCCCGCCGATCCCGGCCCCGCGCACGCCGGGAATCCCCGGAGACCCCGCCGGGAGGCCCGAGGAAGGGTCTCCAGAGGTTTTGGGATCCTGGCGGCTCCGGGGAGGAATTTGGGATGCCCTTACTGCTTTGGGTCTCATTGCGACATGGTGTTCATAGTGCTGATGATGATGATGGTGGTGGTGATTCCTGTGGTCTGATCCCGGGGAGGGATCCTGGTTATCCCGCCCCCTCCCTCTCCAATCCCTTCACCCCCGGCCACGCATCCGTTTTGTACACATTTTTTACCGGGAATGCCCGGGAAGGGGCTGCCAGGGGCTGGTATTTATGGAAAAGTTTTTAATTCTGACGTTGTTACAAAAATAAAGTATTTAAAAAAAAAAAAAAGGTGGGAATTCTCCCCCCCCCCCCCTGCTCCGTGTGGCATCTCCTCTGATCCCGATACTGGGTCCCATCCTGCTCCCATGGCAGTGCCAGGCTTCCAGGAACGGGAACGTGCCCTTGACCTTGGATCCACGTGAGAGCTGGTCACGGGAATGGATCCTGGCCCTGGCCCAGCTGGGGTGACCTTGGGATAAGGGATCTCTTTCCTCCCTCTCCTGCCATCCTCCTCCTCCACCTTCCAGCCCCAACACCAGCCTGGTCCTGGGTCTCCTCCCACCTTGATCCGCCCAAATGTCCCCTCTGGAATTGGCCAGAGGAATTGATCCCCCTTTATTTGGGGTTACCAAGGAAATTCCCACCCTTTTTCCAGACTCCCAGTGATCCCAAGGCACTCCCAGATCACCCTGGGTGGTAGCAGGAAACGCACTCCCACACCCCAGCACCCTGATCCCGGCTTCCCAAAGCTTCCCAAAGCTTCCCAAAACCCCACTGAGATGGGGCAATCCTGGTCCTGTCCCTCCTTCAGGGCATCCCAGGTCTCCAGGTGTCCAACCGGATCCAAGCCCTCACCCACAGTGGGATCAACATCTCCTGGAATGCCCCAGCTCCCACCCCATCCCTCCCCCACCATGCCCATCCCATCCCTCACCACGTATCCCTGGAGGGTCCTGGGGTGGTCCTGGATGTGCTGGAAGTTGCTTGGGATGCAGTGACTCCATCCGGAAGGCAGCGGGATGGTGGCTCCATGGGATCAACTCCCGGATGGATCAGATCCTGGATGGATCTACCACCACCCGTCTGGCATGGAGCCCATCCTGGAAGTAAAGCATCCAGGTTGGGATGAAGGGCAGGATCCCGGGCAGGATCCAGGAAGGTCGGGATCCAGGCCCCATCCCAGCCCCCCTGGTAAGCATCCCGAAGGATTTGGAGCTGATCCATAGGGACGGGCGACACATTTGTGGGGTCCCCTCCCGCTGTGCCCCGCGGGTATCTCCTCCCGCCCACCTCATCCCTGAAAAAAGGGACGGAGCTCCAGCAGCCTGGAAGACCCCAAATCCCCCCGTGCCATCCCAAATCTCCACCGGATCCGCTCTCCCCGGGCTGGGACCCCCAGGCCCGGGAGGTTCCCGAGCCCCGGGGGAGCTCCGTGGGCTCCGTTGCCCCGTTTCCTCCCCGCCGGCAGCAGGATGGGGCCACCCCGGCGCGCCTCGTGATGCCAGCCCGGCTTCCTCCCCTCCGCCTCCGTCCCGGAACCACCGGGGCAGCGAGACCTCCCTGCCCTGAGAGAGGGACCTCCAGGCCCCCCCCGGATCCCGAAATCCCAGGGGCTTGCCCCGCCGAAGGGATGGGGGGGCTGTGCCTGCTCGTGGTGGCTCTCTGCGCCGCGGCACCCGGACCAGGTACGTCGCCATCCCCTGCCCGTCGCTTCCCGGTCTCTCCTTTGGGAGCTCGGGGTGCCGGATCCATGGATTTTGGGGCTGGGGACCTGCCACCTTCCCGGGGTGGAGGTCCCGGGGCAGGTGCTCCGGTGGTGGCTCCGCAGCTCCTCCGACCCTCGCTGTCCACTGGGAGCGAGGGAAGGGGGTCCCTGAAAGGCAATCCTAAGGACTGGGGTCTCCTCAGGATGAGGGACCCCTAAAACCACCCTGGGGACCCCAAAAACCGGGATCCTAAGCCCCTAAAAGTGCTCTCAGAGCTGTCCCACCTGCCAGCCCTGTGGGATGCTCCAGGGCCAAATCCCATCCTGTCCCTCCTGTCACCCCTGGATGGTTTTGGGGTGTGATCCAGCCTTTCCCCCCCCTCCCCCCATTCCCAGCAGGATTTGGGGTGCTTTGGGTTCTGAAATGGCTGCCAGGAGCTGCCTCAAGGCCTCGGATCGATCGGGGAACGGGCCCCTCACCCCCATTTCCGCTCCTCCTCTCACCTCCACCCCCACAAAGCAGCTCATTCCCGCTTTTCCCCCTCATCCCTGAGCTTTTCCTTGATCCTTTGGACTCCGATCCATGCCCCCCGGGATCCCCACCCAACCAGCCCCCCTGGAACAGGGAGAGACCCCTCGCTCCTGGGGGATCCTTCACCCCACAGAAGCCAAAGGGGTAATTTTCCCGGGAATAACCGGAGCGTGCACTCACCTGTGGCTCCGGGATAGGTACAGCCCCTCTGTGTCCACAGGGATGAGCCGGGAAGCGGGAGCAGACCGGATGCGTGAGGACGTCCCAAATTTCAGCTCTTCCACCGGTGAGTTGTGTCCCAATATTCCCATAATTAAGGAAAAAATTCTCCGAGCGGACCTCACGCCAGGATTTAGCCCCAGAAAACCTCGTGGGGATGGATTTTTGGGATGCAGGAGCGCCGTGAGCACGTGGGCTGGGGGAGGGTCCCACAGAGCCACCCACAACTGGGAGAATTCCTGTATTTTGGGGGGATTGGGATGCACCGCTCCGTGTGCCCCCCCCCAGCGTGGCCACAGGGCCACGTCTTCCTGTTTTCCATCTGCTCCTTGCCAGGAAAACCAGGAATGAGCCAAAAAAAGGAGGGACTGACCCCTTGAATCCTGCTGATCTCGCTCCGTGGGGATCTGGATCTGTGGGATCAGATCCACATCCGTCATCCCCATGTGCCACCATGTCACCTCAGAGGGATCATCATCCCCAAATTGGGAATCCTGGGGGGCTCATTTCCTCACCCTTCTGTCCCTTTCTTCCCACAGCTCCCACAGAGCCGACAGGATCTCCCAGTATTCCAAGCGGGAACGCCTCGGTGACACCAGGTGAGCGCGGGAGGGCGAGGAACATCCTTAGGAGCACCCCCTTGCTCCCAGTTTTTAGTGGGAAGGGGGCACTGGGAACACCGCCGGGTCACCATTCCCGGTGTGCCTCCCAGGTCCCGGAGCGCTCCGCTTGGCCGGCGGCCGGAGCCGGTGCGAGGGCCGCGTGGAGCTGGAAGAGCAGGGAATCTGGGGGACGGTGTGCGACGACGGGTGGGACATTCCCGACGCCGACGTCGTGTGCCGGCAGCTCCGGTGCGGCCACGCCGTGAGCGTCCGCGGGAATTCCGCCTTCGGCCGCGGGCACGGCCCCATCCTCCGGGATGAGCTGGGATGCCACGGGCACGAGAGGCACCTCTGGGAATGCCCGGCCGCTCCGGAGCACGACTGCAGCCACAAGGAGGACGCCGGCGTGGTTTGCTCAGGTGGGTTTGGGAGCGTCCCGGCTCCGGCGGGGAGGGATGCGGGAGGCACATCCCCCTCCTTTCCCGCAGAGCACCAGGAGTGGCGGCTCTCCGGGGGCCGGGACGGCTGCGCCGGCAGGCTGGAGGTGTTTTTCCGCGGCACCTGGAGCACGGTGTGCGACCACACCTGGTACAGGCTGGAATCGGCGGTGCTGTGCCGCAGCCTGGGATGCGGGGCGCCGCTCCAGCGCCTCTCCTTCGGACACACGCTTCCCGGGAAGATGCTGTACGAGTGCGGGAGCCTCCAGGCTTCCCTGGCGTTCTGCCGCTGGACCTTCAACAGATCCGCTCCCTGCCACCAGTCCCGGGCGGTCGGGGTGGTCTGCAACGGTACGGGATCTTCCCGCTGGGATCTGGGAGGGAATTCCTGCCCCCCCCCCCCTCGGCATCCCCGTGATTTGATTTCTGTCCCCGCTCCCCTCTCCAGGCTCCCAGGGTTTGCTGGATCCGACCCCCACGGCCGCAGGGACAACCGGGAATGTCACCGTCCCGCGGGGTGAGTGTCCTGCAATCCCTCCCTTCCCATTCCCTGGAGGAAGGATTTATGCGGGAATGACTTGTGTCCGTTCTCTGTCCCAGCCGAGGAAGGGTCTCCAGCTGTAGGGACACAATTCCCATGGGATAGTCTCCTCTTTATCCTGTGCCTGGTGCTGGGAATGCTGCTCCTGCTCTCCGTGCTGGCCCTTGCCATCGCTCTGCTGAGGCTGAGGAAGAGGAGCAGTAAGGAATTCTGGACTGAGCATGGAATTGGGGCACACATCCCACTTTTTCGGCTCAGTTCAGCTTTTCATCCCCATTGTCCTCGCAGCCATGTGTTCCTTGGGAATAACCACCCCAGTCCTGGTGATCCACAGCTCCCAGAGCCCTGACGTGCCCTCCGGGATTCCCAATGACTACAGGGAGATTCCCACCAGCCTTCCCAAAGGATCAGGTGGGTCTGGCAGGTCACCCCCCTGGGATGTGGGGAAGGGGATCCCAGCTGATGGCACATCCCCCATCCCATTCTCACCCCCCAGACCCGCTGGGCACAGCCTTTTCCAAGGATTCCACCTCCGATTCCGACTCGGAATACTACGAGTTCAGCAGCAAGCCGCCCGTCGCCCTCTCCACCTTCTACAGTGAGCGCCCCATTCCCTCTGGAATTCCCCTCACCTTGCCCTAGGGACCCCTGTCACCCTGCCCAGGATCCCCATTCTCATACTCCAGGATTCCCGTTCCCTTTTCCTGGGATCCCTGTCACTCCCACCGCTCTCCCCTTCCCAGACTCGCTGCGCCGCCAGCCCGGGGAGCAGCTGCTCCCACCGAGGCCCAGCCAGGACGGGATGGAGCCATTCCCTGAGGATGGTACGGGACAAGGGGGGGCCATCCTATGGATAAGGGGGTGGCTCCTCTCTGTTCCTACACTGGATGTCCTTGTTCCCGCAGCACCGGCCAGGATGGGCCCCCCATTCCCTGGAAGGAAGAACAGCTCCTCCAGCTCCTCCTCCTCCTCATCTACGAATCCCTGCCGGAATGGCAACGTCCCCTCCCAGCACAGCTGGGGCACCGGTGGGCCCTGCCGGAGGGATGTGTGGGAGCAGGGATGGGGAGAGCCCTGGGAATGGGAACAGTGATGGGGAGAGCTGTGGGAATGGGAACAGTGATGGGGAGAGCCCTGGGAATGGGAACAGTGATGGGGAGAGCCCTGGGAATGGGAACAGTGATGGGGAGAGCCCTGGGAATGGGAACAGTGATGGAGAAACCCCGAGGGTGGGGAATGGGGATGTGGGTACCCCAGGAATGGGACCAGGGATGGAGAGACTCCAGAGATGGGAACAGGGATGTGAACAGGGATGGGTCCGACCCCAGGAAGGGAACGAGAGTGGGGGACCCCCGGGAATGGGAACAGGGATGGAGGGTCCCAGTAAGCACCTGTTTCTCCCAGTTCCCCCAGCAGCTCCCAGCATTCCCACCCCAGTGCCCTCCCAGCCCTGGGTACCTCCGTGTCCAGCAGATCCCGATCCCGATCCCACCGGCAGCTCCAGCACCTCCTCAGGGGAGTGGTATGAGAACATTCCGGGCACGGAGCCCACCGGAGACCCTTCCCAACATCCCGGTGAGGATCTCACGCTGGCGGGGGGATATGGGGACTCCGGGATCCTCTGCTCCCAAATCCTGACGGGCTGTGTCCCTCCAGGGCGGATGGATCCCCCGGGACAGGATCCCGACTTCTCCGAGGGCAGTGACTATGACGACATCCAGGGAGCTGCCTACTGAGCCTTTCCCGCTGCTCCAGAGGGACACCTGGCCAAGGCCACCATCCCACTGCTGGCATCACCTCTGGAATTCTCCAGCCATTCCCCTGTGCTGCCATTAAAAGCTTTTCCCACCGTATTCCTTGTCCTTCCGTAGGAGTGACTCGTCACCATTCCCACAGCGGGGCTGGGCCACCGAGCGCTCCCAGTTGCCCACTGGGATGTCCAGATATCCCATTCCCAGCCTGCAGGAGCAGGGATGGGGGTGGCAGGGGCCCCACCCAGCTCTGGGAGTGGAAATTACCCCCCAGGAACTGGGGATGTGGGAGGGTTTGGTGCCCCACAGTGTCCCCCCCGCTCCCAGAGGTTCCCTGTATCCCACTGGGACACAGTCCCCATCCCAGAGGGGCCCATAAATCCTGTCCAGGGGATGCTGGGAGGGAAGACACCCCAAACCCCACTGAACGACGCTCTCTGGGGGCGTCGGGGGCTCCCAAAAGAGGGATCCCCTCCTCCAACCTCCCGAGCTCCACCCGCATCCCAGCGGGATGCCGGAGCCGAGCACACGAAGCTCCCGGTGGATTTGGGGGGGGGGGCACAGCACCCACCCATCACCCCAGAGCTGCCACCCCCACCCCGGGGGACTCCCCCGCACCCCAAACCCCCCTTCCCCCGGCCCAGCCCAGCCCCCCGAGCGTGTCCAGCCCCGGCGTTCCAGCTGCCCCGGGGGGCAGGTCGGGGTTCATCCTCACCCCCCGCGGAAAAAGCGGCCCCCCCGCACCCCTCAGGTGTTCGCGGGGCGAGAGGCCCCGACAAAGGAGCCGCGACAACGGAGGAAATCCCAAAATAGCAGCAAAACCCCGACAAAGGGAGCAGGGCAGGCGGGGGCTGAGAGCGGGGCGGGCACGGGGGGGGGGGGACAGGGGCGTGGTGCCCCCGATCCCTGTGCCAGCGGGGGGGACGGGCAGGACGGCACCCAGGGCGTCGGGACCGCCGGGATCGTGGGGTGGTATCCATGACCTCAGGGGGGTTTGGTGTCCAGGGGTCCCAAAGCCCTGGGGGTCACCGATTCCCTGGGAGAGGGACAATCCAGCCCGTGGCCCCACAGGGAATGTGCCCCCTCCACCCCCACAGCGGTGCCAACCCTTTATCCGAGCTGTTCCCGCCTGGAAAACCCCCACCTTTCCCCTTTTTCATTCTGATCCCAGCAGGTGCTGCCGGCAGACAAGCCCGTCCCTGCTCGCTCCAGAGGCAGCTCCTGCTTTTTAAAAGGCTCCTCACGCAGGCAACGTGTCAGCACATCCCAAAATCCCCCCGGGAAGGGATTCCGAGCATCCCGAGCTGTCACAGGATGCTGAGCCGACTCCCGCTGCCAGCGGCAAGGCAGAGGCTCAATCCAATCCCAAATCCTGCCTGTGGGATTCCAGGGCCTCCAGAGCCAGCCAAGGCTCCCAGGGAAGGGCTGGATCCCAGGCATCCCATATCCATAGGGGTCACACACCCCTGGATAATGTGGATCTTTCCTAGAGGCGAAGCATCCCAGGATATGTGGGGGGAATCACCAATTTCAGGTGGATTTGGGGGGATTTGGGGCCTGGATCCTGCACAAAGACCCCCCTGGCCGAGTCCTGTGGGAGTAGATCTGGGAATTACACCCTTTTTCCGGGGAATTTTCAAAGCTGAACTGGGTGGGGGCCAGTTCCAGGTGGGACATCCTGACAGGGCTTGGTCCTGCCACAATCCCAGTCTGGGGGGTCAGCAGGACCCCTGGGATAACTGGGATGGGGATGGGAACAAGCAGGGAGTTCAGGGAGCACCCAGGAAAGTCCCAGGGGAGCTGAGATCCTGCTCCAGGGTGGGGGATTGGAGTGGGAAGGGAAGGGAGGGGAAGGGAAGGGAATTTCCATCCTCCCATTCCCACTCCCCAGGCACTCTCCTTCCAGCAGGAACACCACGGGATCAATGGAAAACAGCCGCCTCATTAACATGCATGACCTGGATTCGGAAGAATTAATTAGGGCCCAATCAATTAACGCCTCTGCCTCGCCCCGGTCCAGCCCTGCCAGTGCCCCACGTGCCCTTGCCGGGATAGGGGGCATCCCTGGAATGCCAGAAACTGGGATGTGCCCGGATAAACCCTTCCCTCGTGCCCTTCCCGGGGGGTTCCACAGTGTTTCGGGTGGGCACCGGCTCCTCCCCAGCCCCGAAGGGTCGTGACCCCAACCATTCCCTCGGCACTGGACATATCCAGAGATGTGGGAATCCCGGGATTTGGGGAGGGGGCTGAGTTCCCCCCCCGACGTTTCTCCCCCCTTTTTCTTGGCGGGACCTGGCGAGGCAGCCGAGCCTCGAAACCGGCACGGCCGTGACGTCAGGAAACCACAGAGGGAGGAAAAACAGCCGGTTCCTGCCCGGGCCCCCCTCCCTCGCCCGCTCCAGGCCCGGGCAGCGGAGCCTCCGGAACCTCCGGAGCCTCTGGAGCCCCCCGTGCCCCCCATGGAACCCCGGCTGCCCCCCCTGCCCCTCCTGCTCCTGCTGGGAACGTGGGGTGAGTGCCGGGGGTGCCCCGGGCTGGGGGCATCGCTCACATCCCGCGCTGGGACGTCCCGGTTTTCCCGCCCCGGGAATGTTCTGGGAGGGGATGGGCACCGGGGGTTTGTGGTGCCACCCCAGGTGAGGCCCAGCCGGGGGGCTCGGGGTGGGGAGGGGGTTTGAGGGGGACAAAACCCCACCAGCACAACTCCGGGGTGCTCGTCCCACCCCAAACGTGAGCCCAGGGGTGCCCCCCCGTCCTCATTCCTGCCTGGCTCCTGCCATTCCCAGCTTTCCCTTGCTCCACATGGCACCCGCCCCAGCTGCTTGGCCTGATGTTCCGCCCAGGAGCGCAGCTAATTAAGGGTAATTAGCAGGTCCCTTGGCTTTTTCCGGCCCTAATTAACCCCCAGCAGACAGACGGACAGGCGGCAGACCCCTTTTCTCCCCCCCGAAATCCCGTTTCCCCCCCCTTCCAAAATCCCATTCCTCCCACAAAACCACCGAGCGCCGGAGCCTCTGCCCCAAAATGGCGGGGCCGGGATCGACGCCCCATCCCCGTCTTCCTTCCAGCCATTCCCAACCACGGAGGAGCCTCCTGGACACCTCGAGGTGAGAACAGGGGGGACAAACACCAATGGGGGGGATAAACACCTCGGGAATCCCACCGGGCTCCGGGAGCGTGGTGGATGCCCCAGTTGCATCATCCCAGCTCAGCCCCGTGACCTTCCCTTCATCCCCCCCGCTCCCAGCCCTCGTCCCACTTTGTGAGACATCCTGAAAAAGGGCTTTTCCATCATTCCCTGGAATGCGGAAAACCTACCGGGAAGGGAAGGGAAGCCCCGTAATCCCGGTGTTCTCCCGCAGATCCCGGCCTGCAGCTCGTCGGTGGCGGATGCCGCTGTACCGGGATACTGGAGGTGGACTGGGAAAGCCGTTGGAGACGCGTGTGCCGGGACAACGTGGGACGGTCCAACCTGGATGAGATCTGCCGACGGATGGGCTGCGGCCCCCCCAGCTCCGAGCCCTTCCAGCTCGTCATTCCCAGCGGGAAGAAGCCACGTGCGCAGCCCGTGAGGTGCCGGAATCCGGAGGGAGCGCTGGTGGAATGCCACTGGGAGCTGGGAAACTGCACGGAGCACGTCGTTGTCTCCTGCAAAGGTGAGCCTGGACCCCCCGCCCCGCTCACCTCAATCCCTAGGGATCATCCAGGCTGATGGGGCTCCTTCTCCTCTCGTTCCAGAGCCGGAGAAAACCACTCCCAAGCCCCCACCGGCACCTCCGGACACCACCCCGGAACCCACTGGTAAGACCCCGATCCCGAGGGATCCAACACTCCCACCCAGCCCAGGGGATCTAAGGTCCCCATCCCAAGGGATCTAAGCAGTCCATTCCAAGGGATCTAAAGTCCCCATCCCAAGGGATCTAAGCACCCCATTCTGAGGGATCTAAAGTCCCCATCCCAAGGGATCTAAGCACCCCATTCCGAGGGATCTAAGGTCCCCATCCCAAGGGATCTAAGCACCCCATTCCAAGGGATCTAAGGTCCCTATCCCAAGGGATCTAAGCACTCCATTCTGAGGGATCTAAGGTCCCCATCCCAAGGGATCTAAGCACTCCATTCCAAGGGATCTAAGACCTCCATCCCAAAGGATCCAAGACCTCCATCCCGGCGGATCTAAGCACCCCATCCCAGGGGATGTGAGACCCCCTTTCCAAATAACCTAAGGCCCCCATCTGGGGGGATCCATGCAGCGATTAAACTCTGGATTAAGGGACTTTCTCCTCAGGAATGGAAAGGAATGTCATCCCAATCCCTGGAATGTCACCCCAATCCCTAACAGGCTGCTCTTCCCCCCCAATCCCTCTCCAGGACCGCCCCGGCTGCGGCTGGTGGACGGGAATTTCAGCTGCTCCGGATTCCTGGAGCTGCACAAGGGGGGGCTGTGGGGGGCCGTGGCCAGGATGCCCCCGCACACCTGGGCACACCTGGGCACCCGCGTCTGCCGGGACCTGCGCTGCGGCACCGCCGGGCACGGACACCGGGAGCCGGAGCCCGGGACCCACCTGCCGGTGAGGTGGGAAGCACTGGATCCCTGTGAGAGCCGTTCCCTCCTGGAATGCTTCAACAGGACCAGCCCCCGGGGGAAAACTCCTGCCTTCGTCACCTGCTCAGGTGAGAGCGCGCTCGGAGCATCCAGGCCTTTCTGGGGGGGATATCCCGGGGGAATTCCGGGTTCCCGCCCAGAGCTCCATCCGCCCACTCCTGCTCTTCCTCCCCGGGGTGCGAAGGCAAAACAGGAAATCTCAGTTCCCGGCAGTGCCGGAAGAGGATGAGCCGGGGAGGGAGAGGGGCCACGGCAGTGTCCCAAATTCCAAATCTGAGCAGGGAACCCATGGATCAGCCCCTCTGGGTGCTGCCTGGGAGAGTATTCCATACCTCGGGCATCCCCCAGCCATGGGCATCTCCCAGACCTGGGCCCCTCCCTGCCCTTTTCCATGGAGATCCAAGGCACGGGGCTCGGAGCAATCCTGCCATCTGCCCCAGCTCGGAAGCCATCCCGTGGGATTCGGGGGTTTGTTGGGCTGTACCACAGCAGCTGGCAGAGCTTCCATGCTGCATTCCCATGGGAATAGTTCAAAGCTCCTCAGTGCTCTGCTCTGCTCTGGCCCACACACATCCCCTGCTCCCTATGGCACGAGGCGGAATGCCGGGAGCATCCCTGTGCCGGGAGCATCCCTGTGCCAGGGGAAGGAGTGTGTGCCAGCAGCCAGCCATGAGGCACCCCATGGATCTCATCCCTCTCTGCCCATGGATCTGTGGATCTGATCCCTCTCCATGGGTCTGACTCCCCTCTCCCCATGGATCTGACCCCTCCCTATGGGTCTGACAGACCTGTCCCATTACCCCAAAACCTGTCCTGGTATCCCCAAGCCTATCCCACAGTCCCCAAGATGTCCCATTATCCCAGACCTCTCCCATTGCCCCCAAGTCTGCCCCATTATCTCCAGACTTGTCCCATTATCCCAGACCTGTCCCATTATCCCCAAACCCATCCCATTATCTCCAAGCCTGCCCCATTATCCTAGACCTGTCCCATTATCCCCAAGCCTGTCCCATTATCCCCAAGCCCATCCCATTATCCTCAAGCCTGTCCCATTATCCCAGACCTGTCCCGTTATCCCCAAGCCTATCCCACTATCCCAGACCTGTCCCGTTATCCCCAAGCCTATCCCATTATCCCAGACCTGTCCCATTATCCCCAAGCCTATCCCATTATCCCAGACCTGTCCCATTATCCCCAAGCCTATCCCATTATCCCCGAGCTGTCCCGTTATCCCCAAGCCTATCCCATTATCCCAGACCTGTCCCATTACCCCCAAGCCTATCCCATTATCCCAGACCTGTCCCATTATCCCCAAGCCTATCCCATTATCCCCGAGCTGTC
This sequence comes from Pseudopipra pipra, assembly GCF_036250125.1. NCBI lineage: Eukaryota > Metazoa > Chordata > Aves > Passeriformes > Pipridae > Pseudopipra > Pseudopipra pipra. Next base: position 324,449 of record NC_087554.1, on the reverse strand, counting down.
CCGTTATCCCCACGGCCGTTCCCGCTCCATCCCCCAGGTTCCGAGCCGCGGGTGCAGCGGAGGCTGGGCTCCGGCCCCACTCCCTGCGAGGGGGACATCCAGGTTTTCCACGAGGGCCGGTGGCTGTCCCTGTGTGACGACGGAACGCGGCGCTCCCAGCGCGGCCGCCAGCTCTGCCGGGAGCTGCGCTGCGGGAACCTCACCTCCAGCGCCGAGATCCGGGAGCCACCTTCCACGGGAGTCACCTGCGGGATCGACCCCCTGCACCTCTGCCACGGGAACCTCGGGAGCCCCCAGAAGTGCTCCCGGACCAGAGTCGTGTGTAAGGCGCCGTTCCGGGGGCGATCCGTGGGGTGCCGGGAGCTGGAATTCCCAGCCCTGTGGAACGGGCAGGGATGGGGACGCCTTGCTGGGTGGGATTCGGGCTCCCAGTGGGTTTTCACATCCCTGGGCACAAGGGTCTTGTCTGGTGCCATCCGTCCTCTTCCCAGGCCAGGACTCCAAGCCGCTTCCCGCTGGCACATCCGCCGGCACCGTCGGGAGCATCTGCCTGGCCCTGCTGCTCTTCCTCGTCCTCCTCGTCGTCTGCGGCCCCCCCGCCTGCAGGAGGCTCCGCAAGAGGAGTAGGTGACCCTCTGGATCCTCAGCCCACACCTGCCCCGCTGTTCCCAGGCTTGTCCCACCATCCCCAGGCCTGTCCCGTTGTCCCCAAGCCTGTGCCATTGTCCATGCACCTGTCCCGTTATTCCCGGGCTTCTCCCATTGTCCCCAGACCAGTCCCATTATCTCCAAGCCTGTCCCATTGTCCCCAAGCTTCTCCCACTGTTTCTAGACCTCTCCCATTATCCCCACATCTGTCCTATTATTCCCAAACCTCTCCCATTGTCCCCAAACCTGTCCCATTATTCTCAGGCCTGTCCCATTATTCCCAGACCTGTCCCATTATTCCAGACCTGTCCCATTATTTCCAAACCTGTCCCATTATCCCCAAGCCTGTCCCATTGTTCCCAAGCCTGTCCCATTATTCCCAAACCTGTCCCATTATTCCCAAACCTGTCCCATTGTCCCCAAGCCTGTCCCATTATTCCCAGACCAGTCCCACTGTCCCCAAGCCTGCCCCATTGTTCCCAAATCTGCCCCATTATTCTCAAACCTGTCCTATTGTTCCCAAACCTGTCCCATTATTCCCAGGCCTGTCCCATTATCCCCAAGCCTGCCCCATTGTTCCCAGACCAGTCCCATTGTCCCCAAGCCTGTCCCATTGTTCCCAAACCTGTCCCATTATCCCCAAGCCTGTCCCACTGTCACCAAGCCTGTCCTATTATTCCCAAACCTGTCCCATTATCCACAGACCTGTCCCATTATCCCCACACCTGTCCCATTATCCCCAAGCCTGCTCCACTGTTCCCAAACCTGTCCCATTATCCCCACACATGTCCCATTATCCCCAAGCCTGCCCCACTGTCCCCAAGCCTGCCCCATTGTTCCCAAACCTGCCCCATTGTTCCCAAACCTGTCCCACTATCCCCAGACCTCTCCCATTATCCCTGAGCCTGTCCCACGTGGAATGGGCACAAAGCAGGGGAGCGGGAAGGGGGATTAAGCTCCAAGTGGACACAAAGGAGCAGCCGGAGGATCCCGAGGGGGAATTATGGTGTGGGAGGGGATTATTTGGGATGACATATGGAGCTGGCGGGGGGGAAGCAGCCGGAGGAAGGATCAGGAAGATCCTTGGAGAGACAATTCCCGCTCTCCCCCCACCTCTGCCTTCCAGTCTCCAAGAAAAAGCAGCGCCAATGGATTGGCCCCACGGGCCTCAACCAGACGGGTGAGGGGGCAGGGATTGGGATCCAGGATTCCTGGGGGTCGGATTGGTGTTCCTGGGGGTGGGATTCGTGCACCTGGGAGCGGATTCTGGGCTCCAGGGGGTGGATTTGGGATTCCTGGGGTGGATTTGGGGCCCATGGGGTGGGATTGGGGCTCCTGGGGATAGGACTGGGATTCCTGGAAGCGAATTTGTGGCTCCTGTGGGTGGGACTGGGGGTTCCTTCGAGTGGATTTGGGAATCCTGGGGGTTGATTTGGGGCTCCAGGGGGTGGGATTTGGGGCTCCTGAGGGTGGGATTTGGGTTCCTGGGGGTGGATTAGGATTCCTGGGAGTGGGACTGGGACTCCTGGGGGTGGATTTGGGATTCCTGGCGTTGGATACAACTCACCCAATTTCCCTCAGCCCCATCCTGGGGGTGGGTCCGTTCCCTCCAAACCGCCCTTCCAGCCCCCAAATCCCAATCCCGATCCCGATCCCAATCCCACCTCGTGTTCCAGTCTCCTTCCACCGCTCCGGCTCCGCCGCTCCGAGGCCTCGGGGACAGGGAGGGGACAACGACTACGCCGCGGCCCCGCCCAAGAGCTCCCAGCTCTCCACTTATCCAGGTAAACGCTGGAAGCGGCTCCTCTCCCAGGGATGAACCCTCCGGGCACCCCCTGAGCCGCATCCATCCATCCCTCCATCCCCTCCACAGCCCTGGAAGGAGCGCTCCGACATTCCGACCCCCCGGAGAACTCCTCGGACAGCGACTACGACCTGCGCTCCGCCCGCAGGGTGTGATTCCCAAAGGATTCCCAAAGGATTCCCAAAGGAGCCGTTCCCGTCTCCCGGCTCGGCCGCAGGGGGATCCCAGCGTTCCAGGGAGAAAAAGAGGAGTTCTGGGGGTCCTTAAGGTATTTATATGGATTTAAGAGGCCTTTTGGAGAGGGATCGTCGGCTTTTCCATGGCTCCAAACCGATGGATAAAGGAAAGGGATGCAAGTCCAGGGAGGGCGGGAATACTGGGAAGGAATCCAAGATATTTAATATCCAACAGCTGTAATAAAATTGGGATTTTTGTACTAATTACACCTTTTCCTCTTCCTTCCCGTATCCCAGAGCAATTCCTTAGAGCACCAGACTCCCGGTCAGGAGGGAAAAGCAGGACAGGAAAACAGGGAAAGGCATTTTTCCCTGTTTTTCTACCCTGAAGAGCCCCAAGCAAACGTGTCCCTGAGGAAAGATAAGCCCAGGAAAAGCAGGAAAAATGGGCTGGGAGATGGTGCTGGGAGAGGAGGAAAGGCTGGAATCCAAAGGGAGCCGGTGTCGGGATGCCAGGGAGGGATAAAGGGATCGACCCACGGGCGGATGCTCCGTCATTCCCGAACGAAATACTGGCTGTGACTCCAGCATGGAATTAATTAATGCAGTTTTATTACTGTAATTAACCCCAGGGATGGAATTGCTTCCATGAAATCCCACAAAGCCCCATCCTAGTCCATTAGTAACCATTCCTTATAAATAACTTCCAGGGATACGGGCGGGACTCGTGGGATAAAGTGCTGAGCAGAGCAAATCCCATTCCCGGCGTTTGTCGTTCCCTCTGTCTCCAAGTGTTTCCTGAGAAGGGGGATGTGAGGAGCCCGGAAAACCACGCGGGAGGTCGGGAATACCAGAGGCTGGGTGGGAATCACCGACTCCTAGACAATCCCGGAATGGTTGGGTGGGAAGGGATCTTAAGGATCATCCCGTTCCAACCACGTTCCACTAATCCAGGCGGATCCAAGCCCCGTCCAACTTGTCCTCGGACACTTCCAGGGATGGAGCAGCCACAGCTTCCCTGGGAAATCCATTCCAGTGCTTCACCAGCCTCGCAGGGAGGAACTTCTTCCCAATATCCCATTAAACACATCCTCCGGCAGCGGGAAGCCATTCCCCTTTATCCCATCATTCCAGCCCATTATATCCAAGTCCTTTTCCAGTTCTCTTGGAGCCCCCTTAGGCTCTGGAAGGTGCTCCAAGGTCTCCCTGGAGCCTTCTCCTCTCCGGAATTCCAGCCCTGAGGGGCTGCTCCTTCCTGCTATATCCAGCTGGGAATCACCTGGCTCTGACTCCTGGAACTGTGACTCTCATCCCACGGAATTCCTGGGATTCCACCTGTTCCTCAATCCCCAGAAAAAGAAGGAAGCAGCAGAGGATGCTCCCGGAAAGTCCTGGATTAGTATCCAGGCCAAGCCGGACGGGAAGGGTTGGGAGGAGGGGGGTATCCAAAGGGTGGGGGAGCCCCGGGATAGGGAGGCTGTGCCGGGATCGGGAAATTCGGGAGAGGGGGCTGGGTGGGATAGGGCGGCCTTCCCGCTCCGGGAGGGATGTAGGGAGAGTATCCCGGCCTGGGAGGAGGAGGAGACGGACTGGGACCGGGATACGGCGCCGGCTGCGGAGGGGCCCGGGATGGAGACCAGGAATAGCCCCCGGAGGCGGCTCTGGGAGCCTGAGCCGACGGATATCCGGGAGCTGGGTAAGGAAAGGGTTGGGAGCCGGGCTGGGAAGCAGCCGGAGCCGCCGGGAAAGGCGCGGGAGGCAGCGCTCCGTGGGCCGGGGGGCCGGGAGGGAGCGCGGGAGCCGGGCTGTAGGGAAGGGGGAAGGGAGGAGATCCCGCTGGGAAGGGCTGGGGAGGATCCCCGGGAACGTGAGGAGCAGGAGGGAGAGCAGGAGGAGGAGGAGGAGGAGGAGGAGCCTGCGAGTCCCGGCCGGATTCCTGGGATCCCTGGGACTTCCTCACGATCTCCTGCAGCTTTTCCACGCGGACCCGGCGCAGGTGGGACAGTTTCCTCATGGTGGCAAACTGCTCCAGGAACGTCTCCAGGGGCACTTCGCCCTCCAGGAATTTCTCCGCCATTTTCTGGAAGAGAGGAACAGCCCCGGCTTCATCCCGGGATCCCTCGGCTCCCCTTCCCTCATCCCGCTTTGGGATTTCCGTCTTTCCCGGACTCCACACAAACAAGGATCCGATTGTTGGGGGGGGGAAAGACCAGCAAATTCCGGGCATAACCCAGGATTTTTGGGATTGGGGTTAGCTGGGAGTCCTTGAGGATGAAGCCCCGGGATTCCCCGTGGATTGAAGCCTCGGGCTCACCTCGGATTCCTCCTCGATCTTCTGACTTTCCACCTGGAGCAGCTCCAGCAGAGTCTGCGGCTGCAGCGCTGCCGAGGATTTCTCTGGGAAAACCATGGAAGGAAAAAAAAACCACGGAAAAATCACGACCATCGGGAGAAGCCAGCAGAGATCCCACAGGATCAGCCTCGGGAATCGCTCGGGCAAGGAGGAAAACCCAAAAGGATCTCTCCTGGGAAAAAAAGTGGGATCTCGGCTTTCTGGGAAGCAGAATCCTTCGTTCCCGAGCCAGGATGATCCCAGGGCTCACCCAGCTTTTCCTTCTGCTCCCGGCACCTCCCGGCCAGTTCCTGCAGCTCCAGGTATTTCTTGGAGAGGTCGCTTCGTCCCGATTCCAGCGGCGCCTGGAATTTCAGGTTCTGCTCGGCCAAGCTCCGGTTGGAAGCCAAGGCCATTTCCCGCTCCAGCTGCAGCTCCTGCACCTGCGGAATTCGGGAAGTGACACCGGGAACCGGACGAGGGAGCCCCGGGGTGAACCCCCCCCACCAACCTCCTGCGATTCCAGAGCCAAGCGCTCGATTTCCTGGGAATCCTCCTGCAGCTCCCGGAGCTCCTCCACCGTCCGGTTCCTGAGCGTGTCCATCCTCCCGGATTCCTGGGACACGGAAAAGGAGGCGGGTAAATCCCCCAATCCCGCTGTTTGGCCTCCTAGGGATTGAACTCCAGCTTTGTTAAACCTCCTGGAGCAGCCTCTATAAGAAATCAGCGAGGGCAAAGCAACATTCCCACTAATTCCTCCTTCAGAAATGACTTCTCCCCAGCTTTTCCCAGCTTTTCCCAGCCTGTTTGGAAAGAATTTTGTGCATCCCAGAGGGTTTTGTCGAGGAAAAACCCACTCCCAGCCCCGACCAGCAAATTCCAGCTGAATCTCTCCTCCATTTTCCAGATTCTGACTCATTCCAGGCTCCATCCCACCCCAGATTCCTGTTCTTCAAAGGAAACCTGGACCTGCTCCTATTCCACTGTTTCCAAAGAGCTGAAAAAGATCTTATGGATCATCCAGTTCCACCCTCTGACGTTATTTCACCCAGTGAAATAACACAAAATCCTGGATTTCCGGTGTTATATCTGCGATTTATCCCAAATATTCCAGGTTTTCCGATAACATGTAGGAATTATCCCGCATTTGTGGTGCAAATTCCAAAGCTGAGAGGGGATAACACGGGAATGCCATAAAAAAACCAGGGACACCCCACAAACCTGCTCCGTCCTGATGGCTCCCGGCTCTTCTACCTCTTATCCAAGTGGAGCATCCCAAGGATTTCACGCCGGCAATGTCGCAAGAGCCTCAGGAATGTCTCAATCCATGATCCCGACAAACCTGTCCGAGGGGAAAATAGGGAATTGCGTCCCGCGCTGCAGGCGCGGGGCTTTCCCCCCGCACGGGAATCACCCGATTCAGGAGGTTTTTTGTCTCTTAACGAAATTTTATGGAGTTTAAACGGGAAAAACGGGAATGCCGGGAGCGGGAAAACTCAAGAACTGGCTCTGGGAAGCGCCCAACGGCGCTCAGCGGGGTGGAGGCGAAGCGCTGGGTGACTGCACGGCAGCAGCGAGCGGGAGCGGCCGCGTTAGCGCCGTTATGCCGCCGTTATTCCCGGTATTCCCGATATTTCCATTCCCGGCCCAGCCCCGGACCCACCGTAGACCCTCCGCCCGTCGCTACTTCCGGGTTCCGGCGCGGACCGGAAGTGGGCGGGGCCATTGCCGACAAGGAGGGGGGACGCGCCCCCCCGCCAGGAGGCCGCGAGTGGTTCCTCCCGGCGCCGCCATGTTGGGGGGGGCGGGATTTGGGAGCAATTTAATGGATTCTTTTTCCTAATTAATCAATGTTTGGATGCCCGGAGGGCTCCTGCCGGGTCATAGCCGCTCTAGGATTTATATCCTTCGTGGTTTTGGGGTGGAGGAGCGCTGAGAGAGGTGGAGAAAGGGGTTTGGAGAAGGGCCATAGCATAATAGGGAATGGGGTTGTATGGACACGGCGAGGGGTTTAGTGGGATCTTGGGAATAAATCCTGTCCTGTGAGGGTGGTAAAACCCTGCGATGGATTTCCCAGGGAAGCTGTGCCTGCCCCAGCCCTGGAAGTGCCCAAGGCCCGATTGGAAGTAGTTTAGGAAAAACACACGGAGCTCAGCAACATCCCAAAAACCCAGATAACATCCCAAAAAATTCCTATAATGGCGGGTTTTCCTGGCTGGAACCAAGAGATCAAAGCAAATCCCTTTGGGATACCTGGATTAGCCCCTCCCGACACGAAACAGGGATATGTTTCCTAGAATGTACCTGGAAGCTCCAATCCCACCACCCAAAACACGAATCCAAGCCCCACTTTTCCCAAATTAACTCCGCATTCCCAAATCCCAGACAGGGATAAGGAATGAGGAGAGCAGCTCCTTCAGAAGACAGCAGAAGGTTGTTCCCAAAGGGCCCCCGGGATCCAGGAAAGGCACCTCTGATCCCCACAAGTCACCTGAGCCTTTGTTGTGGAATAAACGGGGGTCACATGATCCCAAAAAATTCCAGTTGAATCAAGGACAACTTGTTCCCAGCGCGGCTGATAAACAGGTCAAACTCCCAATGTTATGGGAAAACAAAGGGACCCGACTTTCCAAAGGGAAAGAAATGCTTTCCAGGCTTGTTTGGAGCAGTTTTCCAAACACATGGAAAAGCTGGAAAATGTTTAGTTAACATTTGATATAAAAATTACGGATTGGGGAGAGGAAAAATTGAGATTTTTGTGGAATAAATGGGAAAATATCCATTTAATTGTTATCCAGCAACAAAAAAATGGGATAAAGGGCTGTTTTGGGGAGGATATTCCCATTAAAAGTTTATTAATATCCTTAATTTCCATGTTTTTGGAAGGATATTCCCATTAAAAGTTTATTAATATCCTTAACTCCCATTAAAATAGTTCCACCTGGGATTCTTTTACATTAAAATTTAAGGATTAAGGATAAATTAAATTGTATTCAGATTTGCAAGGAATAAATGGGAAAATATCCGTTTAAATATGTTATCCAGCAATAAAAATTGGGATAATTTTTCCTTTTTAAAGGATATTCCCATTATTTTCTTATTAATCTCCCTAATTTCCATAAAAGATGGTTACACCTGGGTTTTTTCCCCCCTCGGATTTTGTGTTAATCCCACCCAAAACCAGGTAGGAAAAGGTTATCTGAGGTCCCTGTCCGGCAGGATTCCATTCCCACAGGGAATGCCAAGATCCTTGATAACTTAATTCAATATTTTTAAGCAAATCCCAGAGATTTGCCTCCTCAGGAGCCTCAGAATTCCCTCCTTTCATCTGACAGCTCCGATAAAGCTCCGGGGTGATAAAGGGACAAGAAGAACTGGGAACAGGGCCTGGAAAACAAGTTTCCTTCCTGAATCCATTCCAAGATAAACCCTGACCCCGTTAGGGGATTTTTGGGGGGTAAAATTAAGGAAGTTCCCGGGCTTTTGATGTCCCAAAAGCCGGAAAATCCCAAAATGTTGATTCAGAGGGTGATTCCCGTGGGAGTTAAATCCATCCCAAGTGGCGTTTCCACGTTAAAACCAGGATTATCTGGGAACAAGCCTAAATTTTTTGGAGGGAGGGTTTGACCAGGAATCCCTGCCTGAATCAGGAATGGATCCAGATCCGGGTTTTTTTTGGGATCTTCCCATCCTTTGGTGCCCTCTGGTGCCAAGGAAAGCTGGGACAGGGAGGCCTCGGTCACCTGCTCCAGGATGGATTATTCCAGGATCCCTGAATTTCCCCACCGAGGTTGGAAAAATCCCGATTTCTCCCTGAGGAAAAGCCATTTCACACCCTCAAAGGGGTTATTTTTCCATCCTCCCACCTTTTTATTCCTGATATAATTAGTGATGAACATTAATTCCCATTTTCTCCCCGTCCCTGAATCCCACAGCTTCTTCCCGCTGGGGATAAGGATTCATCCAAAAATCCGGCGGGATTTTGCCTCCCGGGGATGGGATTTACAACCAGCTTGTCCTGAAACTTCCCATTTCTGGCAAAAACCTTCCCTTGGAAAATCTGGAGTCCTGATCCCCTGGGATGGCAGCTCTGGGAATTAAATGGATAAACAGCTCTGGGATAAGGGAATATTTTTGTTTTCCCTCCTGTTTTGGCCCAAAACCAGGGACAACTTGGAAGCTCCAAATTTACAGGGACACCTTCCACTAGTCCAGGTTGCTCCGAGCCCTTTTCCAGCCTGGCATTCAGCAATTCCAGGGATGGGGCAGCCACAGCTTTCCTGGGAAATCCATTCCAGTGCTTCACCACCCTCACAGGGAAGGATTTATTCCCAATATCCTGTTTAAATCACCCCTTTTCCAGTTTGGAGCCATTCCCCCTTGTCCTGGCGCTCCATTCCCAAAATCCCTCTCCCGCTCTCCTGGAGCCCCTTGAGGCACTGGAAGAGGCTCCAAGATTTCTCTGGAGCTTCTCTTCTCTTCTCCAGGCTGGACAATTCCAGCTCTCCCAGCCTTTCCCATCCCTCGGATCACCTCCGTGCCCTCCTCTGGCTTGGCTCCAACACTTCCATGTCTTGCTTCCACTGGGATTTCATCCCTCTCACCCTTTCCCGGCGCTGCTGCAGAACTGGGACCAGCTGTGGGGTCAAAGTGGGAGCAGCCAGGGGAAGGTCCGGCTCCGGATGCCACTGGAATGCTGAAGGTCACTGGAGCTGGGCCGGGAATCTTGGCTTCCCTCACGGCACCACGTGGATCCTGGAACGGTCACCTTGTCCTGGAGGAGATCAAAGGATCAAAGGCTCCCTAAGGCCAGAGCTGGAATTCTTCCCTTGGAATCAGCCCCGTTCCCGGCTCGGAAGAACAAAAGAATCCGAGGATCGGGGCTGAATTCCATAGGGGGGAGTGAAATGGATAAAGATCCCTGAGGGATGTTGGGAGAAAAGGGATGAAGCAACCGGTTATCCCAGAGGAAAAAAGGAGGATGGAATGTGTTGGAGGGGTTTGGGAAGGAGAAGGGCTTGGCTGATTCCCAGAATGGAAAATCTGGAGCTGGCAGCCTGAAAATCCCAAATGGATTGGCCGGAGGAAAAGGCTCTGGAGAGACCTTGGAGCCCCTAAAGCAACACCCAGGAAAGCTGGAGAGGGACTTTGGAAAAGGGCCTGGAATGATAGGACACAGGGAATGGCTTCCCAGTGCCAGAGGGCAGCTTTAGGTGGGATATTGGGAATGAATCCTTCCCTGTGAGGGTAACGAGGCCCTGGAACGCATCTCCCAGGAAAGCCTTGGCTGCCTCATCCCTGGTGAGCTGCAATCCAGGGATCAAACCCTCCAGCCGGGAGCTGGGGGCGATCCAGGGGACAAACCCAACCCCACATTCCCACCGGCTCCCAGCGCCTTCCCTCGGGACACCGGGAGCGCTTCCCTCCCATCCCAGCATCCCGACCTCACCCCTGGGAGTAAGGGCTTGACATTCCCCCCCTTCCCCGGCCACCTTCCTTAAGGACGTTGTGATAAGATTCCCGGGAACCGTTTGCTTTCCTTATCGGAGCCGCCGGCCAAACACGGGAGCCGGGATATAAGGAGCGGGAGCGGGAGCGGAGGCTCACGTTCCCGGAGCTCCCGCCATGAAGCTGCTCCTGCTCCTCTCCCTGGTGGTCCTGGCCCAGGGCCTGGGGACCAGGTGAGCGCCGGGAAGGGCCCCCGTCCCAAAGGATGCGGGATGTGGGATGATCCCGGTGACGGATCCCGGTGTCCGCAGGGTGCCCCTGAGGAAGATGAAGTCGCTGCGGGAGAGGCTGCGGGAGCAGGGATTGCTGGAGAGCTTCCTGGAGCAGAATCCCTATAACCTGGCTGCCAAGTACCTCCCTGGCATCGCTGTGGAGCCCCTGCAGAACTACATGGATGTGAGGGAACGGGATCGGGATCTGGGAGGGCACGGGGGCCACTATCCCCTTTCAATCCCACTATCCCTTTTCCAATCCCACTATCCTTTTTCCTATCCCACTCACCCCTTCCACATCCCATTACCCCCTTCCCACTATTCCCCTCCCTACCCCACTATCCCCTCTCCATTATCCCCTTCCCCATCCCACTATCCCATTCCCACTCTCCTCTTTTGAATCCCACTGTCCCCTTCCCAGTCCCACTGTCCCATTCCCACTATCCCCTTTTCAATCCCACTATCCCTTTCCCTATCCCACTGTCCCATTCCCACTTTCCCCTTCTCAGTCCCACCATCCCTTTCCCTATCCCACTATCCCCTCCCCACTAACCACTTCCCCATCCCACTGTCCCCATTCCGCTCTCCCCTTCCCTATCCCACTATCCCCATTCCCACCCCATTACCCTCTTCCCACTATCCCCATTCCCATTCCACTATTCCCTTCTCACTATCCCCTTCCCTGTCCCACTATTCCCTTCTCACTATCCCCTTCCCCATCCCACTACCCCCACCCCACTCTCCCCTTCCCAATCCCACTCTTCCTTTCCCACCCCGCTCCCACAGGACGAGTACTTCGGCACCATCTCCATCGGGACTCCAGCCCAGGAATTCACCGTCGTCTTCGACACTGGCTCTTCCAACCTTTGGGTTCCCTCCGTCTTCTGCTCCAGCCCGGCCTGCAGTAGGTGTCTGGAATGTGTCTGGAATGTGTCCGGAGTGTGTCCAGGTGTCCGGAATGTCTCCGGGTGTCCGGAGCGTGTCCGGTAGCCCCGTGGCTTCTTGGATGATGGGGAACCCCCCAGGCCTTGGGAGCCAGGGATGGCTCTGCCCTGGGAATCAGCCTCTCCCAGGGACACTGAGGTGCCACCCTCGTTCCCAATGGCCTCATTCCCGTGATTCCCTCCCTCCCCACCCTTTCAGGGAACCACAACCGCTTCAATCCCGCGGATTCCTCCACCTTCCTGAGCACCAACGACACCCTGTTCATCGCCTACGGCACGGGAAGCATGTCCGGAGTCCTGGGATACGACACCGTCAACGTAGGGCCGCTCCGTCCTTCCCATCCCGTGGGATCCGGGATCCCGGGAGGCCCGAGCCACACCTCTCTCCCTTTCCCAGGTCGCCGGGATCAACGTCCAGAACCAGATTTTCGGGCTGGCGGAGACAGAGCCGGGGGATTTCTTCTACTACACCCCCTTCGATGGGATCCTGGGATTGGCGTTCCCGAGCATCGCCTCCTCCGGAGCCACCCCCGTCTTCGACAACATGATGATGGAAAGGCTCGTGGATCGGGATCTCTTCTCCGTCTACCTGAGCAGGTAAATCCCAGCTGGAGCCGCCGAGGAGTTCTACCGTTTCCCTCCCGCCGGTGCCGGTTTCCCGGTGGGAATGGCAGGGTGGGCAATCCCTGGCTGGATCCCGCTTTTCAGGGACGGCCAAGCCGGAAGCTTCGTCCTGTTCGGTGCCATCGATCCCTTTTACACCGCCAAGGGAATCTCCTGGATCCCGCTCTCCGCCGAGACCTACTGGCAGATCACCATGGACAGGTATTCCTGGGAAGCTCCGCAGCCGGTGTTTTCAGGGAATCCCAGCCTCGGGAAGCTCACCCCGCATCCCTTTTCCCAGCGTCTCCATCAACGGGGCGGCGGCGGCCTGTTCCTCGGGGTGCCAGGCCATCGTGGATACGGGAACATCCCTGCTGGCCATGCCCGTCCGAGCCTTCCGCATCGTCATGGGCGCCCTGGGCGCCCGCTCCAACGGCGAGGTGAGCCCCCGGGACGCTTCCCGGGATGCTTTTTCCCGGCCGGAATAGCCACCGACCCACCCTGTCCCCCCCCAGATCAGCTGCAAGGCTGCCAGGAAACTGCCCGACCTCGTATTCCATATCCACGGCCAAGCGTTCCCGGTGCCGGCCAGAGCCTACGTGATCCAGGTGAGCATCCCGCTGGGAACGGGGCCGGAATGACGCGGGGCGGGGATCCCACAGCCGGTGACCTCCCTGTTCCGTGTGCTCGGAGCAGAGCGACGGGGTCTGCAGCCTGGGGTTCCAAGGCATGGATGCGCCCACGGAGGAGGGCGAGCTCTGGATCCTTGGGGATGTGTTTATCCGGGAATACTACGTCGTCTTCGACAGGGCCAACAACAAGGTGGGGCTGTCCCGGCTGCCCTGAGCCGGGATGGGGGATCCCGACGGTTCCCGGCTTGGGGGCTGGCAGGGATGTCCCTTTTCCCGCCGTTCCCGAGGACAATAAAGGTGTGGAGAAGCCTCCCTGTGCCGTGTGTCTCTGGGAAGGGCGGGGCATTCCTGGGAATGGGGCGTGTCCCTGGACACCGGTGGGTGTCACCCTCACCTGCATCCCTGGGGACCTTTGTCCGTGGAGACTCTCATCCATGTGGATCCTCATCCCTGGGGACCTCCCGGCCCTCAGGACCCTTCTCCCTGAGCACCCTCGTCCCCGGGGTCTTCCCAGCCTTGGGGATCCTGATCCCTGGGCATCCCGATCCCTGGGGATCCCGGCAGGACACGTCCTCCCTGTCCCCGAACTCCAACTCCAGCACTTCCCTCCTCATCCCGCAGAGGCCGCTCATCCCAAAATTCCTGCTGAGGACAAGCCCCGGGCTCCGCGTGTTCCCAAGCAGCAGGGGACAGGGAATAAATACCAGGATGAGTTTATTGGCGGGGGGGGACAGTCGCCCCCCCTCCCCAGGGGCCTGATCCTGCAGACCCCCCTCCTCTTCCTCATCCTCCTCCTCCTCCCGGCACTCGGCACCTGGGGCTCTTCCCGCTGTCCGGCGGCGCCGCAGCGGGATCCGCATTCCCGAGGGATCCCTGAGCCCCGGGGCCGGAGCAGCCCGTGGGATCTGGGGGGGCCGCGGCCTCGGAGGGGGGGTCGGGGGGCACCGAGGGGTGTCCAGAGGGGCTCGGGGTGGTGGGGGGGGGATCCCCGGCATCCCAAATCCCGGGAAAGGGGCTGGGGGCGGCGGATGTGTTGGGAAGCAGGAGCTGGGCCAGGCGGGGGTGGGATTTGGGGGGATTGGGGTGGGAGGTACCAGGGGGTGAATCCTTAGGGATTGGGGACTGAGAGGAGGATGGGGACAGGGAGGACGGGAATGAGGATGGGGAGTGGGAGGAGGAGGGGGATGAGGATGGGGACAGGGATTGGGATGGGGATGAGGGTGAGAATACGGATGAGGACGAGGATGAGGATGGGGCCAGGGAGGAGAATGGGGACAAGGACTGGGCCAGGGATGGGACCAGGGATAAGGACGGGGCCAGGGATGGGGCCAGGTCACTGCCCTGCAGCGGAAGCCGGACATCTGTGGCTGGCACAGGGATGACTTTGGTCAGTTCCTGCCCCTCCCCCGGGACCCCCAGCCTGGGGTGGGGGTCCCCCGAGTGCCAGGAGGTCTGGGAATCCCATTACCTGGGCAGGGTGGGCAGCAGGGAGCGGGAATCACGGGGGGCTCGGAGCAGGAGTGGGGGCACGGCCGCTCCTCGCAGGTCACCTCCCCGAGCTGGCACAGGGGGGACATGGGGGGTCAGCCGGGCCTGCCAACCCCCCCGGGGCACAATGGCACCGGCACGGGCACCCCGTGGGCACAGGGACCCCACGGACAGGGGTATCCCATGGGCACAGGGACCCCATGGACACGGGCACCCCATGGGGACAGGGACCCCATGGACAGGGGTATCCCATGGGCACAGGGACCCCACGGACACCCCGCAGGCACAGGGACCCTACAGACCAGGGCACCCCCTGAACCCCAAAGGCATCCCATGGGCATGAGGACCCCCCGGGGTCGCCCCCCGGTCAGGGTCACCCCCCGGGCCCCCCGTGGTCCCCGCTGTGTCCCCTCCCAGCTCACCTGGCAGGCGCAGCGGGTGCAGGGCTGCCCCTCGGGGGTGAAGCTCTGCCCGTTCTCCACCTTCCTGCCGCGGTAGTTGCAGTCTGGGGGGGTGGGAGGGCTCGCTCGGGGGGCTCGGGGAGGCTCCGAGGGGCTCGGGAGGGTGGGTTCGGGGACCCCCCGCCCCCCCCCCGTTACCGTCACAGACGGGGCAGCAGCGGCCCTCGGGGTGGAAGGGGTAGGAGCACACGATGGCACATTCCAGAGGCGAGCAGGCCACCGATCCCAGCTGCGAGAGACCAGAGAGACCCCGTTAGGAACCCCCGGCAACGCCCCCGGAGCTTTTTTTTGGTTTTGTTTTTGTTTTTTTGTTTTTTCCTGCAACGGAGTTAAAAATCCCGGGATCAGCCCGTGGAGCCGGAGCCCCGAAAGCCGCGGGGGTGCCCAGCCCGGCCCTCACCAGGCAGATGCAGCTGAGACACGGATCCAGCTCCGACGGGAAGGTCTCGTTGTTGGAGAACACCCGCCCCATGTAGGTGCAGCCTGCGGGCAGAGCGGCTTGCGTGGGGCCCCGGGAGGCTCGGAATTCCCGGGGCCGGGAATTCCAGGGCCTCCTCACCTGCGGAGCAGTCGGGACAGCACTGCCCGGGGATCCGGATGGGGTAGGGACAGGTCTCCAGGCATTCCGTGCGCCGGCAGCTCACGGAGCCGTCTGCCTGCGGGCGGGAACACCTCCACAGACACCTCGGCATTCCCGAGCCCGCCGGGGGGGCCGCGGGCACCCCGAGGGCGGGAATGGGGAGCGGGGACGGGGACAGGCAGCAGGAGGGAAGCAGAGCAGGTTCTCATTCACCTGGCAGATGCATAACTCACAGGGATCGCCCGGAGACCAGAGCTGTCCCACGGGAAACTGCACGCCGTTGTCCTCCAGGAAGCAACCTGGGAAGGCTCCCTCTGCCCAGCTGGCCCCTAAAATCCACCCTCCCCTACACTCCCCCCTCCCTGGGCTCGGGGATTCCCAGTTTCCCACCCTCCCCATCCCCACGTGTTCCCATATCCCAACCCCTCGGCCCCTGGGCTGTCCCCCACATCCCTCTCTCCCCGTCCCTCCATCCCGTCCTCACTGTCCCCCAGCTGTCCCCCACATCCCACCCTCTCCATCCCCAAAATATCCCCACAGCCCTCCCACCTTTCCCGTCCCCAAGTGTCCCCCACAACTCGTCCCCCACATTCCAACCCCCTTTTTTCCCCCCCAGCTGTTCCCCACATCCCACTGTCCCCTGTCTCCAGCTGGCCCCCTTATCCCGCCCTCCCCGTTCCCGGGTGTATCCCTGTCCCGACTGACCGGCGGGGGCCGGAGGGTCCCGGCAGGAGGAGCAGCACTGCCCGGGGCGCAGGAGCCGCTGGTGCTGGGGGCAGTCCAGGATGGGACAGGGAGCGAAGGAACATTCCACCTCCCCGCCCTGGGAACGTGGGAATGCGTCACCGGGAGTCCCCACATCCAGCCCCAGCCTCGAGAGAGCCGGGATACCCACAGCGTCCCTGGGGACCCTCATCCCTGTGAACCCCCATCCCTGGGGACCCTCATCCGTGGGGACCCTCCTCCCTGGGGTTCCCCAGCTTTGAGGACCCTCATTCCTGGGGTGTCCCGTCCCTGCGGCTCCTCATCCCGTGGGATCCCCATCCCTGGGGTTTCCCCACCTGGCAGACACAGGTGGTGCATCCGTCCCCGTCCGGGCTGAACCGGGCCCCGTGCGCGTACGTGCGGCCCCGGAAACTGCACTTGGCTGGGAAAGGCGGAGTCAGGAGGGCTGGAGATCCAAGCGTGGATCCTCCCGAACCCTCATCTCCCAGCCCAGGGGTCCCCACAGCCCCGGACTGGGGGTCTCACCTGGATGGCAGGGGCTGGGGCAGGAGCCTGCGGGGCATTCCGGGGAAAGGCAGGAGACGTTCCCGGCCTGTGGATGGAGGTGGGATGAGGGTCCCCAAGGCTGGGAGGTCCCCAGGGCTCCGGGGGAATTCTCCCACCCCGATCCAGCTCACCAAGCAGATGCAGACGGAGCAATTCCCATCGGATGGGGAGAAGACATCGCCCTCTGCTCTGGCCACCCCCTCGTGGAGGCACCCTGTGATCCAGGGGGGATCAGGGAGGGATATCCCAGGAATTGCGGGGTCGGGGGGGCCGGGACTCACCTGTGCAGGTGGGGCAGCACCCCCCAGCCGGAGCGGGAAGCGGGTGGGAGCAGGGAATGGAGCAGCTCACGGCGTCACACAGGACTCGTCCCTCCTGCCGGGACACGCGTGGCTCATCCCAGGTCGGGATGGTGCCAAGGGAAGGTGTGGGATGGTGGGATTCTCACCTGGCAGGTGCAGCTCCGGCATCCCGGCTCCGTCCAGCGAGCGCCGGGCTCCCGGGAAACCCCGCGGTGCCGACAGCGAGGGGACGGTGGGACGGAGGTACCGGGAGACAGGGACGGAGAAGAGGGTGGGAATTGGGTCCCAGGAGCTGCCACAGGGATGTGGGGAGAGGGGGAGCCCCTCGGGAGCAGGTGGGAGCCGGGAGGGAGCAGGACGAGGGTGGGCGGGTGCTGCAGGGATTGCAGGATGGGTGACGGGGCCAGGATGGCTTTGGGATACCCTGGGAAGGAATCCAGGAAGGAAGAGACATCACTTGGGGTAGGCAAGGAGCGGGAGCGTCCTGCTCCACTCTCCCAACCCGGAGAAGGACATGGATACCTTCGCAGGACACCCTGTCTGTGCTGAGCCGGTATCCGGGGCGGCAGGAGCAGCGGAAGCTCCCGGGAATGTTGTGGCAGCTGTGCTGGCAGGAGCGGCGCATTCCCGGCCGCCGGCATTCATCCACATCTGCGGGAAAAGGGAATGGGGCAGGAGGTGTCACACCCTGGGATGTGACCCAGGGAGGAGCCCGGAGCGCTGGGATGTGCTCCCAGCATGGCCCAGGCAGGGACAGGGATAAGGTGGCAGCACTGGGATCGTGGGCCCGTGGACAACTGTGTCCCTTGGGATTCAGGGCATGGAGAGGGATGAGGGTCTGGCACAGGGTTCAGGGGCTCATGGCCACCTGCATCCCCTGGGATTCATGGCATGGGGAGGGAAGGGGGTCTGGTGTGGTGTCCACAGGCTCATGGCCACCCGCATCCCTTGGGGATACATGTCCCGGAGCGGGAAGGGCCCCATCCTGGCGCTCACCCAGGCAGGAATGCCGGTTCCCGTGGAGCTGGTATCCGGGCCGACAGGAGCAGCGGTAGCTCCCGACGCTGTTCTCGCAGCGGTGCTGGCACGGCGTGGCCTGGCACTCGTCCGTGTCTGGGAGGGGGGGCGGGATGAGGGTCAGGATCCCTCGGCATTCCCGGCCTCCCCTCCGGCCCCCCGCGCACCGCGGCAGCTGCGCCGATCCGTGGAGAGCTCCCGGCCGGAGCCGCACTGGCACACGAATCCGCCCTCCGTGTTCACGCACGGCCCCTCGCAGGCCCCGCTCCGGCACTCGTCGATGTCTGGGGGGACGCCGGGAATGCCCGGGTTTGGGATGCGGGACCTCTGGCTGCCCGCTCCCGCCGGGATATTCCCGCTCCCGCTCACCGGTGCAGCGGACGCCGTTGGGAGTCTCCGCCATGGAGAAGCCGACGGGACACACGCGGGCGACCTCCTGGCAGCCGCCGTGGTTACAGGACAGGTCACAGCCGTACTCCCCGCACGTTCCCGGAGGATCTGGGGGGTGGGTGTGGGGTCAACCGGGCACCGGGGACACCCCGGGAGCACCCAGCTCCCACCCTGATCCATGGACGCCTCAGGGAAGGGGACAGTGCTTGGAATGCTGCAAGCGGAGGGGACAGGGAGCAACGGGCCCTGCCAGGATGGGGCCACCTCCATCCCTTGGGATTCGGGGCGTGGAGAGGGAAGGGGGCACATGGCCACCCCCATCTCCTGGGATAAGTGGTATGGAGAGGGAAGGGAGTCTGGCACAGTATTCACAGGATCATGGCCACCTCCATCCCTTGGGATTTGTGGCCTGGAGAGGGAAGGGGGTCCAGCCCGGCGTCCATGGACTCACAGCCCCCCCATCCCTCGGGACGTACCTGGGCAGGTGATTCCCTGCTCCCCATCCGGGCACAGGCAGAGGTTGGGAGCGACGCAGGAGCCGCCGCCGCAGCCGAAGGAGCAGAGCGCTGCGGGAATGGGAACGGGAGCCGTGGGAACGGGAGCGGGGACCCCCCGCCCGCCCCCCCGGCTGCCCCTACTCACGCAGGGTGCACTTCCCGCTGCCCGGGGACAGCATCCAGCCGGGACAACATCCGCTGCCGGAGCCCGGGAAGCAAACGTGGGGCCCCCCGCGGCGCCTGCGGGACACCGGAGCCTGAGGCCACCCTGTCCCCATCCCTCCCGGATGGAGCCGAGGGCCTGGGAATGCCAGGACGTGCCCGTGGGAAGCAGAGCATGGCTTGGATCAGGAGGAGGCAGGAATGGCGGGGGGGCGGGGGCAAGAGGGATCCCAAAAGAAGGTGGGATAGGGAGGGAGGATTGTGTCCCAGCCATCCCAAATATCCCAGTCCGGGCAGCAGGACAGGGATGCAGGGAGAAGGACAGGGATGATGGAAGCGGGACAGGGATGCAGGGAGCAGGACAGGGATGTGGAGAGAGCAGGACAGGGATGTGGAGAGAGTAGGACAGGGATGTGGAGAGAGCAGGACAGGGATGTGGAGAGAGCAGGACAGGGATGCGGGGAGCAGGACAGGGATGAGGGGAGCAGGACAGGGGTGGGGGGAGGAGGACAGGGATGTGGAGAGCAGGACAGGGATGCAGGGAGAAGGACAGGGTTGAGGGGAGCAGGACAGGGATGATGGAAGAAGGACAGGGATGTGGAGAGCAGGACAGGAATGTGGAGAGCAGGACAGGGATGTGGGGAGCAGGACAGGGATGTGGGGAGCAGGACAGGGATGTGGGGAGCAGGACAGGGATGCGGGGAGCAGGACAGGGATGAGGGGAGCAGGACAGAGAGGCAGGGAGCAGGACAGGGATGTGGGGAGCAGGACAGGGATGTGGGGAGCAGGACAGGGATGTGGGGAGCAGGACAGGGATGCAGGGAGCAGGACAAGGATGTGGGGAGCAGGACAGGGATGTGGGGAGGACAGGGATGTGGGGAGGACAGGGATGCAGGGAGCAGGGTCATGCTCTCCGGGACCTGGCAAGAGGGAGGGAATTGCGGGGTCCCAGCCTGTCCAGGCAGCAGAACGCTGGGATGGCTGGAGCTCGGGACGCTGCCCATCTCAGGTGTAGCTGGAAAAGGGATCAGGAAAAGGGGAGGGGGGGACACAGCTCTACCTCTCCACGGCAAAGCTTCCCGGCTTCTTCCTCCCGGGATACCCCCTGGCCTGGCCGCTGGAGAGGAGCAGGGACACACAGGCAGCCTGGAAGAGCAGCTCCACCAACATGACAGGCGGCTCCAGCACTTCCCGGCTCCCGCCTTCCCGCCTCCCTTCCCGCTGGCCCTCGGCCCTGCTCCTCCTCCTCCCGCCGAGCCGGGAACAATGCGGGATCGGCGCGGGATTGGAGCGGGGATTGGAGCGGGGCGGGAGCGGCGCCAGCGGCTCCCACCCACCCCCCAAACCCACGGCGGCTCCGGGACCATCCCGACTTTGTCCCGCTCGCCCGGGATGAGTGGAGTCAGCCCAGACATTACCGCGGTGGCTCCGGGATAGGGAAGGGGGTCCCCAAGGCGCTGGGAAGCAGCAGGGAACGTATCCCCCTTTTCCCTCCTTTCCCACATCTGGCAAAACTCCGGCCTGGCCTCTTCCCACCCCTCCTCCTCCTTCTCCTGGAGGCCTTCCCAGCCCTGCACACGGCGGATAAAGGGGCCAAAGCGGAGCTGGGATAGTGGGATGCATCCCAAAGGGAGAGGGGGGCTGTGGGACCCCCCATTTCAGGCTCTCATCCAACTCCCCCCGGCCCCTCATCCCATCCTGGAGCTGGGAATGAAGCAAAGGTCACAGGCAGGTAAATGATTGATCCCGGGGAGCAAAGGGCACTATGGCCTCCAAAATTCCCAATTCAGCATGGATTTTCCCTCACAACCCTGCCCAAGGGTCAGGATCACCCAGGCAAGACACAGCAATTCCCGACTGGAGCTGCTGGGAGGGGGTCCCCGCTGGAATAAGGGATGCAGGAGCCACGGTGCTGCCACGGCAAGGTCCTTTCCTAGAGGAATGGGATCCCAAATCCCAGCTCCTGGCCCTGGAAGCGGCTCCATGGTCCTGGAAAGGGATAAATCCTGATCCAGCCCCGGCGCACGCAGTGCTTTTATCCCCCAAAAAAGGAGGGTGCCAGCATTCCATTGGCACCAGTTTTGCTGGGAAAGGGATAGCACTTCAAAGATCCGCTCCCTGGGCCTCCCAGATTTTGGGAACGAGCTGCTCCAGGCAGGTAAACAAAGCCTGAGGGAATAAAACCAGGAACAGAGTCCAGGGTCAGCTCCTACTCCGGGAAGAGATGTCCAAATACAGCCTTCTCCCTGCGGCCTCCTCGGAGAATCCAGGGTGGAAGTGGGAGCCAGGGATGCTTCCAGCACGAGCTGGAGCTCAGGGAGAGAAGGATTTGGGGAAAACCTGCCCAGGATGGGATTTGCAGGGGTTAACCTGGAGTTATGGGGAGATCCAGGCTGGGGAGAGCACGGCAAGCTCCAGGATAACCCCCAAATTCCACGAGGAAGAAGGTGGGAGAGCAGGAGGAGGATTATTAATGAGCAGCCAGAGGATGGAAAATCCGGGTTTCCCTAAAAAGTGAGCCAAAAACCTGCCTCTCAGGGAATTCCCAGTGCTGCTGGCAACCGGGCAAGGAGCTAAAATTCCCTACAAATCCCAGAAAAATGCACTTGGAAAACAGGGGTTCCCAAGGTCCCCCAGGTGAGGCCACAGCTGTGATTCCTCAGGACACGGATCTTTCCTCTTGGACTACTTTATTTGGTAAAACTCCGCAATCAACAAGAGCTTGAGCTTCCCAGAATTCCCTCCCTGAGCGAGGAATGGATCCTGTGGAGAGTTATTATCCCGCTCGGCTGCTCCTCCAGCTTCGACTCCTCTTCCTCAATAAAACACAAGGAATCCAAAAAAAAGAAAAAAAAAAAAAAGGGATCAAAAGCCAAAAAAAATGAGTCAAATCTACCAAAGACACCAGGGAAGAGGGAATCGCATCCCGGTGGATCACCCAAGGGAAGGGACAGTTCTGGGCACAGCCGAGTCCACAGGATCCATGAATCCCAGCGGGAAGCGACCGACACCCCCCCAAATTCCTAACAAGCTGCTCTTCCTCGGGAGATTCCGGCCCCTCCGGTGTTGGGCACGGCTGGGGAAGGATCCCCCGGCTCCGGGGGGAGGGAATGATCCCGAATCCTGCTAATGGATCCGGGTGAGCTCCTCCACGATCTTGATCAGGTCGTCCACGGTGGCTTCCCGCTTCATCCCGCTGCCGTCGTCGATCTGCGCGGGGAGGGAAAGGCGTCGGAGGCGCTCCCAGACCGTCCAGGAGGGCGTGGATTTAGGGTTTCCCAGGGAGGCTGTGGCCTCCCTATCCCTGGAAGTGCTCCAGGCCAGGTTGGAGCAACCTGGGATAGGTGTCGGAGCTGGAGCTGGACAGGCTCGGGGGTCCCCTTTAACCCAAAGCTTTCCATGGATCTACGATTCCATGACTTACCGAGCCTGGATTCCTGACTCCAAGGAATTCCTGACTCCACGTTCCCGAACTCACCTGCAGGTTTGCCACCACTTCCTGCATCTTGGGCCTGCTGATATCCAGGAAACTCTCGATCAGGTCCCCGTCGATGAATCCCGTGGCCGGCTCCGTCTTCCGCTCCGTGTGGAACGACCTCCAGGTGCCAGATCCGTCAAGGAGCCAAATCCCCAGGGAATAACTCCTTGGTGGTGCCCATGGCAGGGCTGGGTTAATGGCTGCACCCCCTCACCTCGGAGGGCTTTTCCAACCTTAATTCCACGGCTGCCCAAACCCGATCCCACCGAGCGAGCCCCCCCCCTGCCCCCGGAGCAGGTTCCGGGCTGGAATCCCAAAGGATATAAGGAATGCTCGATCTTCCCCACGCTCTTGATGACTTTGTTGAGCCTGTTCTGCATGTCCAGGAGCAGGTTGTACCAACTCTCCGACAGCGACGTCACCAGCCCTGCGACGGGAACACCGGGAATACTCGGAATTGGACGGGCCTTCAGGCCCCTTCCCGCCCGACCCATTCCAGGATTCCCCGGGGATGCTCCTCACCGATCATCCCGTTGACGGTGCCGAAGAGGACGGAGCCCTGGGTGGGCGTGGAGGTCTCTCCCAGGTTCTGCATGACCAGGGATCCGTGGCAGAAGACGTTGACGAATTCCCCGAGGTGGGATAATCCCACTTCCTGCAGGTGCTGCCGCTCCTCGTCCGTCGTGGCCGCGCTGGAATTCCAAACACTCAGGATGGGGGATCTCCAGAGCTTCCCCTGCTCCCAAGAGGGGGGATGCTCCCCCCCAGCTTTCCTCAAGGTTCCAAAGCTTCTCCTGTTCCCACCCCACGGATGCTCCCCCAGCTTTCCTGAGGGTTCCAAAGCTTTTCCTATTCCCACCCTGGGAATGCTCCTCCAGCTTTTGTGAAGGTTCCAAAGCTTCCCCTGCTCCCAAGAGCTGGGAATGCTCCAAAGCTTCCCCTGATCCCACCCCACTGCTCCCCAGAGCTGGGAATGCTCCTCCAGCTTTCCTGAAGGTTTTCCAAAGCTTCCCCTGCTCCTAGGAATGTTCCCTCAGTATTCCTGAGGGTTCCATGCCATGCCATGCCAGCCTGACCCACCTGTCCTTCTGGCACACAAACAGGTTGAAGGCGTTCTCTGCTCCCAGGAAATTGTCGTCATCCAGGATCTCCACGGCACTCATCCAGTTGGGATTGAAATCCCGGGCAATCTGGAAGGGAACGGGAGACAACGGTGTGTCCAGACGGGCCGGGCTGGGATCCAGCATCCTTATCCCACCAGGATTTGGGAGCGAGGCAGGCTCCAGCCTGGCCCTCCCTGCTCCAGAAAGCAGGAAAGGCACCAAGTGCCTCCTGGAGATGATCCTGGTCTGAGTGGCCCTGGGAGAACATGGAGAAGGCTGTGCCAAAGCCACTCCCAGGGATTTAAACCCCCAGACTGCAGCTACACAGTTCCAAGTGGACTCCAGGAATTCCAGATGGCACTTGCCCTGCTCCCAAGGGTTGGGGATACTCCCTCAGCTTTCCTGAAGCTTCCAAAGCTTCTCCTATTCCCACCCTGGGAATGCTCCTCCAGCTTTCCTGAGAGTTCCAAAGTGTCCCCTGTTCCCAAGAGCTGGGAATGCTCCTCCAGCTTTCCTGAGAGTTCTAAAGCTTCTCCTACTCTCATCCTAGGAATGCTCCTCCAGCTTTCCTGAAGCTTCCACTGCTCCCAGTGTGCTGCTCCTCAGAGCTGGGAATGCTCTTCCACAGCTTTCCTGAGAGTTCCAAAGCTTCTCCTATTCCCACCCTAGGAATACTCCTAAAGCTTTCCTGAAGCTTCCAAAGCTTCTCCTATTCCCACCCTAGGAATACTCCTCCTACAGCTTTCCTGAAGCTTCCAAAGCTTCTCCTATTCCCACTCTGGGAATGCTCCTACAGCTTTCCTGAAGCTTCCAAAGCTTCTCCTATTCCCACCCTAGGAATACTCCTCCTACAGCTTTCCTGAAGCTTCCAAAGCTTCTCCTATTCCCAAGGGCTGGGAAGCTTCCCCAGCTTTCCTGAAGCTTCCAAAGCTTCCCCTTGCTCCCAAGAGCTGGGAACGCTCCCCCAGCTTTCCAGAAGGTTCTATCCCATCCCAGCCCACCCCTGCTCCTCCCTGGACGATCCATCCCACAGGGATCCCTGCGAATCCTCCCCCACAATTCCCGGCACCGCTCCCGCACCTCCTCGAAGTTCCCTTCCATGGGTTTGTACGCCAGGAGCAGCACGGAGCGCATCAGGTCCCCCACCAGGATGAAGTCCCCCTTGGTCTTCAGGTAGAGGGCCATGATGTTGTTGTAGTGGTTGCACTCCGTGCGCAGCTCCTTCTCCGCCGTCCACTCGTACAGCCGCACCTGCGGAGCGGGACACGGGTCGGGATGTGCCCCACGGAGCCGGGATGTGCCCCACGGAGCCGGGATGCGCTCCCCAAACACCCACCCGGACCTCCCCGGCCCTCACCGTGCTGTTGATGCTGGCCAAGAGCTTCCCGTTGAATTCCACCATGGAATACACGGCTCCCTTGACCTCCTTCTCGGCCAGGCTCTGCAGCTTCCCTGGAATAAAGCCGGGAATCGCTGGGGGCTTCTTCCAAAGGGTCGGAAGTCAAGGGGACGGCCCTGAACCTTCCTGCCTGAAAAACTCGCTCAGAGGGACACGAGTGACGTGGGAATGGGGGAGAGATGACGTGGGAATGGGGGGAAAAGGGACATGGGGATGGGGGGGAAAGGGACATGGGAATTTGGGGGAAAAGGGACACGGGAATGGGGGGAAAAGGGACATGGGAATGGGGGAAAAGGGACATGGGAATTTGGGGGAAAAGGGACATGGGAATGGGGGGAAAGGGACATGGGAATTTGGGGGAAAAGGGACACAGGAACGGGGGAAAAGGGACATGGGAATGGGGGGAAAAGGGACGCGGGATGGGGGAAAAGGGACACGGGAATGGGGGGAAGAAGGACAAGGGAATGGGGGGGAAAGGGACATGGGAATGGGGGGAAAAGGGACATGGGAACGGGGGAAAAGGGACATGGGAACGGGGGAAAAGGGACATGGGAACGGGGGAAAAGGGATGCAGGAATGCAGGGAAAAGGGACACGGGAATTTGGGGGAAAAGGGACACAGGAACAGGGGAAAAGGGATGTGGGAATGGGGGGAAAAGGGACAGGGGTACAGCACAACATGCAAAGGAAATCCCAGAATCCAGGACTGGGGAGGGATTCCTGGGAGATGGGGAAGCAAATCCCAGAATCCAGGGCTGGGGAGGGATTCTTGGGAAGCAAGTCCCATATTCCAGGGCTGGAGAGGGATTCCTGGGATTCTCCAGGAGATGTGGAAGCAAATGGCAGGATCCAGGCCTGGGAAGGGATTCCTGGGCTTCTCCAGCAGATGGAGGGAAAGGGGACACACTGGGACAAATCCCACCTGTGGGCACTTCCCTTGGGAAAAGCTCTGCCTGCTCCAGGGTGTGAGGAGCTCATCCGAGCCAAAAAGCTGGATGTTTCCAGGTGGGAAGCCCTCGTTCTTACCGTCGGAGTAGTGGAAGACGACGATCCGGCCCTGCTTGGGCTCGGCCTCCTCGGGATACACCATGGCAGTGCCCACGATGAAGTAGGTGTTGGGATCCTTTCCCAACTTACAGGACACCAGGCTCAGGGCATACTCGTTCTGCAGGAATTGGTGAGCGTGGAGCACTGGGGAAAAGGAGAAACTCTGGGATCATCCCGGACATCCCCTCTGCTGCTCCCCCACCATCGGCCAACGCCGCTCCCTAAACCTCGTGGCTGGTGTTCCTCCAGGAACACGCAAAATCCCGGATTTGCAGAGGTTTTGAGGATCACCAGCCTCGACCCGTGGGGTTTTCCAGGTGGGAAAAGCCGGATTTAGGGATGGGCCAGGTACCTTCGAAGGTGTGCTGGTCTATGATGAGCAGGTTGTGAACTTCCACCTCCTCTCCGAAGGACGTTTCGTGCGGAGCGGTGCTGCTGGAAAACAGCTTGGAGGTGCTCACGCTGCTGGATAAGGCCTGGAAAACGGGAAAACCTGTCAGATCCCGGCACTGCTCGGCATATCCACACAGCCTGAGGCAAGCAGGGAGCAGGAGAACGGATGGAAGAGAAGGTGGAGTAAGGAATGAGTAAAGGGACACGCTCCCTGCTCCTGCAGGGGGGGGCTGAGTGAGGGAACTGGGGCTTCCAGAGGTGGATCCCTGGGAAAAGGAAACCCCTGGAGGGCACAGAGAAGCCCATGTGGGATAGGGAAGGAGCAACACCCAAAAATAAAGGGATTGCAGGGAAAGGGGCGTGGGAAGCGGGACCTGGTCACCCCCATGGAGAGATCCCACCAGCCCGTTCTTGGAAGGAGGAATTCCTCCACAGCTTTGGAAGGGAAGGCTGTCAAGGAAAACCTGGATTTGGCCTGGGGAATTATATCCCCACGGAGCAGGGGTGATCCAGCCTGGGATCTCAGATCCCTGATACAGGGATGATCCCAGCTGGGATCTCAGATCCCTGATACAGGGATGATCCAGCCTGGGATCTCAGATCCCTATGGAGCAGGGATGATCCAGCCTGGGATCTCAGATCCCTGATACAGGGATGATCCAGCCTGGGATCTCAGATCCCTGATACAGGGATGATCCCAGCTGGGATCTCAGATCCCTATGGAGCAGGGATGATCCAGCCTGGTCTCTCACATCCCCACGGAGCAGGGATGATCCAGCCTGGGATCTCACCTGGGTGCTGGCACTGGGCCTGAGGGCTGTGGTGCCTCCACTGGCATCCTGCACCTCGATCCGACTGGAAAGGACCCCAAAACACTGGGATACCTCTTGGTAGCAGATCTTCCTGCAGGATGAACAGGAGAGCTGGGCCAGGCCATTCCAGGGAAGCCCTGGAGGCAACACGAGCCGTTCGCTCCCTGCCTGAGCCCACCCCGGGATAGCGACACCACCCACCCGTCCCCATCCCAGGAACCCTCATCCCAGGAATCCTCATCCCAGCTCACCTGGGCGACTCGTAGAGGGGAACGGTGCGGATGTGGAGCTTCTGGATCTCGTCGATGGTCCCGATGGTCAGGGTGCTGTTGTTGGCCAACGCCAAACTGCCCCGGGGGGAGAGGAAAAAAAAAATAATCAAGGAAATCTTAGGGAACAGTCAGAACCTCTCTGCGCTCCACGTCCCGGCAGATCCCGGGGCTCACCTGTCGGGATACCCGTCGGAATTGAGGGGGCACATGTAGTTGACCTCCTTGAGGTTGACGTTGGAGAAGACCAGCTTGTGGTTGCTGCTGTAGATGACGGTGGGGCGGTCGGAGCAGGCGAAGACGTTGGTGGTGGACAGGGAGCGGAACGTCCTCAGGACCGTGGGCTGCGTGCCCAGGGTCACCTTCTTCCGGTCGCTCAGCGAGCCTGGAGCCAGGGAAAACAACCACTGGGATCTCCCGGGACACCTCGGGATGGAAGGAGCGTGGAAAAGGCGCCCCGGGTGTAAAGATCTGGCCGGCTCCTTTCTCTGGAGGGATCCGCCCCAATTCCCACCGCCCGGGGCTGGGGAAAGCACGAAAGCGTTCCAGAGGGAGGGAGAAACACGGGAAAGGAAGGGCAAAGGTCACCTGTCTCCAGGCTGAGCCCGAAGTAGAAGAGGGCTCCGTCCCCCAGGGCGCACAGGAGGTAGTGGCTGCTCTCGAACGTCGTCATGAGGATGGAGCGCGGGATAATCTCTGCGGGAAGCGGGAAAAAGGACGGATGAGGCCACCCGGGGCTCGGGCAGCGGCTGCCGCCATTCCCCTGGGGAAGCTCCCACCTCCTCCCAGCATCTCCTTGTGCAGCAGCTCGAAGGACGGGAGCTTCAGGATGCGGGCGGAGATGTCGGTCCAGAGCCCGATGGCGCAGAGCGGGGACATCCCGTTGGAGTCTCCCAGGGGAGTGATGTCCAGGCAGGCCACCTCGTGCTCCATCTCCGTGCAGCTGGGAGGGAGGGAGGAAGGAGCACAGGCGTCCCTCACGATCCCGAATCCCAGCGCTCCCGGAGCGCCCGGGGTGGGCTGTGCCCGACCCGCACCTGATCTGCCGGAGCTCCTGGGGACGGATTTCCAGGTAGAACAGGGCTCTTCCCACGGCCACCACCACCTGGCTGGTGTTGCAGGAGGCGACGCTGATGTTCTTCCCGTTGGGCTCCTTCCACTCGCTCACCAGGCATTTGGGCTCCTGGCTCACCAGGCGCACGGAGGCGGAGGTGATCTGGGAAGAGAGCGCGGAAAAATCATGGAAAACGCGAGCGAGAAGCTCCCTCTGCTCCGTATCCCTTAGAAACAGGAACCCAGGATCCCATTTGCTGATCCCTGACAACACCCCAGATTAGCCCCATGATCCACAGGGATCACCAGGAGAGCCATATCCGTGCTTCCCCCGGGCTGGAATTACCTGGATCAGCTGCTGATGCGCCACGTTCCCGCAGAAAAACGTCTGCTGGTCATCCACAAATCCCGTGAGCTCCGTCTCTTCCACCTCCTCCCCGTTCAACATCAGAACTCTGGAAAGGGAAGGGAACTCCCGTTCATTCCTGCTCTGGCACGTGGTGAGAGCTCTGGAGCGAGAATCCCCCTTTACCTGGTCTGTCCAACAAAGGAGAGCACCAAGGTGTTGTCCGTCTCCCGGTGAGGATCCGACCGCAGCGGCCACAAGCCTGGGAAAAGAGGCCACAGTTCCTCACGTAATTCCTCTTAATTCCACATCCCGACGTCATCCGTGCCTGTGCTGTCCCCTCCCAGGCTGTGGGACACCACGGATCGCCCCCCTCACCTTTAATTCCCGGCAGGTCGATGCTGGCGTGCTCGTGGATCCCGATGCCGTTCCGGATGATCCGCAGGGATCCCTCTTTGAAGGCGCCGGAGCAGGTGACCAGCTGCAGGAGGAGCAGGTGGGATTTACCAGCCGTGGCTGGGAAGCTTTCCCACCCCTCTCCGGGTTCACGGGAAGATGGGGAACCCATCTGAGGATCACGGAATCCTGGAATGGTTTGGCTTGGAAGGGACCTCAAACATTTCATCCCTTTCCATGGGATTTCCACATTCCTTTCAGATCAGGTTGCTCCAAGTCTTGTCCAGCCTGGCCTTGGACACTTCCAGGGATGGGACATCCACAATCTCTGTGGGCACCTCCTCCAAGGAATTTTTTTGGCAGCTGATCCTTCCCCCATGGCACAAAGGCAGACCCTTCCTCATGGATATCCTGGAATTAACCTCCTACCGCTCCAGGAAAACACTTATCCCAATCCCAGCACCCAGATATGACTCCGAGATCCTCCAATAAACAGTTTGGAACCTTTTCCTTTCCTTTTCCAGGGAAGCTGTGGCTGCCCCACCCCTGGAATTGCCCAAGACCAGGTTGGACGGGGCTTGGAGTTAACCTGGGATAGTGGAACGTTGGGTTGGAACCAGATGATCCTTCCAACCCAAACCGCTCCGGGATTCTACGGACAGCTCATGGGTACACCTGGCCGGCCCAGAAATTCCCAGGAGCGAGGTCAGAAAAGCAGGATCAGGGATACCTGTCCCTGCCCTTGTCTCTCCAGGTCCACCACACACATGTCCACGATGGGCCCGAGGTTGGTGAAGGTCTCCATGGCCACCACGTAGGATCCCTGCTCGTTGCTGTCCACGTTGAGCTGGGAATAAACACCGGGATCAATCCTTGGCTTCCAAGGAGCGGGATAAAAAGGGCAGGCGAGGAGAAGAGCGGGAAAATTTATCCACATCCCAAGGTTTTGGTGGGAACCGAGGCCAGGAGGGAGGGGCCACGTACCTTCACCAGCTGGGAATCTCCAAGCCTGGATCCAACAAACACCACTCCGTTATCCAGGTAGGTCAGGCACTCTGCTATGGATGTCTAGGAATTGGGAAAAGGCAGGGAAAGGTCTCAGGAACACCTCGAGAGCGCCACTACCGAGAGCTGTTTATCCAACAGGAAATCCCTGGGCACGGGAAAGGGATTTAAGCCCTTCATAAATCCCACAGAGCCTGAGCTTCTCCCTCGGAAACAGGGAAAAAAAACTGGGATGAAGGTGTAAAAAAACTGGGAAGAAGGTGTGAATTTAAGAAGGAATTTTCCAGCAACCAAAATGTTAAAGCTGTGAAAAATGGGAAGAATCACCATCCCAGGATCCAAAAGGGACACAGTTCCTACAGGGAGCCTTTCCAGGCTTGGGAAAATCCCAGGAAAGGTGAGTCCTACCTCTCCCAGCAGCTCCACACGCAGGTCCTTCAAGGTGACGGTGCCATCCATCTGCTCTTCCTTTTCCAGGAGCAGCATGAAGAGCCTTCCTTCCATGTCTCCCAGCAAATACCGGGAGCCGTTGGGATCCACGCGGTTGTGGCACACGATGGTGCTTTGCTGCAGGGAAAGGAGGGAATTCTTGGAATCCACTGGAACAGCCCCAGAGCTGGAGCTCAGGTGACTCATTCCCTGCTTCAGCATCCCAGACTCACTATCCCACAGCTCCAGGCTCCCATTTTTCCATCCAAGATTTAGGGTTCTTTCCTTATTTCCAGCTTAAAAAGGACCTTTGCATGGTAATTCCAGCCTGGAGCAGCATCTCAACCGTGCCATTGCTCCCACTAAATGTGGGAAGTGGGCTGTTATTCCCACAAAATCCACAAATCCAACCTCCATCCCAAAACCCCTAAGTCTGTCCTTCTCTATCTCCCAAGTCTCCAAGGGGCTCATCCATATCTTCTGCCTGAAACACGACCAGGCTCCCACTTGGAATTCTGCCCAAACCACACCTTAAATCCTAATTAATCCCATTCCATGGGGCCCAAACATTCCAGGCTCTGCCCCTTTTCCAAGAGTCCCACAGACCATGGATACAAAGGTGACTGTTTGGGAAGGCAAAGCCCTGGAAGTCCAAGCACTATTAGGCCACGCTTGGGATGGCAGCGGTTGGAATTCCCGCCTGGAAGGACTAGGAAAGGAGGAATTCTGCAGGGTTCAGGACTGGGCAAGGAGGAATCCCATGGGATTCAGCCCTGGATTTCCACATCCACCCACCTTGATGATGGGAGGAGCAATAGCCAGGTACTTGTCCCCGTTGTGGTAGGTGATGGATTCCTGGCCGATGATGATCGCGCCTCCGAAGGGCTCCGGAACTGCGGGAACAACGACAAATATCCCACGAGTCTTTCCCTGTGCGGAAAAACTGAGGCATCCAGGCTGGGGGAAAAAAACCAAAAAAACTGGGAAGGAAGATCTTTCCCAACCTGCAATGACCATGGAGGCTTCGGCCTCCACGTTTTCCTGCTTCCAAGGGCCTTTGTTGAATTCCTTCTCCCGCAGGGACACCTCGTACGTCTTCACGTGCCGGCCCTGGGGGTCCTGCAGGAGGAGACACAAGATCCCAGAAATCAGGAAATTCCACCTCATCTCCTGAAAAAACAGCATTCCAGGCAGCTGGGGAACCTTCCCAGCTCCTCCTCTCCCTTCTCCCTTCTCAAACCAGGCTGCTGGTTCTCCCAGCGTTCTCCGCATATAAACCGACCTCTGGATAAACCTCTGGGCCAAGAGAGGCTGGGAAGCATTTTCCCAGTGTTATCCAAGGGATTTTCTGGGATTTGTGTTCACCTGACAATGCTGGAGCAAGAATATCGCTATGAAATATCACCTCCAGCTCCAGCAAACCTTCAGGAATCCAGTTTTTTCTTGCTGTATTCCCCCTTTTTCCGTTCTCTTCCCACGGCTTTAGAACTTCCCCAAAATTATCCCAGTCCCTGCTGCTCTATTTGGTCCAAATCCCGGGATAATGGTTAATAAATAGAGAAGGAATGAAGGCAGCTGCTTGGAAGAATCCCCCTTTCCACAGGCAGGGATAAAAATAATCCAGAGCTTTACAAGATCCCGCTCGTGCTCCAAAGATTTTTGAGTGTTAGACATGGAATCTTGGAATCATTAAGGCTGGAAAGCCCTCTAATCATCCAATTGTTCCCTGAAATCCCAGGTACGTGGTGACAAAGTGGTTTCTCCCCCATTCCTTGGCTCAGGAACAATTTGGGAGGATCCAGCAGTGCCCAAACAGGGAATAATGGAATCACTGCTGCCATGGGATAACCTGGAATTTGGCAAAGGAAAGCTAATCCCTCGCTCAGTCGGCACAGCAATGGCTCTTGGGATTAAAACAAGGGTTTGGAGAAGGCCTGGAATGCTCCTTCCTGGAAGAGCCAAGTGATAGGAGAGATTATGGATCGTGGATCGTCTTTACACTTGGAGCTGCCTCCCAAAAATCCCAATTGCCTTGTTTTTTAAGGAAAGGCTCAAGTGTCACTCTGGGAAACAACTGATCCTGGATCTAATCCAATTGCTGGAGTGATCCATGAGCTCCTCTGGAGGGTTTAACAAGGAAAATATTCCCATCCAAGGCAAAACTGCCCAGGAATTCTGTGGGAAAGCATCACTTCCTCTCTCCCAGAGCTGGGAAAAAGCAACACATGGAGGTTCCTAACGAGCCTGGAAGGGCCAAAATCACCCGAACCAGCCTCTGGAAAACCTTTGGAGCCCTCGGCTCCACCCTCCACGTGGATTTTCCACGGCAAAGCAGTACCTGGTAGACGAAGCAGATGGTGGGAGCTTGGCATCCGTAGAGGAATTTGACGTCGATGACCTGGAGCTCTTCCAGGCGGATGTTGAAGGCTTTCAATTCCTTGTTCTCCCTGTCCAAGGGAATGACCTTGAAGAGGCCGTCGTAGAGCCGGAGCCCGATCATCCGGCACTCGGGATCGATGATCCCGATGATCCCGGTCTCGGAGGGGCGGCCGATGCGATCCTGGGGGACAAACCCAGGGAGGAGGGAAGGGAAAAGGGGATTAGTGCCGGGAAAAAGATCCCCGGGGGGCTCCAGAAAAACCAGCCCACAGAATTCCAGCTGGGAAACCACCAAGCCTAAGGAGGAGATGCTTTTCCACCTGGAATTGCTCCCGCACCGCTCCTTCTCTCCTGGGAATCTGGCGCTGTGGGATCAGCCCCTAAACCTGGTTTTCCAGCCCCGACTCTGCACTGGATGATCCAGAGGAGCCACATCCCTTTCCTGGTCTCTGCTTTGATATCCATGACCAAACATCCCCCTCCCAAAATCCAGCGCTGTTATCCGCTCCCACAGACCCCTTGGAGTTCCTTGGCTGGGAATGACTTTGGCACCTCCATGTGCCAAGGGCTTTTCCCAAACATTCCTGACAGGAGATTCCCACCTCCACCTCCTGCCCATCATTCCCAACACCACCCCAGCAAACAACAGTCACAAGTTCCCAAAGAACTCATTTCCGAGGGAAAATTCGAACCTTACTAATTTTCTTTAAGTTTCATTTATTATCCCATATTTATTATTCCCAAGAACACAGATGTGTCCAGATTGGAGCATCCTGATCTAGGGAAGGTGCCCCTTCCCATGGTAGGGGGTGGAATTGGATGAGCCTGAAAGGCCCACCCGAACCATTCCAGGATTCCATGTGCTCCCTGGTTGGGATATTGGGAATAAATCCTTCCCTGTGAGGGTGGTGAGGCCCTGGAACGGATTCCCAGAGAAGCTGTGGCTGCCCCATCCCAGGAAATGTCCAAGGCCAGGTTGGACAGGGCTTGGAGCAGCCCTGGGAGGTGTCCCTGCCCGTGGCAGTGGGTGGGACTGGGTGGGATCTAAGTCCCTTCCATCCCAAAACATTCCATGATTCCATGCCCTATTTAGATGGAATATTGGGAATAAATCCCTCCCTATGCGGGGTTGTGAGGCCTTGGAATGGATTCCCAGGGAAGCTCTGGCTGCCCCATCCCTGGAAGTGTCCAAGGCCAGCTTGGACGGCAGCAACATTCCCTGCCCGTGGGAAGGAACAACCTTTCACTGGATGAGCTTCAAGCTCCTTCTTCCAACCCAAACCGCCCCAGATTTCCCAGAATCCCAGACCAAAAGTAACTCTGGAAGCACCCAAGGCGCCAGGCGACTCATCCCAGATCCAGCGGCACCCGCAGCACCTCCAACCCAAACAACCGGCACGGATCCGGCCGCGGCCGGACACCGGCATTCCCGCTCCCGGCGCTCCGGCCGCCCTCACCTGCACGTTGCCGTGGGCGCGGGTGATGATGTCGATGCTGTCCCCGCTCTGCTTGTACTCCAGGATGCAGGCGTTGTACTTGGCCGTCAGGATGAACAGCAGGTCCTTGCTCTCCCCCTGCGCGGGAAATGTGGGTGCCGCACATTCCAGAGGCCGTTCCGTGATGGGAAAACCCCCCCAGGCCCCCCCCCAGCCTCGGGGCGCTGTCCCGGGACGCACCTTGGGGCGGAAGAGCTCCATGACGGCGGTCTTGCCGTACATCCCCACCTCCTTGACGGGCCGCAGCCCCTCGGCCGTGACCACGTAGATCTCCAGCCGCGTGTTCTTGGCGATCAGCAGGTTCAGGTCCTCGGAGGAGGTGAAGTGGCCTGGGAAAAGCGGGGAGGCCTCAGGGATCTCCCGCCACCCCAGGGATCTCCCGCCACCCCAGGGATCTCCCGCCACCCCAGGGATCTCCCGCCACCCCAGGGATCTCCCGCCGATCCTCGGTTTGCCTCCCGAAGCCCCCGATTCCTCCCCCCGCAGCCCCCTCGGGAACCGCGTTCCCGGAGCTCGGGCTCCACGTTTTGTCCCAGGAATCCCTTTCCTTGCTGCCTTTCCAAGGGAATTCTCATTCCTGGGGTTTCTTCAACACCTTCTGCCCCCCCACCCTGTTATAGAGCTCAGGGACTCCCCTGGATCCCCATTTCCAGCATCCCAAAGTCCTTCTGGGATCCCCAAAATCCCCCAGGCCCATATCCCCCATATCCCAAAACTTCCCCTGTATCTCCAAAACCCCCCCCATACCCTAAAACCCCCCGGGATCCCCAAACCACCAAACCCCCTCCACATCCCAAATTCCCCTCCAGTGCCCCCAGACCCCCCCATCCGAACCCCCCCCAGGACCCCAAAGTCCCACTGATACCCACAACCCCCCCTGTAACCCCAAAACCCCCCTGTACCCCAAAATCCCCCCATATCCTCAACCTCTTCCCCCCATACCCCAAACCCTCTCATAGCCCAAAACCCCCCGGAACCCTAAAACTCCCCCCATACCTCAAACCCTCCTGTATCCCACTCCCCACCCTCCTCCAGGGCCCCCAAACCCTCCATATCCTAAAACTTTTCTGCACCCCAAAGCTCCCCTGTGTCCCCAAACCCGCCCTGCACCCCAACCCTGCCTGGGACCCCCAAACCCACCCAGGAGCGCAAACCCCCCTGGAACCAAATCCCCCCCCC
Source organism: Pseudopipra pipra (assembly GCF_036250125.1). Lineage (NCBI taxonomy): Eukaryota > Metazoa > Chordata > Aves > Passeriformes > Pipridae > Pseudopipra > Pseudopipra pipra. The sequence continues at coordinate 288,638 of NC_087554.1, read as the reverse complement.
GGGACCCTCAAAACTCCCACGTACCCCAAACCCCCCCAGTGCCTCCAAACCCCCGCCAGGACCCCCAGCTCCCACCTGTACCCCAAACCTCTGTCTGGGAATCCCAACTCCTCCACCCCATTCCCCTTCGACCCCCAAACCCCCCAGCCCCTGGTATCCCCCATACCCTAAAACCCTCCCGGGGCCAACACCTCCCCCAAACTCCCCCGGGACCCCAAAACCCTCCAGAACCCCACTCCACCCCCTATACCCTAAACCCTGCTCCGGACCCAAATCTCCCCGGCGCCCCCAACCCCGCACTGACCCCCCAGGAGTCTCAGTCCCCCCCAGAGCCCCCGGGACCCCCAAAGCCCCTCCGGAACCCCAAAACCCTCCCGGGACCCCAAACCGCCCCGCACCCCAACTCCCCCGTTGCCCCCCAGCACCTCCATCTCCCCGCACCCCAAACCCCTCCCGGGTCCCCTCATCCCCGCCCGGAGACCCCAAAACGCCTCGTCCGAGGACTCCCAAACCCTCTCCGGTACCGAACCCCCCCAAACCGAGGGGTGTCCCCCCGGCCGCCGCCGCGCGGTACCGGTGACGCAGCCATTGACGGCCGTCGGCTTCTGCGCCGTCACCACGTAGTTGTAGGACATGTTTGGGGGTCCCGGGGGATCCCGGGGGGGCCGAGAGCGGAACCGGGGAGGAACCGGGAGCGCAGCCGCTCCGCGCCGCCGCCGCTTCCGGCGGAAATAGCCGCGCGTGGCCGCTCTGGCCCGCTGGAAAGGCCGGGGAGGAGCAGACGAGATGAGGCCGCTCCTGCCGGCTGGGAGGACCGCGCGGAGCAGACGAGAGGCGCGGCTGGAGGACCGCGGAGAGCGCAGGTGCGGAGCGGGGTGCGGGGGGCTCCCCCCCCGAAAGCCGCGGGGTTCCGGGGGATCCCGGCCCCGTCCCGGCCCCGTCCCGGCCCGTGTCCCGCCGGGAAGGCGGGTCCGGACCCCTCCCTGCTCCATGCACTCCCTCCGTGCTGGGGGGACTCCAAAATCCGGGGTGGGAGTCCCCGGGATACTCCCACCTGTATCCCACTCTGATCCCACCCCATATCCCGACGGGATCTTGCTCCCCATCCCAAAAAGGGGTCCCTGTTTTCTGGGGCTGGCCTCATCCTTTTTCTCCCCATCCCAAAAGGGGATCCCTCTTTGGGTGTTGTCCCATCCTCGTCCCCTATCCCAAAAAAGGGGATCCCTGTTTGGGGGGGTCCCTTTTGGAGGGGGTGTCCCATTCCGATCCCCCATCCCAAAAGGAAGTCCCTATATGAGGGTGGTCTCATCCTCATCCCCCATCCCAAAAAAGGGGATCCCTGCTTGGGGATGGTTGCTGTTTGGTGGGGGTCCCATTGTGATCCTCATTCCCGAAAGTGGGATCCCTTCTTGATGGGGGGGGGTGTCTCCATTTGGGAACAGCCCCGTCCCCAGCCCCCCATTCCCACCAGCCCTCCCATCCCTCCCCGTTCCCTTCCCCCTGTCCCTGTGCCAGGGTCCTGTGCCAGGACCTCCCCCGTGTCCAGCCTGGACCTTGCCCTCTTACCCAGCAGATTCCAGCCCCGGGTCCAACCGTTGCGCAGGATCCCACCCTACCATGGAGGTGAGGCCGGGACAGGGGGGTCACCAATCCCCCTTTTTCCTCTGCTTACCACCCTTCGTTCCCCCAGATTCCCAAAAAACTGGTGAACTCGGTGTCCGGCTGTGCCGACGATGCCCTGGCCGGGCTGGTGTCCTGCAATCCCGGGCTCCGGCTCCTGCAGGGCCACCGGGTGATCCTGCGCAGTGACCTCTCGGCCGTCCGTGGCCGCGTGGCCCTGCTGTCCGGGGGGGGCTCCGGCCACGAGCCGGCCCACGCAGGTGAGACCCCCACAATTCCCGCTTCCCGGAGCCCCCCGGCACGGAGAGGGCGCCGAGCTCCCGATCCCGCTCCGCAGGATACGTCGGGAAGGGAATGCTGACCGGAGTGGTGGCCGGAGCCGTGTTCACCTCCCCGTCCGTGGGCAGTGTCCTGGCGGCCGTCCGGGTGCTCGCACAGGCGGGAGCAGGTCGGGAATACACCGGGATGCAGCTTTGGGATTCCTGCCCCGGAATCCCTGCGCCGTCATTCCCTTTCACCCCGTGTCACTCCCGTGCTTTCCATATCATTCCCATTCTCTCCGTGCAATCCCCATTCTCTCCATATCATTCCCATTCTCACCACGTCATTCCTATTCTCTCTGTCATTCCCATTCTACATCGTTCCTGTTCTCTCCGTGTCGTTCCCGCTCCTCCCGCGTCATTCCCGCAGCCGGGATCCTCCTGATCGTGAAGAACTACACGGGGGACCGGCTGAATTTCGGGCTGGCCCTGGAGCGGGCGCGCTCCGAAGGGGCCGACGTGCGGATGGTGGTGGTGGGAGACGACTGCGCCTTCGCCGCGCCCGGGAAAGCCGGGAGACGCGGGATCTGCGGCACCGTCCTCATCCATAAGGTCCTGCCGGGGGCTCCTTCGTGGGGATTTTTGGAATTTTGGGAGTTTTCAGGGTGGCTCATCCGATGTTGTCCTTGGCAGGTGGCGGGAGCGCTGGCGGAGGCGGGAGCGGGTTTGGATGAGATCGTGGAGAAGGTGACGGCGGCTTCCAAAGCCATGGGTGTGTTGTGGGATCCCGTTATCCCATGGGAATGCTGTCCTGTGTCACTCCGACCCATCCCTCCCAGAAAATCAGCCCCATTACCCCTATCTCTCCTGGGAAATCAGCCCCATTCCCTCCTGGAAAATCAGCCCCATTCCCTCCTGGAAAATCAGCCCCATTCCCTCCTGGAAAATCAGCCCCATTCTCCCCATCCCTCCTGGAAAATCAGCCCCATTCCCTCCTGGAAAATCAGCCCCATTCCCTCCTGGGAAATCAGCCCCATTCTCCCTATCCCTCCTGGAAAATCAGCCCTATTCCCTCCTGGAAAATCAGCCCCATTATCCCCATCCCTCCTGGAAAATCAGCTTCCCCCCAGCCCCTGTCCCCCCTGGAAAATGAGCCCCTCCCCTCCCTGCCCCCTTTCTCCTGGATAACCAGCCCCATTCCCCCAACCTCCTGGAAAATGAGCCCCCTTCCTCCCCGCATCCCAAATCCCAGCAGGTTTAACGGCACATTCCTTCCCGTGCAGGTACCCTGGGTCTCAGCCTGTCTCCCTGCAGCATCCCGGGATCCAAGCCCTCATTCCAGCTGGCTGAGGATGAGATGGAGCTGGGGCTGGGTGAGGAGGGGCTCCCTGGATCCCACTCTGGATCCCTCCCAGATCCCTGGGGGGGGACTGAGACTCCCTGTCCCCCATGGGAAGTGTGGGATGTGACACGGCCTCGTCTCCCTAGGGATCCACGGAGAGGCCGGAGTGCGCAGGATGAAGGTGAGGGGGGGATCCCGCTGTGTCCTCCCTATTCCCAGACCTCCCCCGCATTCCCACATCCCCTCACTCTGCTCTTCCCACCTTCTGTGTCCCCTCCAGGTGCTGCCGGCGGATGAGGCCGTGGAGACGATGCTGAAGCACATGACGGATCCATCCAATGCTTCCCACATATCCCTGACCCCTGGTGAGCTCCCTTGGATCCCCCCCACCCCCCAAATCCCTGATCCCGGTCTCATCCCGCCCCTCATCCCTCAGGGTGCTCCGTGGTGCTCATGGTGAACAACCTGGGTGGATTATCCTGCCTGGAGCTGGGAATCGTGGCCGGAGCCGCCGTGCGCAGACTGGGTGAGCGGGGGGTTTCTTGGGATCCCCTTCCCTGGCTCTGGACCTTCTGGAATGACCTCCCCCGGCTCCCGCAGAGAGCCGAGGGATCCGCATCGCCCGGGCCTTGGTGGGATGCTTCATGACGGCGCTGGAAATGGCCGGAGTCTCCCTCACCCTCCTGGTGGTGGATGAGGAGCTGCTGCGGCTGATCGGTGAGTTCCCGGCGGGAATGTGGCCTGGGATGGGCGCGCGGGGGGCTCCAGGTGCTGGGTGACGGGACACGAAGTGCCCGGGAGCCGAATTCCTGGCTGCTGGACGTGCCGGGAAAGGGGACACAGCTGGGAGACAGGCACAAGGGTCAGCGGGATGTCTGGGAGCGGAATTCCTGGCTGCTGGATGCACCTGGAATGGGGACACAGGAGTCTGCAGGTGCTGGGTGATGGGACACGAAGTGCCTGGGAGAGGAATTCCTGGCTGCTGGATGCACCTGGAATGGGGACACAGGAGTCTGCAGGTGCTGGGTGATGGGACACGAAGTGCCTGGGAGAGGAATTCCTGGCTGCTGGATCTGCCAGCAAGGAATCCAGGAGGATCCTGAGCCACTGTCACCTCCGGCTTTTCCAGATGCCAAGACCACGGCCATGGCTTGGCCCATCGTTCCCGCAGGACCGGCGACTGCCCGGAGAGAGGAGATTCCAGCGCCGATGGACGTCCCAGGGCAGCCGTTGGATGAGACCGGCACAGGTTCGGAGCTGGAACCCCTTGTGACCCCCTCCTGTGCCTCGGTTTCCCTCGGGAATGTCTCCTTTCCGCAGGGCCCGGAGCGGTGCCGGTGCAGCGGGTCCTGGAGCGGGTGTGCAGCACTCTGCTGGATATCCAGGATAAGCTCAACCAGCTGGATCGGAAAGCGGGAGATGGGGATTGTGGCCACACACACGCCCGGGCAGCCCACGGTGGGTGTGGGAATATCCAGGGAATTGTGGGGAGAGGGTGTCCCAGCCAGCACCGCCCAGGAGTGGGGACTTCACCGGGATGTCCCTTCTTGGGATTTGGGAACTCTGAGGTGCCTCTTTCTATGGAACAGGGTCCTCATGCCCTGGGAGTTGTGGCTCAGGAATGCCCTGTGGAATTGGGGGTGTCCCTGCTTATCCCAGGAGTGGGGGCTTCCTTTCTTGGGATTTGGTTCCCTGAAGTGCCCCTCCCTAGGGAATGGAGTCTCCACAGGGAACTGTATCCCTGGAACATCTCTGTTTCCAGAGGTAGCTGCCCCATGGAACTGGGAGTGTCCCTGCTTATCCCAGGAGTGGGCATTTCCCTGGGACATCCATTCGTGGGATTTGGGACTCCCAAAATGCCCCTTCCACACCCTGGGAGCCACAGGCCAGGAATGTCTCTACATCCAGTGGCAGCTTCCTCAGGGCATTCCTGCTTGTCCCCACGAGGGACAGGAATCCCCAAGGAGCCCAGGGCCACCCCCCATCCCGCTCTTCCCTCCGTTCCTGCAGCCATCCGGGAATGGATGCGCTCCCGGCCGCCTCCGGCCGCCCCATCCCAGCTCCTCTCCTGCCTGGCCGACCTGCTGCTGGAAAAGATGGGAGGCTCCTCCGGAGTGGTAAGTGGGAATGGGAATGCGGGGAGACACCTGGAAGCGTTCCCAGGACGGGGGTGACCGTATTCCCAAAGCTCTACGGGCTCTTCCTGACGGCGGCCGCCCGGACCCTGCGCGGCCGGAGCGATCCCGCGGCGTGGGCCGATGCCATGGATTCCGGGATTGACGCCATGCAAAGGTCAGTGCCCGGGGCCGTGGGATCCCAGTCCCCCCAGGGATCCCAATCCCCCCAGGAATCCCAATCCCAGTTTCCCTGCCTCCAACACAGGTATGGAGGAGCCGCACCAGGAGACCGGACGATGGTGAGTCCCGGAATCCCGTGGGATACCCGGGAGCCAAGGGGAAATTCCAGGGGGCGCGGGGGGGTTCCAGCCTGGCCTCAGCACTGGCTCCCAGCCCCGTTCCCGTTTTTTTCCCAGCTGGATTCGCTGTGTGCAGCCGCAAAGGCTCTGCATTCCCTGCGCGCTCCCGGGGCCGACCCGCTCCGGGTGCTGGAGGCCGCGGTGCAGGTACGGAGAGCCCGGAGCCGGGACGGTGGGACAACCGCATGGGAATCCCGGAAAACATCCCGTTTTTCCCTGGCAGAGCGCCGAGGTGGCGGCGGAGGCCACCAAGCACATGGAGGCCGGGGCGGGAAGAGCCAGTTACATCCGCTCATCCCGGCTGGAGCATCCCGATCCCGGGGCCGTGGCCGTGGCTGCCGTGCTGGGGGCCGTGCTGGGGGGGCTGCGGGACCCCCTGGCCACCCCCAAGTAGTGTATCCCAAAAACCCTCCGTGTCCCCCGTAGTGACAGGGATGTGGATCCCAACAGACCTTAGGAGACGTGTCCCCCAGTAACCCTTTGTGTCCCCCCACACCGATGGGGATGTGCATCCCAAAAAATCTGTGTGTCCCCCTGGATCCCTTTGTCCCTTCTCGGTGACAGGGGTGTGTATCCCAATAAACCTTCGGAGACGTGTCCCCCAGCAATTCTCTGTGTCCTGCCTCACCTGTATCCCAAAAAAAACCTCCGTGTCCCCAAATAACCCTCCGTGTCCCCCTCGTGGTGAGAGGGACACGTATCCCAAAAAATCTTTGGAGACATTGTCCCCCAATAACCTTCTGTGTCCCCCCAGGGTGACAGGGACGTGTATCCCAAAAAACCCCTGTGGCCCCCAAGGGCCCCCTGTGTCCCCCCCTCTGGGACAGGGACATGTTCCCCAACAGCCCCCCTGTGTCCCCCGTCGCTCCAGGCTGGGAAGGGGGATGGGAACAGGGATTGTGTGACTGTGGGGGAGGAAGGAAAGCCGGGGTGTGGAGGGGGAAGCTCCAGGGCTCTCAGGGCTCATAGGGCTCACATGGCTCTGGCCACGGGGGCCAGAGGGAAGGAGAAGCAGAGACGGGGCAGAGCATGACCCCAAATCCCGTGGGTGACCACGGGGATCTATCCCACGTTCCCAGGGAGCAGAGGAGCCCTTGGAAGGCACGGCTTGGCTTGGCCAGGACCTGCTCCCGAGATCCCGCCGCTCCCACCAATCCCAGCCTGGCTCCGCTTATCCCCGTGGATTTGAGTGAGGGATTCCTGAGGAAGCCACTGGTTTATTCCGTGTCCCTGAGTGGCTCCATCCCTGTCCTGCTGAGCCAGATTCCCTGGAGGGGGAGTGACACATGGGAATAACACGGATGTTCCTCTTTGTCCTGACGAGGCTCTGGCAGCTCCAGGATGGCACCGGGAAGGGCTGGGGTTTGGCACAGCTGGAAATCCAGGCAGGAGCTGGCACGTGGAGGCACGAGAATGCAGGAGACACCCTGGGTGTGCTGGGAAATCCTTGGGATGGCAAGGATGCAGGAAACCCCTCAGGAATGCTGGGAGATCCTTTGGGATCAGCGCTCGGCGGAGAGCAGGGGCTGTGGGAAGACAGGGATCAGCCGGGATCCTTCCCCACCCTTGGGGCTGCGCTCCCAAATTCTGCTTCCCAAATCCACCCAGCCTGTTCCCGGTACCTGGCGGGAATCCAGGGAGTCGGAATCCGGGCACTTCCAGCTGGGCCTGGCCAGGGCACCCACCACCAGCACCCCGAAAAGCAGGATCAGGATTCCCAAAGTGTTGGCAAACACGGCCTCGGCAGGAAGGAGCTTGTACTGCGCGGTCCCGTTTTTCCTGGGAGGGAGAAGTGGGGCTGGGAATGTCCTGGATGTGTCCAGCCTTTCCCTTAATGCAGCCAAAATCCCACCCCGAGCCTCCCAGTCCCTGCGAGGGCTCTTCCCAATCCCCCCTATCCCGGCACTCACAGGCTGAAGAAAAGCTTCTCGTTGATTCCCGACACGCAGGAAGCCACGGACAACATGAGGATGGTGGAGCCAAAGAAAACGTGGATGGGCTTGTACAGCTGCCGGAGCCAGGCGGGAGCCCAGGGAAGCAGGAACGTCCCAAATCCCACCGCCCACTGCGGGAAAACTCAGTGAGGGCAGGAAAACTCGGGATGCCCGAGGGGGAGTTTGGGGGATCCGGGAGTGCTCCCACCTGGCAGGAGAAGAGCAGGACGGTTCCCAGCCCCATCCAGCTGTGCAGGGAGTACATGTTGGGCGTCCCGTTGGAATTGTGGAAGCGGAACACGGCCGCCAACCCCAGCACGGTGAGGACGAACGCTCCCAGAGCCAGGCCGCCGTGCAGCAGCTTCCAGGGAAGCTTGGGGCCGCTCCAGGTCTTGGGAACGCGGTAAACCAGGGCAGCTGTGAGGGGAAAAAAGGGTCAGGAGGGGGCGGCGCTGGGATTCCCGACGCTCCCTGGGCTCACCTGCTCCGTAGAGAACCACCAAGCCCGTCACCATCAGCACCGGGTGCCAGTTGAAAGTCCGGGATCCGCCATCCAGGGAAAAGCCCCCGCGCCAGTGCTGGCACCAGGCACCCACCAGGGCCACGCAGAGCACGCCCAGGGATCCCAGGAAGGCGCAGAAAGGCGGGAAGGGAATGTCCAGCATGGCCACGGAGCGCTGGTGGCACCTGGGGACGAGCGAGGAGCCGGCTCAGGGTCCGGAGCCGCTCCGGGGAGGAGCCACGGAAAGGGGAACTGGGAACCCCGAGGGGGCGGGGGGGGCACAGGGAACCGAGGGGAGGGGGGGCCTGGACTGGGAAGGGTGACAAGGATGGAGCTGCTTCCCAGCCCAGGAAAGGTGACAGGGACGGAGCTGCTTCCCAGCCAGGGTTGGTGGCCGCGTTCCAGCTGCTTCCCAGCCCTGGGAAGGAGGTCAGGGATGGATGGATGGGTGGATGGATGGACACCCCCCAGGGAGGAGCCACAGAAAGGAGAAGCAGGAACCCTGAGGGGGGTGAGCAGGCCCAGCTGCTCCCTGGGCTGGGAAGGAGGTCAGGCACGGATCCAGGGGGGTTGGTGGTGGCACCTGGGGACAGCTCCGGCAGAGGAGCCGCGAAAGGGGAACTGGGAATCTCGAGGGGGTGTTGGGTGTCCAGCTGCTCCCTGGATTGGCACGGATCCAGGGATGGAGCAGGACGTGCAGAGCCGAATTCCCAGGGAATGGCAGAGAGGGGCTCCCAGGGTCACTTGTTTCCCCCCCCCTTCCCCGCAGGGGGTGATTGGCAGGAGCCTCATTTGCGTGTGATCTGCGTGTGATCTGCGTGTGATTTGCGTGTGCCCCCACAAAGGGCTATTTCTGGCCCCTCCGGGGGTGGGGGAAGTCCCGGCTCCCCAAAATCAGCTGCCCACGGGGCATTGGGGCAGGAAGGGGTGGAGACATGGGGCCCCACGGTTCCCCAAAACTGGGGACACAGGAACTCGTGGGTCCCCAGAACCTGGGAAACGGGACCCCCACGGCTCCCCAAAATCCGGGACATGGGGCCACACGGCCCCCCCAAACCTGGGGCTCCCCCGAACCTGAGGACACAGGCCATAACCCTGAAACGCCCCCAAACCCAGCCCAGGAGGCCCCTCGGCCCCTCCCGGCCCCCGGGGCCGCCCTCCGCCCCCCCCGCCCCTGGGGCCGTACCTGGGCCCCACCGCCCCCGCCTCGTCACTGGGCGTCGCCATCTTGGCGGGCGCCTCTCTGCCCGCTCATCTCTATGGTACCGCCGCCAATGCGCCGCCACCGAGAGCGGCGGCCAGAGCGGCCCCGAGCGGGTCCTCCAGGCGCCACTTCCGGCGCCTCTTCCGGGCCCCGGCGGCTGTTGCCATGGAGACCAAGATGGCGGCGGCGGGTCAGCGCCCGGGGCGGGGGGGACATGGCGGGGACCCCCCGGGACGGGACACTCGGAACTCAGGGGGGGTTTGGGGGCACCGGGAGGCGACCCCGGGGGCGGGGAGCCGGGCGGGGGAAAGGGGGAGGCGGAGGCGGGTGCCCCGGAATGGTGGGGGGTGTCTGTGGGAAAGGGGGGGTGATGTGGGGTCTGGGGGAGAGAGTGACCCCCTTAATTCCCATATCCAGCCATTCCTTCTACTTGTAGTCCTTTTTTCCCATGTCCAACCCTTCCCCCCCCCCTTTTCCAACCACTTCTTTTGCATATCCAGACCTTTTCTAGACTCCATTCCAACCCCTTTCGTCCTCCATATCCAGCCCTTTTTTCTCTATTTCTAGCCTTTTTCCCCACGTTCAATCCTTTCTCCCTCATTTCCAGCCACTTCTGCTGCTTTCCATCCCTTTCCTGCCCCCATGTCCAGCCCTTCTTCTCCCCCATTTCCAACCCTTTCCTCCCTTTCCATCCCTTTTCCCCCCTTTCCATCCCTCTCCCCGCATTCCCATCCCTGTGTCTCCCCCTCAGGGAATTAATTCTCCATCCCACCCCTCTCCTTCCAGGACATGGAAGGTCCCTGATTTCCCACAGCCCCTCCCTCCCTTCTCCAATCGGGATGATCCCAGAGGGGCTGCTCCCATGGGATACATGGCCCAGAAGTGCTGTACCTGCTCCCGTGTTCCCAAATTCCCGGCTGTATCCTCACCCCTCTCCTCTGCCCGGAGTGGGATGTGCCCAAACCTGCTCCTGGAGCGTGTCCTGCCCGGCACTGCCCATGGAGCCGGGAATAACCTGCCTGGACACTGCTCCCTGGGATTGCACGGCTCCCTCATCCCTGGATTTCCTCACGTGGAGATTTGGGATGGATTTGAAGGGGGAGGGGACACAGCTTACTAGGTTTTCCTGGTTTTCCAGCTGCCCGTCCCAGCTGCCAAACAATCCCAGGTCCTGGATATCAGGAAAGCCCCCTGGATCCATCCCACAATCCCTAAGTCCCCTCTCCAGGTTCTGGATTTAAGGAGAGCCCCTAGGATCTATCCCACCTACCAAAGAATTCCTGCAGCCCTTTTCCAGGTCCAGGATGTTGGAAGAGGCTCTGGAATCCATCCCACAATCCCTGTGCCCCTTTTCCAGGTCCTGGATGTTGGAAGAGGCCCTGGGATCCATCCCACAGTCCCTGTGCCCCTTCTCCAGGTCCTGGATGTTGGGAGAGGCCCTGGGATCCATCCCACAATCCCTGTGCCCCTTTTCCAGGTCCTGAATGTTGGGAGAGGCCCTGGGATCCATCCCACTTACCAAACAATCCCTGGGATCCATCTCAGCAAACAGACAATCCCTGTGCCCCCTCTCCAGGTGCGGGATGTCGGGAGCGGCCCCGCTGAGCCCCCCCAGCGCCATGATCCGTCGGGAATGCCGGGGCTGAGCGCTCCAAGGCCTGGGAAAGGAGGATGCTCCAGCCCAGCAACTACAGCCTGGTGCTGTTCCTGCAGTTCCTGCTGCTCTCCTACGACCTGTTCGTGAATTCCTTCTCGGAGCTGCTCCGGACGGCTCCGGCCGTGCAGCTCGTCCTCTTCATGTGAGTGCTGGGAAGTGGGGGGCGGGAGATCCCGGAGATCCCGGAGATCCCAGCCGCCCCAACGGCCGCGTTTTCCCGGCAGCATCCAGGACATCGCCATCCTCTTCAACGTCATCATCGTCTTCCTCATGTTCTTCAACACCTTCGTGTTCCAGGCAGGATTGGTCAGCCTGCTTTTCCATAAGTTCAAGGGGACCATCCTGCTCTCCGCTGCCTACCTGGCGCTCAGCATCTCCTTCCACGTCTGGATCATGGTAGGACGGGCTGGGGACGGCTGGATTCTCCCGAGGGATTTTCCCAGGAGGGCTCCCCTCGGGCCTCTCTCGCCGTCTTCCCCTGCAGTGACAGTCTGGTGTCCCTTTCCATGATCCTGCTGTTGGAATTGGGCTGGAAGGGTCCTGCCCTGTGCCATCCCATCCCAGCCCATTCCTGTCAGAAAACACTCTTTCCCCAGGAAAAGTCCAGCAGCTCCAAGTCCCCCACAGTGACAGTTTGGTGTCCCCTTCCGTGATCCCAGTGTTGGAATCAGGCTGAAATCCTGTGCCATTCCATCCCAGCCCATTCCCTAAGGGAATAACCTGTCAGAAAATGCTCTTTACCCAGGGAAAACTTATTCCAGCAGCTCCTGTTTTTCTAGGGATTGATCCCTACACGTGGGCCCGCCCTGTCCGGGCTCCTGGTTCTGTCCTGGCAGCACTTTCCCCTTTCCAGAATAAATTCCTTCCTGGCCCCTTCCCGACAGAACAGATCCGCACCCTTCCCATCCCCTGGACATCCCTTTCCCAAGGGTCTGTTCCTGCTGCAGGGCACAGGGAATGTTTTGGGAGGGCCTGGAGCCATCCCGTGCCACGGTGGCTGCTCCGGCGCTGCCCGCGTTATCCGGGAGGGGGATTTTCAGGGATTTGCAGGATCTGCAGGTCTGAAGCCGGAATAGGGCCTGGCTCCGGGCCTAAATCCCCTGAGCTGCTTAACCTTCGGGATGGGGGGCTCCCCAAACCGCTCCAGGGCTTATTCCCAGCTGGATGCGCCTCCATCCCCCTCAGAGCCTTTGGGATGGGGCTCCCCCAAACTTTCTCCGGGGTTTGTTCCCATCCCTCTGCCCCCTTCAGAATCTCTGGAATGGGGGCTGCCCCGAACTGCTGCGGGGGTTATTCCCAGTTCTCTGTCCCCCTCGGACTCTTTGGGAAGGGGACCCTCCCAAACTGCTCCAGGGGTTATTCCCGGTTTTCCATCCCCTCAGAACCTGCGCTGGCGCGACTCCAGCCGCTTCATCTGGACCGAAGGCCTCCAGACCCTCTTCGTTTTCCAGAGGCTGGGTAAGAACTCCTGGGATCGGGGCTGAGGGGGATCCCACACCCCTTGGCCCCAAATCCGAAATCCCAGTCACCGAATCCCCTCGAATTCCCGCAGCGGCCGTGCTCTACTGCTACTTCTACAAGCGGACAGCTGTGCACCTGGGAGACCCCCTCTTCTACCAGGATTCCCTCTGGCTCCGCCAGGAATTTGCCCACTTCCGTGGCTGATGGATCCCTGGAATCCCCTGGAGTCTCCCTGCGCTCCGTGGGATCAGTCCCGCCTTGTCCTTCCTCCTCTTCCTCCTGGATGCTGGGAGTCAGTGGGAGGCTTGTGAGGTGTCCCTGCAGGAATGTCCATCCTGGCACCACGGCCTCGGTTGGGGCTGGAATATTTTTGGGAACTGTAAAGGAATAAATGGGATGTGTTTTCCAGCGGCTCCCGGGTGTTTCTCCCTCCCTGGACCCCCGGTGTCACATCTGCCATTCCCACAGCCTGACCCTCACTGGAACCCGGTCAGTGCTGCACTTGCAGCCACCAGACGGGGTTATTCCCACTTTTGCGGCGTGGGATTCTCATCCCAATGGATCGGAGGATTTGGGAGGGCGGGGGTCTCGAACCCACGGCCCGGCCTGTTAGTCCTCGTACCATAGAGAGGCGCGGGTAGAGCGGCGGCGTGACCGTCGAGAGGGGCGGGTAGAGCGGCCCTGGCCGTGCGCTCAGCGCCCCTTGGCGGGCGGGCGGGCGGGCGCGGCGGCGGCGGTTCCCATGGAGATGGAAGATGGCGCCCAGGGGTGGGAGCGGGACCGGGGCGGGAAAAGCGGGATATCGGGGGATCCTGGGGGGAACCGGGGATGGGAGTGGGGCTGGGAGCGGGGCCGGGGGGCGGCCAAGGCGCTGCAGGGCTCGCGGCCCACCCCCCCCGCGCCCCTCCCTCACGGCCGCCCCGTGTCCCCTCAGGCCGCCATCGCTCCTCGGCGCCGCTGCAGATCCTGCTCTTCCTCAACGGCTGGTACAGCGCCACTTATTTCCTCCTGGAGGCGTTCGTGTTCGTGTACAAGGGTGAGCCCCCCGCTCCAGCCCCCTTCCCGAGCCCGCCGGGACGGGCAGGGATGTGATTCCCGCGCGGCTCTTCCCGCAGTGCTGCTCCTGCCCTATCCCGTCTCCAACCTGGTGCTGGACGTGGTGCTGCTCCTCCTCTACCTCGGCACTGAGGCCACGCGGATCTTCTTCGGTGAGTTCCCTCCCCCAGAATTCCAGAGGCTCCACGGGGAGTGCAGAGTCCCGGGATAACCCCGAAATCCAGCCCCGGATGTTCCAGGACAGGCTGCACGGGGCTGGGAGCAACCTGGGCTGGTGGAAAGCGTCCCTGCCCACGGAAGGGGGTGGGAACGAGATGGAATATAAGGTCCCTTCCAACCCGAAGCATTCCAGGATTCCACGTGCAAGTTTAAATCGGATATTGGGAAGAAATTCTTCCCTGTGAGGACGGCGAGACACTGGGACGGGATTTCCCGGGGAAGCTGTGGCTGCCCCATCCCTGGAAGTTCTCACAGCCGGGTTGGAGCAGCCTGGAGCAGTGGGAGGTGTCCCTGATCCCGTGTATCCCGCAGGCTCCAAGGGGAACCTGTGCCGGCGGAAGGTGCCGCTGTCGCTCAGCCTGGCGCTCACGGTGCCGGCGGCGGCGCTGGCCGGGTACTACCTGCTGCTCCAGACCTATTCCCTGCGCCTGGAATCCTTCCTCAGCGCCATCCTGCTCCTCTTCTACGGCCTCGAGCTGCTCCTGGGCCTCCTGGCGCTGCTCTCCTTCTCCAGGTGCCGCATCCCGGGACTGGGGACGCGCCGTGGGAGTTTCCAGGTTGGTTTGGTGCCGACACATCCCTGCCTTTGTCCTTCTCCGTAGTGCGGATCCCTACTGAGGCCACACCGGGGACACGGCCCAGGGACACAGGGAAGGGTGACCGGTGCCAGCTCCGCTTCCCAGCCCTGGGAAAGGGAGGGATCCCACTTTTTTCCACTCCTCATTTCACCTGGACTCATCCCTCCCACCTCTCCTGCTCCTACCTGGACTCATCCCTCTCACCTCTCCTGCTCCTACCTGGACTTGTCATTCCCACCTTTTCTGCTCCCGTCTGGACAAATCCTCCCTCCTGCTTCTCCCACTCCCACCTGGACACACCCTTTCCGCTTTTCCCACTTCTACACTTGGACTCATCCCTCCCACCTTTCCCACTCCCTCCTGCTTTTCCCGCTTCCCACCTCACCCCCAGCACGTGCCAGGGACCTGCTCCCGCCCGGACTCACCCCCTCTGAGTTTGTGCCAGCTCAAGGTACGAAGAATCCTTATTTTTTCTACACCCTTCCGGAATAGTTTGCTGTTTTCCAATAAATATTTATTTTTACCTGGTGCCTGGGAACGTGGGAGCGCTCCGGGCTGCCTTGGGAAACACGGGAGCCCCTCAGAGGACGATGTGAGGCAAAACAGGCACTGAAGGCTCCCCCAGATCCCTCCCCTTCCCAAATCCCACGGCAGGAACGTGACGGGAGCGCCGTGTAAAAGACTTGACAACGTCATCGAGTTTATTACACAATTTTTTTTCAACCTATGCAAAGACAAATCTAATCACTGCGAGCAGGAGGGGGCAGCTCCTCGCTGGGGCTTCCAGGGATTTGCTCTGCAATTTTGAGGGAATTTTTTTTTTCCTCCCCTCCACTATTTGGAAAGAAACTAAAAATCTGTGGCGTTTTAAGTAAAAAAAACCCGGACCTCTCCTGCCGAGCGCTCCCACCTCGTGGGGCTTGGGAAATCGGGAGGGGGGGTGTTATTCCTGATTTTGGGGAGAGTTCAACTTAAAAAGACTTCCCAGAGCCTGGGTTTTCCCGCCTGGGAATAGCTCCGGGGGCAGTTCCAGCCCTGGAAGTCACCAGTGTGTCCCGGCTCATCCCAACCCTCCCGGGCTCTCCCTCTCCTGCTCGGGGATCCCGAGGGATCAGGAGGGGGCCCGAGGGAATCGCAGCCTGCCCTGCCTCCTCCGCTTCCTCTAAAACAAGGAAGGCGCCGCGGGAGAGGCCGGAGCTGCTGTTCAGGTGGGAATGCTGCTGTGGGGAATGTCGGGATAGAGAAGGGGGTGACCCCCGGCCCAGCTCCAGCCCCTCTTTTCCCAACTCCTGGAGGGCGAGGGTGGAAAAGGAGGAGAGTGGCCCAGTGTCCCGCCGGGGCGATGGGGACAGGAGTGTCCCCAGGCGATCCAGAGGCCGGCACGTGGCTCCTGATCCCGGGATCGGGAGGGCTCCGTCCCCTCCGTTCCCCCCCCCCCGGGTTGGGAAGGGCTCACAAACCTCCCTCCATGGAATAAAAGCACCATTTCTCTTTGGGTCCGAGTGTCCACGGAGCGGAGCGGGATGGCCCCGGGAAGCAGCAGCAGCAGCAGGTGGGGGGGATTCCCAAGGCCACGAGGTGCTGGGAGAGGGCTGGGAGTGGCTGGGAAGGGGCCGGGATGGGGCGGAGCGGCCTCGGGGTGTGTCGGGGTGAGGAGATACGAGTCCATTAAAAACCACTTCCTGCGGAATTCCTGCGGGGAGAGAAGGAGGGGTGAGGTCAGAGCCCCCCTGGTCCCTCCTCCCCCGGGGCTCCCGGCCCCCGACCTGCCTCAGTGGTGCCGGTCCCTGTCTCTGTCCCTGTCCCGGTGCCGCTCGTGCTCCCGGCTCCGCTCCGGGAAATAATCCTCGTGCCGCTCGTCGCCGTGCAGCAGATCCCGGTGCCTCCGGCTGCTCTCGCGGGACCGGCTGGGCGAGCGCTCCCGGGATCGGTGCCTTTTCCTTGGGGGAAGAGCGGGGCGGGAAGACAAAGAGGCACCTTTTAGTCACTCACCCCGGGCCCCGCCGGGCTGGATCTTCGGATCCAGGGGCAGCGTCCGGTTAGGTGGGAGCCACAGGGATACCTGGAGCTGCTGCTGGAGCTGCTGCTGTAGGATTTGGCCTCTATTCCGTGCAGGCAATCCTTGAGGGAGGAGAGCAGGACGCGGCACCGCTCGTCCCCGGCCACGCGCGACTGTTTGATGACGGCGATGGCCGTGAGCAGCGTCTCGATGGCGTTGCTGTAGTCGCCTGGGAAAGCCGGGAGCAGAGGGGTCAGGAGCGGGAATCCGCCCCGGGACGGGGTTTGGGAAGGAGGCGGGAATTACCTGCGCTGGCGCCGGACACGGCCTTGGAGATGGCGCTGCTGGAAATGGCGCGGTTGCGGTTCATGATCTCCTCAAACTCCCCCTCGCTCACGGCCGGGGGCAGCGGGCCCAGCTCCCGGCTGCTGCAATTGGAATTCCGGGATTAGCAGGGCACCCAAAGCCTCCGGGAGCATCCCACCCTCCCTTCCCGCCCCTATTCCCCCCCCCGCCCGGCTCACCTGCTGTGGTTGTAGGGAGCCATGGCCTTGCCGTAGGTGTCCGGGGGGGGTCCCAGCGCGGCGGTGGGAGGCGGGAAGAAGGCGGGATTGAGGTGCAGGGCGGGGGGAACGGCCCCCGGAGGGGGCACGGCCAGGGGAGGGGGCAGCCGGGGCGGCGGGGGCAGGAGGTGCTGGTAGGGAATTCCGGGAGGAGGAGGAGGGACCCCGAAGGCGGAGGACAGGGGGGGCGGGGGGGGCATGGGCGGGGGGGGCAGCCCCATGAGGGGCAGCGCGGGGGGGCGGCTGAAGAAGGGCAGGACCGAGGGGGGCTTTTCCATGCGGGAAGGGGGCAGCGCGCTGTCCGTCGGCGTCGCCCGGCCGTCCACGGCGTCCACGGAATCCCGGGAGTGGGCCCGCGGCGGCACACCTGGAATCGGGACGGAGGGGGGGGAAGAGCTGTGAGTTCCAGCTGGAGGGTCTCCAGGTCTCGGAGAGCTCCTGCTCCTCCTCTTCCTCCCACCCCCGGAGAGCTGGAGGTGCCCAGGGAGAAGATCCAGCTGGCCAAACGCAGCCTCCGCTTCCATGGGTTTTTCCAGGAGCTCTCCAAGAACCCGCACGGTGCCCTGAGGGACAGGGAGGACGCAGGGACAGGAGCCAAAAGCCACAAGGAGCGGGGGGAGATCCCCAAAGACCCGGAGAGCCTGAGCCACACGTGGATTTGGGAAGGCCCAAGCGTGGAGGAGCACAAGGAGGGGACAGAACTAACAGCAGTGGAGCCGCTGCCAGAGGAAGGAAAACTCGGCATTCCAAGAGGGACAAGAAGCCTTTCTCTGTTCAAAGAGGCTTTGAGGATGAGAAAGGAGGGGTTCGAGGGAGCCACGGCTCCCAAAGGATCCATGGAAGCTCCGCTGCGCCCCGAGGGCACCCGGAACTCTCAGAGATCGCTCCCTGCTCCACCAAAACTCCAGGGGCAGGTCGGAGGCCGGGAAGGGGGGTTTTCCTTGCACCAAACATGCCATGGGACCTACAAAGACCTCCTTGGACACTCCTGCCAGGACAATCCCTGCGGATCCCGTCGCATCGCTGCGGAGTGAGGCCAGGACCACCTATCGCCATACGGCCAGGTCCCAGCTGGAATATTCCTCCAGTGTTGGGCACCTTACCTCCGCAGGGATGGAAAAACTCTGGAGCAGATCCAGATTGGAGCTACTAATAGATATGGAGGGTCTTAGCTATGCCCAGAGCCTGAAGAGCTTAAGCCCATTCAGTTTGGAGAGGAGGAGGAGGAGGCTACGAGGGATCTTCGCAGTGTGGGAGCACCTAAAAGGGGATCATAAAGACTCGGGTCAGGAGCTAATCCGGCTCAGGAACGGGAAAAACAACCCCCACGCACTCCTGCTTTTCCCCCCGTGCCGAGGGCTCGCGGGGCTGGGCCTGGCAGCTGATCCGGGGGGGTTTTGGGGGGCTCTGTGTGCCGTGGATCCCCCCGCCCGCGTCGTCCCGACGCCGCACTCACGTTTCCGAGCCTGGGCCTCGAACTGGGACAGGTTCTGCCGGGTGGCCAACCTCACCTCCACCTTGTCTCCGTTCAGGATCTTCCCGGGAAGCAGCTCCAGCAGTTTGTGCACCGAGTTCTCGGAGGCCACCACCACCTCCGCGTACCTGCGCGGGACACGGGGAGGTTCACCCCCCGCTCCAGGTGAGGGACCCCCTTCCCAAATCCCCTGTTCCTGATCCCATCCCGGTGTTCCACGCCCCCTCCTCCCTTTTCCATTCACTCTGGGAGTCTCAGCTTCGCCGTCCCGGTTCCGGGTGTATCCCCTGTGCCAGCCAGGAAAAGCACCCTCACCCCTCCCCAAAACCAGGGGCTGCCCCGTTCCCACCCCGATCCCGTCGGCTCTCACCCCTTGGACTGGCCATTGGCTCGGTTTTCCGCGAATTTCAGCTCCACCACGTCGTAGACTCCGACGGAGCGGATGGTCTGGATCAGCTGCTGGTCCGTCGTCCACTGAGGGAACAGGGAATGGGATGTCTGTCCATCCCCGGTGTCCCCCACCCGCCTCAGGAATGTCACCCCCAGAGTCCCTCAGGGAGGGATTCAAATCCTCTCAGCTCCGGACAAAGCCCTGGGAATGGATATCAGAGCTCTCCCTGTTCTCTGGGCAAGACAGAGCCTTCCCAAAACTCTCCCTGTGGGAAAAGGGGATTTGGGAGCAGCTCCCAAAGGTCACGCCCATGGAGGGGCACCAGGGTGGGCACCCACCCCAAAGTGCTCAGAAGCCCCTCAGGGATGCAAATCCCTTTTTCCTGAGGATCCCAAGGCCAAGCCCAGCTCACAACCCAGCCTGGAATGCCAGGATGGTGCGGATTGAGGAGGAGCTGCCTTTCCAAATATCCCAGAACTCCCCTAAGAAACCCTGGAGCCCCCCCAAAGAGCTGAGAAACCCACCCCAAAAAGCCCTGCAGCCCATCATGGGTTTCCTTGAAGCCCTCAGGGATACAAATCCCTTTTCCCTGAGGATCCCAAGGCCGAGCCCAGCTCACAACCCAAGATGGGATACTGGAACAGTGTGGACTGAAGAGGAGCAGCTCCCAAAAGAACCCGGAAGCCCCCCAAAAGAGCCCCAAATCTCCTAAAAAGAACCCTTTAATCCCCTCAAAAGAGCCCGGCAGCCCCTCAGGGGTTTCTTTGGAGCCCTCAGGGACACAAATCCCTTTTTCCTAAGGATCACAAGGACAAGCCCAGCTCACGACCCAGGCTGGGATACCAGGACAGTGTGGACTGAGGAGGAGCAGCCCCTCCAAAGACCCCAGAACCCCCTGAAAAGAGCCCAAAACCCCCACAAAAGAACCCTTTAGTCCCCCCAGAGGGGCCTGGCAGCCCCTCAGGGGTTTCTCTGAAGCTCCTTGGGGGTTTTCTTTGGATCTCTCAGGGATACAAATCCCTTTTCCTTGAGGATCACAAGGGCAAGCCCAGCTCACAACCCAGGCTGGGATACCAGGATGGATTGAGGAGGAGCAGCAGCTCCCAAAAGAACCCAGAACGCTCCCCAAACACCCCCAAAAGAGCCTGGTAGCCCCTCAGGGGTTTCTTTGGAGCTCTCAGGGTCTATCTTGGGATACTCTTTTCCCTGAGTATCCCAAGCCCAGCTCACAGCCCGGGTTGGGACAGGGGGACAGCGTGGATTGAGGAGGAGCAGCTCCCAGCAGAAGAGCCCAGAACCAGCCCCAAGCACCCCCAAAGGATCCCGACGAGTCCCCGAATCCCCCGGGAGGGCTCACCCAGGAGAAGCTCCCGACGTAGACGGCGGCCCTCTTGTTGCGGAGCCCGCTGTAGGTGTAGAGGATGGCCGGGGGTTTGCTGTGGGCCTTGGGGGACGGCTCCGGGCGCATCTCCGGGGGCGCTTCCGAGCCGCCGGAGCGCTTGTCCTGGGGCTGGGAGCTGGCGGTCAGCACGTCGTCGTACAGGTCCATCTGGTCGGCATTACTGAACTCCGGGTCCTGCCGGGACAGCGCCGCCAGGCCCCGCTTTGGGAAAAGGGCTCGGGAAGCCTCCCCGTGCCGTCCCCGAACCGGCCGTCCCCGTTCCCGAGCGGGATTCCCGCCCCGGAATTCCCGCCCCAATCGCTGGGGTTGGGAATCGGGGCCGTCCCTCGCCCGGGCAATCCCAAAAAAACGGGCTCTGCTTTCGTGGAATCCTGGAACGGTTCGGGTGGGAAGGGAGCAGGATCCTTAAGGATCGTCCATTCCCACCCCTATTCCCACCCTACCTCCCACCTTCCCCTCATGGGAGCTGCCAGGGATGGCTGAGCTTAAATCCTTCGGGAAGGACACATGTAAATCCTGGGGGATATGGAGGCGAGGCCACCTGGATTTTGGGACTGAAGCGGAGGTTAGAGTAAGAATCACGGAATCCTGGGATGGTTTGGGTGGGAAGGGACTTTAAGGACCATCTGATCCACCTTCCACTAGCCCAGGTTGCTCCAAGCCCTTTTCCAACCTGGCCTCGGACACTTCCAAGGATGGGGCAGCCAAGGCTTCCCTGGAAAATCAATTCCAGGGCCTCACCCCCCTCACAGGGAAGAATTTCTTCCCAATATCCCAAAACCCCCACTGGGCTCTAGCACATTCCAAGGACCAGCCCACTGGGATCTCAGCTTTCCCAAACAGGACAAGACCCAAGCTGCTGCTCCTGGAAACCACCAGGAAGAAATTCCCACTTTGGAAAAACCAAGCGCCCTCCAGGGATGAGCCTCTCCCTCCTTGGCAGCTCATGCTTCCCAGAATTCCAGCCTGGGAGCCGCACACCCCCTCGACCCCTCCGGGAGGATCCATCCCACGGGAGCGAGGCACAGGGCTGGTGTCCCATAAAAACCAGAGGTTCTCTTCCCACATTTTGAATTCCAGGCACTTTGGATAATGTTTTCCATTGGAGATGGTGTGAGGTGGATAAATCCACGCTCTGAGAGCCAGGGAATTGCAGATATCCCGTTAGGAGCAAGAAAGGGAAGGATCCTCAGCACGAGGATCGTGGAAATCCCAAAATCCAACCATTTTCCCTCTTCCTGAACCTTTGCATCCAGCTCTTCCCACAGAGTTGACAAAAAGCAGGATCTGAAAAGGGAGCTGGAGTTTTGTGCTCATTCCCAAAAAAGCCCAAGTGTTTGGTTATTCCGACTCCCACGTCCCTACCTCCACCAGGAGCCTTTGGATACGGCCCAGGGCTGGGAGATTCCTGCCTGGAAGTTTCGGAAAGCGGAGAGCAAAAATAGGGAGGAGGAGGAATCACTTGGAATCCCTGAGGATACTTGGAGGATGCCTCAGCTTGGGAGTTTTTAGGGATCCCAATCCAGGGATGAAGCCCTGTGGGCACTGTTAGTGGGAATTAGCACATGCTGTGGGATTTGGAATTACACTGGAATGCCTGGAATGCCACAGGGACACCACAGCTTTGATCCTGCCATGGATTAACTCCGGGTTTCCTGGTTTCCTGCTCCCACACGTCCCAAAGGGAACGAGGTGCCGGAGCTGCTGGCCTGGATCATCATTCCAGCTTTGAGGATCCTCTTGGCCAGTCAAGGACCTTTGGTGTATTATTCCCCAAATTCCCAGTTAAATCCTTCCACGCTGTGTGTTCCAGCTTACTCCAATCCTGCTCCCCCCATTTCACTTCCTTATTCCCAGAGATCCCAAAGCTTTCACTAAAACCACCCCAGACCCTCCAAGCTCCTCAGAAAACATTCCCATGTCAACTCCAGCCACTTTTCCACTTTCCATCCTCATTCCTGCAGTTTTCCAGCTCTCCCAACTCCAGGCACACCTTTTTTCCTGATGCAAATTCCATAAAAACACAAAACCTGAGGACATTCCTAAGCCGGAGCCGTTTGGTCCCAGAGCAAGGTAGTTTAATACACTGGGAATCTGGTTTATTCCAGGAGTTTTCCAGGAATGATGCTGGAGAGGTGCTTGGAAGTTGGAAACTCCAGGCAGCACAGACAACTCCCTTTTTTTTGGTGGCATTCCCATTATTTTGGCAACTCCTGCTTCTTCCCAGGAGGCTGGAAAGCACCTGGAAGCCCCCTTGGCTCCAAGGTCATGGACACGGTTTCCTGGTTTTCCCGAAGGTCTAATCCATGGATACTCTCACCCAATAAGCAGAACAAGCTCCTCTTCATCCATCTAGGAGCTCCCGGGAATTCCTTCCTTCCCAGCTCCTCTTTATCCCTCCGGGACCTCCCAGGAATTCCTCCCTCCACGGTGATTCCTTAATCCAGCTGTTTTCCTTCCACTTCCCGCGGCTTTTCCTTTTGCCAGCTTCCCTCCACAGGTTCTCCATGGCAGCTTTCCATCTTCCACCCTCTCTCTTCACACTTGGCTCTCCCAGATCCAAAAAATCCCTAAGATCTGCTTCTCCAGCACCCATTCCCTCCTGTGAATCCCAGACATCCCTGGGACGGGACAGGTGGCACAGGGGTATCTTCCCACGAGCGATCCCACGGATTCATCCCTCTGCATCCCTTCACTGTGTAATTCCCTGGAAGTGCCTCTCCCGGCCAGGATTCCTCATTTTTCCAGGGTGTGGCTAAATCCCAAACCCTTCAACCCCGGCCACTGGGATTTGGGAAGGATCCCAGCCCTTTCCCAGGCACACCTTGGCCGAGCTGGAGGCCCCTGGGGAGGGGGTGGATCCCGATCCCGGCCCTCAGCTGGGTGAATTCCTCACCTGGGTGAATTCCTCGTCGGCGTAGATGTCGATCAGATCCACTCCCTCGGACATATTTCCAGAGGCGGGAAGAGCGGGAGCCCGGGCTGGGACCGGGACGGAGCCGGGACACGGAAGGTGCTCTGGGAAAAGGGGGGGGGTCAGGGAGGGGGGGTGTGAGTCAGCGAGGCCTTGGGAACGTGTTGGATGTGCCCCCACAAATTCCCCGTTTCTCCTCTAAATCCCTTCTGCCCCCAAAATTCCACCTTTTCCCCCAAAGCCCCGTATCACCCCAAAGCCCCTTTTCCCACCAAATCCCTGTCTCCCCAAACTCTTCCCCCTTAAATCGCCTCTGTCCCTCAAACCCCCGTGTCCCCCTCAAATCCCCACTTTGCCCCCAAATCCCCTCTTACTCCCCAATTCCCTTTTCCCCCCAAATCCCTGTTTCCCCCACCAAATCCCATGTTCCCCCCAAATCCCTGTGTACCCCTCAAATTCCTTTTCCCCCCAAATCCCCTCTGTGCCTCCAAACCCTCTTTCCCCCCCAAATCCCATCCCCCCAAAACCCTGTGTCTCCTTCAAATTCCCTTTTCCCCCTAAATTCCCTCTTCCCCCAAAATCCTGGTGTTCCCCTCAAATTCCTTCTTTCACCCCAAATCCCTGTGTCGCCCTGAAATTCCTCTTCCCCCAAATCCCCCGTGCCCCCCAAATTCCCTCTGTCCCCCAAAACCCCGTCCCTCCAAATTCCCTGTTCCACCCCAATCCCCTCTCCCCTCCAAATCCCCTCTTACCCCCTAAATTCCTTCTTCCCCCCAAATTCTCTCTGTCTCCCCAAATTCCCTGTTTTCTCCCCAAATCCCCTCTGTCCCCAAATCCCCCTTTCCCCCCCAAACCCTTTTTTCCCCCCAAATTCCCCGTTCCCCCCCCCCCCCAAATCCCACCGCCTCCCCTCGCCCCCCCCCCTCGCCGGCCCCCCGGCCCTTCCCCGCCATACGCGGCCCCGCGGAGCGGCGGAGCCCGATCCAGGGGGGGAGTTCGGGAAGGGAGGATGCGACGGGAGGGGGCGGCAAGTCGCGATATGTCGCGATAGGTCGCGACCTCCCCCCCCCCCCCTTGGCCCCCCCCGACCCCCCGTTCCCGGCCCCGCGCGCGCCGCCCGCGCTCACCGCCAGCGCCGCCGCGCCCCGCCCACTTCCTGCGCAGGACACGCCCACTTCCGGTAAAGCCCCGCCCACGCACCCCCAGGCGCATAGAGTCGGGGGGCGGGGCCAGAGCGGCCACGGGCAAGATGGCGGCGGCCAGGGTGGGGGGAACGGGGGGAGAGGGGAGGGAAAACAGGGGGGAAAAGAGGGGAAAGGCGTGGGAAAAAGGGCAGGGAAAGGGAACGAAAAAGGGGAAAGGGGGAGGAGAAGCGGGAAAAGGGGAGGGAGAGGGAAAGAGGGGAAGAAAGGAGGAGGAAAGGATGGGGGGGGAAGGGGAAAAGGGGCGTAACAGGGCAAGAAGGGAGAAAGGGAAAGGGGGAAAAGGAGAGGAAAAGAGGATTTGAGGGGAAGGGGGGAAAAAGGAGGGGGCACTGGAAGGGAAAAGCGGAGAAAAGAGGAAGTAGGGGGAAAGGGGGACAAAAGGAAGGGAAGGGGGGAAAGAAGGGGAAACGGGGGGAATGGGGTGTAAAGGAGGAAAAAGGGAAGGTGGAAAGCGGGGGAAGAAGAGGGGAAAAGGAGGGAAGGAGAAGGGGGAAAGGAGGGGATAGGGATTTGGAGGAGAAGGGGGAAAAGATGGAAAAGTGGGAAAGAGGGAAAAAAGGGAAAGAGAAGGAAAGGAGGGTCTGGGAGGGAAGGTGGGAGAAGAGTGGGAAAAGGGGGGTCTGGGGGGAAAAGGGAATTTGGGAGACTTTTGGGATAAGGGACTGGGGGCAGCAGGATCTGAGAAGGTGTTATGGGATGTGGCTGCCCCGGGGGGACTTTGGGAGCAGCAGAGTCTGGGGGTGGTTTGGGATTGGGAATCGTGTCCTGCAGGATTTGGGGGGGTCCCAGCCCTGACATCCCTGGGCATTCCCTGTTCCCAGCTCCGCTCCCTGCGCCGGCAGCTGGCGGTGCCAGTGATCCCCTGGCGTGGGTACCGCGGGGATTCCCCCTCGGATTCCGGGAAGGACGTGCTGGAGATCCCGCTGCCCCCCTGGCAGGAGCGTCCCGAGGAGCCCCTGGACACCAAGAGGGCCCGGCTGCTCTACGAGAGCAGGAAGAGGGGGATGCTGGAAAACTGCATCCTGCTCAGGTGGGATCGGCTCCAGGCGTGTCCCGGGGGGGCATTAACAGGGAAGAGCCCTGAGAGTTGCGGGAAGGGCTTAGTGAGGGACTGCACAGCCAGAATCCACGGGATAAACCATCCCAAGGGTGGCTCAGGATCCAGCGGGGTGGATGGAGCAGAGCCAAAATCCTTTGGAGGGTGTGTGTAAATCCTGGGATGCGTGGGGACCTCTTCTCCCATCTCCCACCTGTATCCATCCCTTTTCCAGCCTCTTTGCCAAGGAAAACTTGGGCAGGATGAGCGAGGAGCAGCTGAACCGCTACGACCGGCTCATCAACGAGCCCAGTAACGACTGGGACATCTATTACTGGGCAACTGGTGCGTGGGGACACCCCTTGGGACACCGGGATGGGCCCTGGGAGATCAGGATGGGTCCCCAGGACACGGGGATGGACCCCTCGGAGATGGAGATGGGTCACTGGAAGACCAGGATGGGCCCCTGGAAGACCAGGATGGGCATCCCAGAATACTGGGATGGACCCCCAGGACCCTGGGATGGAGCCCTTGGGGATGGAGATGGGTCACTGGAACACTGGGGTGGGCCCCTGGAAGATGGGGATGGGTCACTGGGAGACCAGGATGGGTCAGTGGGACACCAGGATGGGTCACCTGGACACTGGGATGGGTCACTGGGAGACTGGGATGGGTCCCTGGACTTCAGGATGGGCCACTGGGATACCGGGGTGGGCCCCTGTGGTGCCTCGGGACCGCACGGAGCTGATTTTTCCCTGTTTTCCCTCAGAAGCCAAGCCGGCCCCGGCGGAATTCGAGCACGACGTGCTGGACATGCTGCGGGAATTCGCCAAGAACAGGAACAGGGAGCAGCGGCTGCGGCAGCCGGACCTGGAATACCTGTTTGAGCCCCCGCCCTGACCCCTCCAGGGACACGGGCATCTGTGGAATCGCTGCCCACCTTCCCTGTGGTTCTCCTCCTCTCCCGGCGGCCTCTGGACACTGTGGAATGCTGGAATGCTGAATAAAGCCGGGGCTGCTGGCCCTGCTTCCCTACGTTGTGACCTCAGGGTCCGGTCCTTGGGGACGTTCCCACCTCGCTCCGGCACGTCCCATCCCACTGATATCCCTAATTCCCACCTGCCCCCTTTTCCCCGGCTCCCAGGGAGGTGGCCCCGCACCCGGAAGGGCTGTACCCCCCTCCCGAAGTGCTCCAAGCTCCACGTTCCCGGTGCTCCGGGACTCCCCGGAGTCCCGTTGTCGCGGTTGCCAGGAGACCGAGTCGCATTCCGCGGCAGCATTCCACACCCTCTCGGCCGGCCGGGAAGGCCGGGAGCCGCTGCCAGCACCTCCAGCCATGGCGTAGGGCCCTTCCCTGGGGCTATCCCGGTGCCAGGATGCCTTCCCTGCCGCAGGATTCCCCCGCCGGGGGCTTGGGCACGGGATTCCCGCTGGTGAGGGTGCACGGCGGGGACCGCTCCGACCTGCTGAGCCTCTACGTCACCACCTACGAGGTGTCCTTCGGGAAGAGACCCCCGGGACTGCCCCACGCGTTCGAGGGGCGTGTTTTGGGAGTCAAACCCCCCGACCAGGCGGCCGTGCACCCGCTCCTGGGGGTCCATTCCGGATCCGGATACGTCACCAACAACTACTCGGCCCTCTCGTCCCTGATCACCCCGCGCCCCAAGCGGTAGGTCCCCGCTCCGGGACGAGTCTGGGGGGGGAAAAATGTTGGGATTGCTCCGTCACGGCCGTTCCCGCCGCAGCCCGGAGCCCTTCGTGTCCATGTCCGCCACCTCCGAGGATTTCAGGCCCTTCGGGCGCCCGCAGTTCCAGAGGATCCTGCCCCAGTGCGTGGAGGAGCCGGAGTGTTCGTATCCCCCCGAGTTTTCCCTGTCCCGGATCCGTTATGAGGGGCTGAAGCCTCCGAAGTTATCCAGGGGATCCAGCGCCAAGAGCGGCTGCACCAGCCCTGCCCAGCCAGGTAGGGATTTGGGATTGGGGGGGATCCAGGGAAAGCTCCCTGGGAGGGTTTGGGGTGGTGGGACCCCAGGGAAAGCTCCGTTCCCAAGAAGATTTTGGGGTGTTGGGATGCCAGGAAAAGCTCCATCCCCGGGAGGGTTTGGGGTCCTGGTGGTTCCAGGCCCAGCTCCATCCTCCTCCCCAGGAGGGTTTGTCATATTGGGATCCCAGGGAAAGCTTCATCCCCAGGAAGATTTTGGGGTCCTACAGAAAGCTCCATCCCCGGGAAGATTTTGGGATCCCCAGGAAAAGCTCCATCCCCGGGAATATTTTGGGATCCCCAGGAAAAGCTTCATCCCCAGGAAGATTTTGGGATCCCAGGGAAAACTCCATCCACAGGAAGATTTTGGGGTGTTGGGATGCCAGGAAAAGCTCCATCCCCGGGAGGGTTTGGGGTCCTGGTGGTTCCAGGCCCAGCTCCATCCCCAGGAGAGGATTGGGGAGGATTTGTCATATTGGGATCCCAGGGAAAGCTTCATCCCCAGGAAGATTTTGGGGTCCTACAGAAAGCTCCATCCCCGGGAAGATTTTGGGGTCCTAGGGAAAGCTTCATCCTTGGGAAGATTTTGGGATCCCAGGGAAAGCTCCATCCCCAGGAAGATTTTGGGGTGTTGGGATCCCAGGGAAAACTCTATCCACACCAGAGTTTGGGGTCCTGGTGGTTCCAGGCCCAGCTCCATCCCCAGGAGGGTTTGTCATATTGGGATCCCAGGGAAAGCTTCATCCCTGGGAAGATTTTGGGATCCCCAGGAAGATTTTGGGGTCCTAGGGAAAGCCTCATCCCCGGGAAGATTTTGGGATCCTCAGGGAAAGCTCTGTCCACAGGAGAGTTTGGTGTCCTGGTGGTTCCAGGCCCGGCTCCATCCCCAGGAGGTTTCAGGGATATTGGTGGTTCCAGGCCCAGCTCCATCCCCAGAAAGGTTTTGGGATACTGGTGGTTCCAGGCCCAGCTCCATCCCCAGGAAGGTTTTGGGATACTGGTGGTTCCAGGCCCAGCTCCATCCCCAGGAAGGTTTCGGGATACTGGTGGTTCCAGGCCCAGCTCCATCCCCAGGAGGTTTCAGGGATGTTGGTGGTCCCGGGCCCAGCTCCATCCCCAGGAGGTTTCAGGGATATTGGTGGTTCCAGGCCCAGCTCCATCCCCAGGAGGTTTCAGGGATGTTGGTGGTCCCGGGCCCAGCTCCATCCCCAGGAGGTTTCAGGGATGTTGGTGGTCCCGGGGCCAACTCCAGCTCCGGGGATTTTGGCGGTGTCAGTCCTGGAACCGAATCTGAGGTTCTGGGATTGTTGGAGCCCCCCTGCCCTGCGTCCCCCACCCCCAGACACGGGGGCACAGGCGTACCCAGGCGATGGCAGGGCTGGGGACGGTGCTGGGAGCAGCGGGAACGCGCCTGCTCCATGTGCTCCCGCAGATCTCCCGCAGTGGAAGCCGGACCTGTCGTCGGGCTGCGCCCCGACGGACGCGTGCTGTCTGCCTGCGGAGCCCGGCGTTCCCGCCCTGGATCCCTGCTGCCCCCAGAACCGCCACGTGAGCGAGGGCAGGGGGTGGCCGGACCCCCGCGGGGAGGGGACGCTGCATCCCGGTGCGGGGTGAGCGGGATCCCATCCCCGTGTCCGTGCCCCCTCCTCATCCCGCCGTTCCCGCGCAGGGTTTGCCCGCCATGGGCCACCACCCCCCGTTCGCCCCCCTGGAGCTGCGAGTGGGGCCGCAGGAACCCAGCAAGAAGGTGGGTGTGGGAGTGCCGCCCGTCCCAACCCCCTTTCCCACGGGATCAGGCGCCCGACCCGCCTCCATCCATCCATCCGTCCCGCAGGATCCGCAGGGATACTCCACGATCCACAACCAGCACCTGACCAACCTCTCACCCCTGGCTCCCGTCGCTCCAGGTGAGTTTGGGGTGGGATTGCAGCCCCCCCCCACCCCCGGGGAGGGGGGAATTCCGCCCTCACCGGCGCTTCCCTCCCGGATTTCCCAGCCTGGTGGTCGCAGGGTCCCACCTGGGCTCCCAGATCCGTGGAGGGTGTCCAGGTCCCGCGTCCCAGCGGATTCAGCACCAACAACCTCCCCACCAACCTGTGGCACAACGACGACCCCTTCATGTGACCCCCAAAATCCCGGGAGTCCCAGCCTCGGCTTTTTCGGGAAGCTCCCAAATCCCCGTGAGAGCAATAAAGACCCTGCGCACGATCCCGGTCGCCCCCCCCTCCCTCGTTTTGGGGGGGTTTTCTTGCGTCCCAAATCCTTCCGGGAAGGAGGATCGGAGGGGTCAGGGGGTGTCACTTGTCCTGCGGCCACCGGAGGGCGATACGAGCCCGTTTTTCCGAGCTGGATTTGGGATGACACAGCTGATTTGCGGCAGGAAAATCCAGGCAGCGCTGGGTGGGAAGCGGGAGGATGAGGAGGAGGAAGGACCCCGTAGGGTGGGCACGGGGGGCGCTCGTGGGGGGCTTCGTCCATGTCCTCCCTGGCCAGGGGGCAGTGGGAGGGCACTGGGAAGGGGGTCTGTGCTCTCAGAGGCGGCTCCTTGGGATGTGGGGGATCACAGAGGGACCCCCACCCCCAGCTCCCTGGGGGTCCCAGAGGGCCCCCCACCCAGTTTAGGACCTCACACCCAGTTTAGGGCCTCACACCCAGTTTAGGGCCCCAGTTCAGGGCCCCAGTTCAGGACCTCCCCACTCGGTTTAGGGATCCTGACCCAGCTCGCAGACCCCCCCACCCCACCCAGTTTAGGTACCCACTCTCAGTTTAGGGCCACACACCCAGTTTAGGGCCCCAGTTCAGGGACTGACCCCACCCAGTTCAGAGCCCCACGCCCAGTTTAGGGCCCCAGTTGAGGGTGGGGATGCTGACCCCAGGCCGGGCAGGGTCCGGGAATGAGGCGCGAGGGGGTCCCGCCTTGTTTGGGGACAGGGCGCGGCCGGGCGGGGCGCGGGGAGCTCATGAATGGGGCGCGGGGGGGGCGTGGGAACGGCGGGGCGGGGCATGAATGGGGGCCGGGGGCGTGGCCTCGTGGTGGGCGCGACCTCCTCCCGGGCGGTGCGGCCTCCTATTGGCCGCTCGCGTTGCTATGGCCACGGCGTCGCCCCGCCCACGTCCCGCTCCCGGGGCCTCTCCCGGGGCCTCTCCCGGCGCTCCGCGATGGGAAGCGGCGGCTCCTCGGGGCGCGGGGCCCCCGTGGCGGCCGCCGAGGGCCCCGACGGCACCGAGCAGCGGCTGGAGGTGCGGGGCCGGCAGGTGCCGGCCGCGCTGTGGGCCGAGCCGGGGCTGCGGAAGCTCTACCTGAGCGACGCGGGGCTGCGGGAGATCCCGGAGGAGCTCGGGGAGCTGCGGCACCTCCGCACCCTCGCCCTGGACGGCAACGAGCTGATGGAGGTGCCCGAGGCCGTGTGCGACCTGCCCCGCCTGGCTTACCTGTACCTGGGCCGCAACGGGCTCCAGGGGCTGCCTCCCGCCTTCTCCCAGCTCCAGAGCCTGCGCTGCCTCTGGATGGAGGGCAATTTCCTGGCGCGCTTCCCCCGCGCCCTCCTGCACCTTCCCGAGCTCCGCAGCCTCCAGCTGGGGGACAACCGGCTGTCCCAGCTCCCCGCGGGGCTGCCCCGCATGGCGGGACTGCGCGGGCTCTGGCTCTACGGGAACCGCTTCCAGGAGTTCCCGCCCGTGCTGCTGCGCATGGAGGGCATCCGCGTCCTCGACCTGGATCGCAACCGCCTCTCCCGCTTCCCGGACCTCACCGGCCTGCCCGCCCTGCGCCTCCTCTCCTACGACCACAACCCCGCCCGGCAGCCGCCGCGGGTCGGGGACGAGGTCCGGCTGGTGGGGGACGGGGCGCAGGAATACATGGAAGCGCGGCAGGAGCGGCTGCGGAGCCTCCAGAGCCCTCAGGAGGAGGGGGAGGAGGAAGGAGCCGAGGCCGCTCCGGTGCCCGCCGAGGATGGGCCGCAGGACGGGGAGGGGGAATTTGAGGCCCTGACGGGCTCCCGGGAGGAAACGTGAAGGATGTGGGGCCTCCACCTGCCTCCCAAGGAATTCCCAGCTCGGGCTGGGAAAGCAGGAGGTCACAGCCTCCACGTGGAAACCCGACAGTCTGAGGATTGGCATCTCCCAGCTGGGCCAGCGAGGAGCTGCCTCCTGGATCCGCAGGGCTCACGGGTCGCTGTCGGGATCCACAAGCCCACCCGGGAGCGTCCCAGGGTGTCTTGGATTTGGGATACAGCCCCCTGCCCCCAGGGGTGACCCCACAGACCCTCGTGCCCAGTCCCAGTGTTCCCACGAGCACGGGGACATTCCCACCCGGCCACTTCCGAAAATCCTTTACTCCTGTCTCCGTGGGCAGCACAGGGAAAAGCAGTGCCGGTTGTATCCATTCCACACGGATCCTGGCATCCTGCAGGGTTTGGGAATGAAGGCACAGACACCTTCTCACCCCCAAAATCCCCATCCTGCTGCTGGAATTAGGCTGGGAAAGAGAATTTCCCACCGGGCTCCTCCTCTCCATCAGGTTCGGGAAGGAGCCGATGGAAATTCCACCTGCCTGCCTCCAACCTGGAAAGGGCTTTCCTTCTATGGCAAGAGGAGAATTTCCAAAACAGGCACCAAATCCAAGGCTCTGCTGCTTTATCCTCCCTCTTCCTGTCTCCAAGTGCCTCTTGGACCAAAGTCAAGCAATAAAGAGCACAATTCCAAGGAAACCTGGCGTGAGGGGAAGGTGACGGGGAGCAGCCTCAGGAAAGGTTTGTCTGGGATCCGATCACGGCAACACATCCCGGTGCTCCTGTTATTTTTGACGTTGGAGGAGTCCCCTTTCCCTCCACCTGTCTCCGAGCTGTTCCGGTGTGGTGGGAAGCTCATGGATCCGAGGTCTGGAAGTTGCCGGAGGTTTCCGACCGCGCGGCCGCTTTTAGTCCCGAGGGGTTTGGGTTTGGGGGCTGGGAAGCAGCCAGAGCTCCCGCCACATCCTCCCTGGAGCTGGCAGCGCCGGATTTCCCCCCTTTCCCACTCCACGGTGGCTATTTTGGACACGTGGAGCATCCTCAGCTGGGGGATGTGCAGGAGCTGTCGGTGCCACCCCTTCCAGCAGCGCAGCCTGAGGATGCTCCTGCCTTTCCAGCAGTAATTCCAGGGATTTAGGGCTTGGTAGGAGCTCGTCTTGCTCTTCCCTCTTGGATTCAGGTCTTCCCGACAGGTCCAGGCTGTCAATCCCTCTTCCCACCCACTGTGGGACTGGGGAGCAGAGTACCCTCAGAATCCCATGAATTCCCAGGAACACAGTCCTGGAATGCCGGGTGGCTCCCAGCCCCTCCCTCGTGCCATCAATGTGGGGGTGCTGCTGCTTTTCCTGGGAAGACACTGCTGCTCACTAGCAGGAATTATCCATCACCCGGGGGGCAGAGACCCTCAGAATTCCAAACCCCAGCTCTAAGCGAGATCCAAAGCCACCAGCTCCATGTAAACCCACACCAGCCCATCCATGCCTGGCAGGAATTGGGATGCAGGTGGCTCTCGATGCCACCCCCCTGTCCTTATGGCCGGGATCAAATCCAGGAGCTCCTACACTTGGGAAAGGATCCTGCCTCCCTGGGGTCTTTTCCCACCACCCAGTTTTTTTCCAGCCCTGTTTTCCACACCCTGGCTGGGGAAGGAGCTGGATCCTGTGATGATCATGGTGACACCAGGACCAGGAGCTGCCGCAGTCGGTGGGAATCTGACAGATTCCTGCTCCGCTCAGGTATTTTGGGAATGTTGGCACCGGCGAGCCCCGGCTCCTGGGAATGCATCATCCATACGTCTGTCCCTATATATATCCCTGCCTCCTCTGCCGGCCCGGCGTGTGCCGGCTTGTGGCCTCTCCGCAGCCGGGATCATGCTGCTATTCCCATCTGCTCCCGCTGGCTGCCAGCACAAAGGAGCGGGACCGGGAATTGCGGCGGCTCCGAGCAACAGGAGCGCCGGGACTGCTGCGCTTTTTGCCGCCTTCAAAGGTTTCAGGTGAAAAAAGAAACCTGGTGCCGGTGTGGGAGCCCAGGCAGAGCCCGGCCATCAGAAGCTTAGGAATGCTGAAATGCTGGAATTCCAGAGTTTGGCTCGGCTGGAGCCAGAGCCGGAGTGGGAGCAGCCACCTCCCCTCCACCCGGCTGTGGGCGGCCCCCGGACAGTCCTGTCCCCTGCATCCCAGGGCCCGAAAGGTGCATCCAGAGGTATTTCATCCAGGACATGGAGGACACGGCTCTCCTGCCATCCCAGAGCTTGGAATTTCATTTATTTATTCAAGAGCAGCATTCCCTGAATTATTCATTGGTCACCGGAGCCTTTGCGGTGGCTCTCGGACACGTTCCCTGTGGCACCACCCGGGATACGGTTTCCTGCCTCTTCCCACCCTCCAGGGCCACATTCCAGTCCCTACCCAGCACTTCCAGCCCCAAGGAATCCGTCCTAGGCCTGGATGGAATGGGAAGTCTCCCCTCAAGTTGTCACCCGGCTGGAGGTGTCACTGTCGTCCCCGAAGTCCCCAGGGGGATCCCAATCCCAGCAGGATCCCCCCACTTCCAACCACCCCTCCTTGGAGCTTCTTCCCGGAGCTGCTCTTAGTGAACCCTCATTAACTGCCCTGGGAAGCTCCAGGATTTGCCAGAGGCATCCTGGAAACCCCGGGGTGCTGTGGGATAGTGGCTGTCCTTGTCCTTTCTGCAGGGACACTTCGGAGGGTGTTCCTTGTTTCCTTTGCCCCCCAAAATATGTCCCTTTCACCAGGAGGTCCCCCAGCATGGCCTGTCCCAACCTTGGGAATGTGGAGAGGGATAATCAGTGAGTGGGGGGTGGTAGTCAATGTTTTCAGGGGGATACTCAGGGAACTGGGGGGTTATTCAGTGAGTGGGGGGATACTCAGGGCTTGGGGGAATACTCAGGGCTTGGAGGGGGATATCACTGTTTTGGGGGTATACTCAGTGTTTGGGGGGAATGCTCGATGCTGGGGAGGGATACTCGATGTTGAGGGGGATAATCAGGGAGTGGAGGGGATACTCAGGGCTTGGGGAGGATACTCTGGGAGTGGGGGGATCCTCAGGGAATAGGGGGATGCTCAGGGAATAGGGGGATGCTCAGGGAATAGGGGGATGCTCAGTGCTGGGGGGATGCTCAGGAATAGGGGGGGCTCAGAAATAGGGGGATGCTCAGTGCTGGGGGGATGCTCAGGAATAGGGGGATGCTCAGGAATAGGGGGATGCTCAGTGCTGTGGGGATGCTCAGGAATAGGGGCTCAGGAACAGGGGGATGCTCAGTGCTGGGGGGATGTCCAGTTCTGGGGGGATGTCCAGTTCTGGGGCTCTCGGTGCTGGGGGGCTGCTCATCCAGGTTTCCCATCCCCGCTGGGGGTGGGATCCGCCCCCAAGGATCCGCCCTCCCGCTCCCGCGATCCCGGAGCCGAGTCACGCTGGCAGTTACTGACTGTCCTTTATTACCGAGAGCGGGGGCTGCCTCCAGAAAACGAGGGGCCCCGCTCCCCAAAAATAGGATTCCGCCAAGGAGACGCCCCGACCCGCGCGCCCCTTCCCTGGCATCGCCAGCCGGGCACCCCCCGCTCCCGCCGCTCCTCGGCCGGGCCGCGCTGGGATCTTTAGTTGGGTGGGTTTTTTTACCTTTATTGTTTTTCTCTTTTTTTTTTTTTTTTGTCTTTTTCTGCCTGTTTTTTTTTTTTTTTTTTTTGCTGTATTTTACACACCAGTTGGATGTTACCGTCACATGAAGAAGAGAAATACCTGAACAAGATCACGGCTACGAGCTCTAGAGTTAAAAATGAACACACAAAGCCCCCCCGGGGAGCCCGACCGCGGACGAGGAATCCGGCTTGGAAAAGCGGGATGGGGCGAGGGAGGGGCTTGGCACAGCCCCCCCTCGGCTCCGTCCCCTTCCCCAGGCGTGTAAATCTCTTCTTTTATGGTAAAAAAAGAGAGAATCTGACAAAAATACAAATGTCCCTAAAAGCGTCGTTATTACTGAAGTAGCAGAATTATGACTTTCTCTCCAGATTGTCCAAAATCGTCTAAACCGGGGCTGCGGGAGGGGTTGTCCCGCGGCCACCGTGTCCCCAGGCTGGCTTGTCCCCACCGTGGCAGGGATGTCGCCCCTCGGGAGAAGGGACGGAGCGGCCGGGAATCCCGCGGATTTTGGGGGGTTCTGGTGCAGGTTCCCCTCCCTGCGGCGGAGAATCCCCTGGAGCACCTCGGGGGGTGCCCCCCGCTCCAAGTGCCCGATGCCACCGTGAGGGGCTGTACACGGGGGGGGACACGCTGTGACGATGGTGACGTGGCCTCGGTGGCACCCCGAGGGGTGTGGGTGTCCCCGCCGCGGGCGCGGGAGGGGAGAAGGGCGGGGGGAGCCGCGGGGGGAGCAGGAAGACTGAGGATGATCCGTCGTCCGCCACGCGGGGTGACCCCACTGTCGCTCCTCCCCGACCCCCGTCGGGTCCGTCCCCGGTTTTGGGGGGTCCCTGTCCCGGTGGAGGGGGATGCGCGCCCCGGGGGAGCTCAGGGATGCTGCTGGCGCCGATCCCGCCGGGCTGGAATGCCGCCGGCGCAGGGAATGTCGCCTGCCCGGGGTGGGCACGGCAGCGCTCGCTCCTCCCCTTATCCCCAGTGGCTCCCGGGGGGCCGGGATCATCCCGGCCGGAGAGGGAATTCCCTGGGGCCCGGCATCCCCCCGAGGGGCCGCAGGCCGCCCGGGGAGGGGGTGAGGGCGCGACTGGGGGGTCCCCCCGGGGGGTTGCGGCCCCCCCGCTGCCCCCGAGCCCGGAGACGGAGGTAAAGCATCGAAGGCGGCCGCGGGCAGAGCGCGCCGGGCCCGCTTTGGATAAGGAACTGTGGCATGGCTTCCGATCCCAGGGAAAGGGGCTGCCCCCTCCCCGCCGCGCCCCCCGCCCGCCCCGGGGGGCTCCGGGAGAGGCGGCGGGGGCTCGGAAGGGCGGGGGTGGGGGACGCTGACGCTCGGAGAGGTTTTATTGAGTTGGAAGAGGACGGGAAGGGGGGGGGTCCCTCTTGCTCCCGCAGCCTGACCCCCCCCTGGAATTTGGGGGTGGGGGCGAGGCCGGGGAGGGGTCGAGAGGCTCCGGAAGCACTCGCAGAAGTCCCGCCCGGCGGTGGGAATAGGGGTGGAGGGGGGGAATCGTGGCTTCTGGCACCTCCTCGCCCGGGGGTCCGCGGCAGCTCCGGGACCCCCAGCGCCGGGGAGGGGCGAGAGCGGGGGGGGGGCGGGGGGGCTCCCAACCTCTCCTGCCGCAGGGTCCCGCTGTCCCGCCGGTCCCGCGCCGGGAGCGGGGTTGGGAGCTGGGAACGGGGACCCCGAGCCCGCGGTGCCGGGGGGGGCTCAGGCCTTCAGCTGGTGCCACTGTGCCACCGCCTGGCGCGGGCGGGCGATCATGTCCTTCCAGTGCTTCACCTCCCCGGGGCCGCTCTTCCAGGACAGGTAAATCTGCGGGAATGGCGTCCTCGGATCCGCGGCTCCGCTCCCGGCCCCTCCATCCCCATCCCGCTCCCCGCCGCCTTCACCCCCAGACTCCTCCGTCCCTGCTTTTCTGGCGCCGGGCTATTTTTACCCGCGGATTTTCCATATGGAAAACCGCGTGTGCCAGCTGCCACCGCATCTGACACCTCGAGGAGCCGGTGCCACGTGGCGGGGTTTTAATGGAATATCATGGACGCTGCCTGTGTGTCCATGGAACTGTGCTCTGGGAACGGTCGTGCCCTCGGGTGTGCCCACATCGGGAATGCTGCCACCCCTGCCCCTCCCTGGCAGCCCGTGGCGCTGCCCTGGGGTTTTGTTTGATGGATTTATGCCAGCTGATGCGTTTTCCTGGAGGGTTTTTGGGATCGAGTGGTGAGGACGGATATCACCGCGCTCGTTTGTCGCGGTTACACCCGCGGTGAGCAGGGTGGGTTTCACGTGGAGCAAATCCAGAGGGGATAATTCCCAGGGGATTGGGAGCCAGCCAGATCCGGGTCCCGGATCCTGCTGCCCCATTTCCTGCTCTCCTGGGAGAACTTGGGCCCCGCAGCATGAGGTGACGGACTGGTCGCCCTCGAGTCGCTCGTCCCAAGTCCCACCCAGCCCCGATGTCCCCCCGGTGTCCCCCCGGTGTCCCCCCCGTGTCCCCCCGGTGTCCCCCCCGGTGTCCCCCCGGTGTCCCCCCGGTGTCCCCACCTTGCCGATGACGTCGTTGCGGCTCAGCCTGTCCTTGTCCATGACGGTGATGACGATGGTGGTCTCGCGCAGCCGCTCCGTGGGGATGTCGAAGGCGAAGGACTCGTTGAAGACGGGGTTCAGGCACCGCTTCATCACCACCGTCTTCTTCTTCTCCACCCGCTTGTCCTTGTACATCAGCCACACCTTCACGTAGGGATCTGGGTGGGGAAAGAGCCGCTCAGCACCGGCGTGGGAATCAGGGAATGCCAGCCGGAGCCGGGAGGGGGCTGGGAGGGGGCCAGGGCCGCACCTGACGTGCCCCCGATGTCCATGGCTTTGAGATTCCGTGCCTTGATGATGTTCACCACGATGGAATTGGCCGAGGGGTTGTAGCACAGCGACAGCAGCAGCTCCCCGCGGCTTCCCTGTGGGATTCACGGGCACGCTGAGGGGCTGCCACACCCCACGGACCTCCGCAGCGGGAGCGGGGTGACAGGACAGGACCCCTCCCCCGGTGAGGACAAGTTGGGGTTTTGGGGCTGCCCAGAAAATCAGGGCAGGAGGAAACGGGGACAGCCCCGGTGGGACGTTCGCTGGTCTTGCTGGAGGCGGGAGGAGGAGAAAACTTTCATTTTGGATCTACCTGAAACAGCTTGTTTTGACCCAAAATGGGCCACTCGGAGCCTTAATAGAAAGCTTTGGGAAGAGAAACGTCCCATCAGGGAAAACAGCAGGAAACATCCCTGTTGGGGTAGGAAGTGGGGGGTGGTCCTGACGGGACACTGCCGGGACAGGGGGGGTGGGAGTGGGCCCAGGGCCTTACGCTGCCATCGCTGCACGGCTTCAGGTCCTTCCAGAAGGTCTGCATCTGGGTGAGGTCCACCTTGTTGAGCGGGATGGACACCTCCCCGATGGGATCGTTGCGGCTGAAGCGGTCGTAGTCCAGCACCTGGAGGTACAGCACCCGCTGCACCACCTTCTCGTAGGGGAACCCTGCGCCAGAGACAGAGGGGAGGAGAAGCCGGAGGGAGTGAGGAGCCGGAGGGATGAGGAGCAGGAGGAATGAGGAGCAGGAGGAATGAGGAGCAGGAGGGAATGAGGAGCCGGCACCCCTTTGCCCTTCCTGTGGTAACGGCAAGACTTTGGAACCACGCAGAGCACGAGGAGCAGAGCACGGCCCGAGGGGCCGGTGCCGGGTTAATTCCCACCCGTGGGGGCTTGTTGGGGGGATGGAGCCTTCCCATCTTTCCCCCATGTCCCCTTTAAGGGGCACCCCTCCAACCTGGCCCTGGAGGCCTGGCCAGCCCACGGCACCGCCGATGGCCACCACGCCAGTGGCTTGAGCCGAGCTGAACCCCCAGGTCCCACCACGGCTCCATTCCCGCCCTGGGCCAGTCCATCCACTCCTGGTCCATCCCAGTTCTTACCTTCGAAGAGGAAGGTCTCGTTCCAGTGCGGGTTGAGGTTCTTCCTCTTCACCTTGGTCTCCAGCTTGTGCTTCTTGTCGGGGAGCAGGTAGATCTTGACGAAGGGGTCGCTGGTGCCGCTGAAGTCCTTGGCCGGCAGCTCCTGCGCCTTCATGATCTTCACGGTCAGGGTGGACTCCTGGAAGTTGTAGCCGACGCTGAACTGGATGCGGCCCAGGTTCTCCCGGCTCACGCCTTCGTGGCCCTCGTCATCCTCGGAGCCCGGGGAGAGCTGGGGGGGAGGAGGGAGGTGAGAGCAATGCCGGGCGTCACTGGGGACCCCCGTCCCCCCGGCCTCGCATCACCCCGACCCCCGGCCCCCGGCCCCGCGAGCTGTCAGGGGCCATCAGCCTCTCCCTGCTGCCCCCGCCGCTTCCCATGGCTTCCCATGACTCCTGGCTCTGTGCCACTCGTCCCAGGGAAGCGGGAGCTCCAATTAACCAAATCCCTCCTGACAGCACAGCCCTCACGTGTCCGGCCCCGCTCGCTCCCTCGTGCCGGCCCCGGGGACGCGCTGAGCCGGCGGGGACTCGGCGGAGAGGGGGGATGTGCCGGAGCTCTTCTGGCACGGGCGGGATGCCGACCGTGGAGACCCCATTCCCGGCGCGTCCCGTCCACCCACCATGAGCATCTCGCTGGTCAGGGAGTTGACCAGGTCGGAGACGGAGGAGTGAGGCTCCGTCTTGCGGTCGGACTCGTCGTGGGGCGGCTGCCCCGGCACCGGCGCCGTGTTCACGGCCTTGCCGCCGGCCGGCAACCTGCGGAAAGAGAGGCAATTCCTTGGAGGAGAGGGGCCGGGAGAGCCGAGGACGAGACCGTGAGGGGCTGCCCGGGAGCCCTCTCCCAGCAGATGCTGCACCGGGGCTGTGCCAGCACCCAATGGACGCTGCCAGGACACCAGTGGCTGCGGCCCACCGGCTTCCCAGCCCCGATCCCAGTGCCAGTGGGTGCCCTGGGACCTTTGGAGCACATCAGCAGGTCCCACACCGTCCGTGTCCCCAGGCCAGGGACGGTCCTGTCCCCACCAGCGGCTCCGGCTGCACCTCACACACCACAGCCTGTTATCCCAGTGGGCACCCATGGGTGCTCCACATGCTTTCCTGCGGCCGAGACCCCCCCGGGATCGCTGTCCCGGTGGCTCCCGGATGGTGGGAATGGTGCCGGGAAGGGTGGGCAGCCGGGAGCGGCGGGAGGCAGCCGGACAGAGCAGCGATGGAGACGGGAATGCACCGGGGCCACGCTGCCACAAGGCACAGGGACAACGGGACACAGGAACATGGCAGAGGGGGGACAGGCACCCCGGGATGCTCCCGCTGAGCCACGACACCGTGACAAACCACCAAGAGGTGCGGGGACACTCGGGAAGGCACAGAACATGCCACGGACACGCCACACCACGCCAAGCACACGCTGACACACGGGGAGAGGACGCACACACGCACACACGGGATGCCACCCGGGAAGGACCGGAGAGGCTGAGGCAGCTGGGGAGGGAAAATAAAGTTAAAACCAGGGAAAATGAAAGGCGGAGGAGCCGCTGGGCGAGGAGGCACCGGTGGAGCCGCAGGAAGTCACGGACAGCGGGAGAGAGAGCGGGAAAGAGCAAGAGAAAGGAGGAGCGGTGTCATCCAGCGCCGGCCTGCCGGGAGGGAATGGGAGAGGGGGGATGGACAGACGGACGGAGAGCGATTGGTCGCCGGGACGGGAGACGCGCCGAGGCGCCGGGCTGGAGCCGCCGGGGCCGGGCTGGAAGGAAGAAGCTGAGAAACAGGGATGGAGGAGGTGTTTGGAAGAGGAAGAAGAGCGGTCGGTCGGCAGCGTCGCCGGGCGGGAGAGAGCGGAGGCCGCCCGGGCGCGTCCCCTCCGCCGGCCGGACCCGCCGCGTCCTGCGGAGCTCGGGGAATGGGGAGGAGCGGGGATGGAGGTGGGGAGGCCATGCGTGCGCCGGCATGGGTTTTTGGAGCCTGGATGCGGGAAGCAGGAGCGGGGTCTTGCGGCACAGCCACCCCCCCCCCCGCCGTGTCCCAGGTGCGCCCCCCCCGTCCCGTCGGCACGCGCTGCCGGTGCTCCCGGTATTCCCGGTGCTCCCGGCCGGGACCGGCTGCGCAGCGCGACGCCGGGGAGGGAAGTGCTAAAAGATGGAGCGAAAACCAAGCGGAGCAGGGTAAAAATAGCCGGTGGGCGAGAACGGTGCCAGTTGAGCCGCACGCCGAGCAGCGCCCGCCGGCTTCACACCTCCCCCCTGCTCCGGAGGGGACGAACAGCCGCTCCCGGCGACACACGGACCCTCCGCCGCTGCCAGCCGGGCTCTCCTGCCGCTGCGGCGTGCCATGCCAAGCCTTTGGCATCCCGGGATCGCGGGGAGCAGCCGGAGGCGAGGGGCCGTGCCGGGCCGGAGGAGAACGGGCATAACGCGTCCTCCCGGCACGTCGCGCTCACTCTGCCCCTTTTGGGGAGGGGGCAGCGGTGTCCCCGTATCCCAAGGGATGCTGCCCGTCCCGCCGGGACGGAGGCGGCAGCGGCGCCGTGTCCCCGTATCCCAAGGGATGCTGCCCGTCCCGCCGGGACGGAGGCGGCAGCGGCGCTGTGGGGACGGGACGCGGCTCAGCCCGTGCAGAGCCCTTTTGGGGCGGTCCCCGCGCGTCCCCCCTGCCCCGCGGCTGCCCGAGCGCGTCCCCCCGCATGCAGCCAGCGCCGGGAAGGGCAGGAGGGGGAGGAAGGAGGGAGGAGGGAGGGGTGGGGAGTCCTCTCGGTGCCGCCGCTCCGGAGGCAGAACTCAGACGGGGAGAGCTCAGACGTCCCGGTGCCCGCTGGGCCACCCTGTGCCGCTCCAACCTTGGCGCTCCACGAGGGCAGCCTCCTCCTCCTCCTCCTCCTCCTCCCTGGATGGGGCCCTCGTGTCCTCCTCCTGCGGGACCGGCCTCGTCCTCGCTCATACCTCTTGTCCCCCTGAGCGTTCGCCTGGTTCGGCTGCGTCCCAGCGGGTTGCAGGTCGGGAATATTGGCAAAGTCATCTTGCTCTGAGAGTCCCAAAACCAGGGATAACACCACCATCCGGCCTTCCCTGCCCGGGCGGGCCCCGCCGGCAGCGGGAGAGAGAGAGAAAGAGAGAGGAGAACACAGCGTCAGGCGGGGAACCGGCAGGAGCCGGCGGGACCTCGGCGAGGGGCCCCTGGACGCGCCCGCCGGCTCCTGCGGGATGGGCTGCGGGGAGAAAGGCACCGGCTCCGGGGAGATGGATACCCCCGCCTGGATATCCCTCTCCTCCACCGGTCCAGGCAGGGAGGATGCCAAAATCCTGGTGAAAGGGGGAAAAGGCGACCGGAGGGGCTGGGAACGAGGGACGGTACGGCAGGAGTGAGGCACCGGCATCATTCCGTGGAGGAGGGGGCGGCGGTGCCCTGTCCGAGGCTCTTTGCCCCCTCTGGAGCGGCCTCTGTGGGATCCGGAGCCGCATTTACACCGCGGCGCCGGGGAGGGTGAGCGGAGCAGAAGGAAAATCAATGGATCGGGAAAGAGGCGGTGGGAAGCGGCAGCGGCTCCTCCGCGCTGACTCGGCACGTCTGGGCGCTGCGGCTGCTCCCCCTCCGCCCATTCCAGGCTGGAAGCGGCACCAGGGCTCGGTAAACAGGGAGAACGTGACCCTCGGGACGGCTGAGGAGCCGCAGCTCCGTGTTGGGAACCCGGGAAATGGAGCTGGAAGGGACCTCTCGGTGGGAAAGGGAAGATCGGAGAGGAACGAGGAGCGGGGGGGGGGGGGTCACGGTCAGTGCACCCCAGGGGGCCCGGAGGAAGGTTGGTCCCTCTCTCCAGAGCTGCCTGTGCGGGAAGGAGCGGGATGAGCACCCAAACTGCTGCCTCTCGGGGTATTTCCCACCTAATCCTGATGCAGGAGGTGCTGTGCCAGCTCCTGGAAGGGCAGGATCAGTC
The DNA here is from genome assembly GCF_036250125.1 of Pseudopipra pipra. Classification (NCBI taxonomy): domain Eukaryota; kingdom Metazoa; phylum Chordata; class Aves; order Passeriformes; family Pipridae; genus Pseudopipra; species Pseudopipra pipra. Next base: position 245,777 of record NC_087554.1, on the reverse strand, counting down.
CCGTGTCCCACTCCCAGCGCTCCCAGCCTGCGGGAGGCGCAGCTGGGACCTCAGCATCCCTTTTTCCAGGGTGCTGGGGGGCAAACGGAGGAAAGGGAGGAGCTGGAGAATCCAGGGGAGGATGGAGCCGGGGGCACCGGCTCTGCGGAGGAGTGACATTGTCATGTGCCGAGACACGGTGACAACACGGGACTCGGATTAGCCCCCGGGGTTTGATGCTGGGAATCCAGCGCCGATGGAGGAGATGGGGTTAAGGAGCTTAAGGAGGATCACACGGATCCTCCGGCTGGGAGCGATATCGGGACCCAACACACGGTCGCCCTGCACGGGGGCCGCCGCCCCCCCCTCCCCGAATCCTTGGGACAATGTCACTCCCCGGGGACAGCGCCGGTGGCTATCCCGCGGGCTGGATCATCCCTGCGTTCCCTGGGGATGGAAAAGGAGTGCAGTATCCAGCCCAGCCGGTGACATGGCAAAGCAAATTGGGGGACCCTTCCCTGAGCCCCCCGGGCCGGGTGGGTCATCCCTGCCCCCCGTGAGGGGGATGGAGGGGACATGGATCTTCCCGCGGGAACGGGCAGTGTGTCCCCGAGGGGGTGATGGACGAGCGGCCGTGCGGGGGAGAATGAAGGAGCAGAGGAGAGGGATGGAGACGGGGATGGAGAGAGGGATAGAGGGAGGGATGAAGCAGAGGGATGGAACAGAGGAAAGAGGGATGGAGAGGGATGGAGAGGGGGATTGAGGGAGAGATGGAGCAGAAGAGAGAGGGATGAAGCAGAGGGATGGAGCAGAGAGATGAAGCAGAGGGATGGAGCAGAGGAAAGAGGGATGGAGAGAGGGATTGAGGGAGAGATGGAGCAGAGGAGATGGGGATGAAGCAGAGGAGATGGGGATGGAGCAGAGGGATGGAGCAGAGGAGACGGGGATGGAGCAGAGGAGACAGGGATGGAGCAGGCAAAGGAGCAGAGGAGAGTGAGATGGAAAGGACGATGGACAGGAGGAGACAGAGATGCAGAGGACGGTGGAGCAGAGGAGGAGGCGATGGGGATGGCGACGGAGGGCAGAGCGCTGGAGAGCACACACTTACAGGAAGGACTTCATGTCCAAGCCGCGGCTGCGGATCTGCCCCACCACGTGGTCCCAGCTGCCGGGGTTGGAGCGGCTCCGGCCCCCGGCCATGCGTTGCTTGGAGCCGGCGGCCATTCCCTGCCGCGTTTGGCCGCCGCGGGCGCCGCGGGAGTTGGCGGCGGAGCCGGAGGGGCCGCTGTGGGCCTGGAGGTGGCCCAGGCTCTGGCTGGTGGTGGGCTGGCTGTGGTTGCCGCGTTGGTGTTGGCTGAGGGGCTGCTGCAGACTTTGCTGGCGCATGAGCGTGCGGGGCCTCTGGAATTTGGGGTCGCCTGCTGAGGTGGGGATATACTCAAGGGTAGTGGCTGTGGACAGGGTGGAGTCCTCGAAACTTAGGGAGAGGAAGGGCAGAGGAGAGGAGAGAAAGGAGAAGAAGGTGAAGGGGCAAAATTGGAGGAAGGAAAAGAAGAGAGTTAGAGAGAAGATGCCCCAGCGCAGGGAACGCTCCGGCGGGAGCCAGCGGGAGCGGCGCCCGGATCCTCCGCCCCTCGCCCGCGGCTCGGCCTTGCCGGGGGCCCGGGGGGCTCGTGCCGCCACCATGTCGCCCGTCCCGCGTCCCCCCCCGGGGGGCTCGGCCGGGCTGGATGTGCCCACCCGCTTTCCCGCGGCTGCCGCTCCGCTTTCCCGGCGCCCGACCTCGTCTGCGGGAGAATGAGGCTGCTGCGAGGAGGCAAATCCCGCGGCGGCCGCTCACGTGCCGCCGGCCCGGCCCCTCGGCCCCGCTCCCTCCCCGCCCAGCCCCGCGCCCGCGCCGCGGGGGCTCCGCGTCCCCGTCCCGCCGGGAGCGGGGGGGATCCCGCAAAGCCGCGGGGCCGGATCCCCGCCGTGGGGACGTTCCGGCGAGCCGGGGGGCCCCGGGGAGGGATGCCCGAGGTGGGAGGCTCCCAGCTCTGGGACGGTGGATGCGGACGCGGCTCCGGTGGGACGCGGAGAGCGGAGAAGGCCGGCCCGGGACGGACAGGCTTCCAGAGCGGGAAGAGCGGGCGGGATGCCGGCGAGGAAGTAGCGCATGCCTGGCACGGCCCATGCAGCCGGGCGGGAATGCCCGTGGCGGCCTGGAATGCTCGTGACCGCGGGACCGGGGGGCAAAATGCCCCCAGGGACCACCGAGGAGTCGCCTCGAGCGGCACCCGCCGACCTCATCCCGATCCCGGCGTTGCCACGGGACAAAGCTGTGCCATCGTGCAGTGCCAGCGGCGGGGGTAGAGGGGGATGGCAGGGGAAGGATAAATAGCTCCAAAAACCGAAATAAAGGGGTGAAGAAAGAGCGAAAGGCGGGAGGAAGAGAGAGAGGAGGGAAGGGAGTGGAGAGGAGCGGAGAGCCGGGATGGCCGGAGCCGGAGGCACTGCCTGGGCACTGCCCCCCTCCCCCCGCGCCGCCGCCGCCCTCCTTTCGTTTTCCTATGGAATCCTAAATTAGTTCAATTTACAACCTCTCAGTCACAGGAAACTAAATCTGGCTCCCGTCGGCCCCGCGCCAGCTGGAGGCGCGGGCTCTGCCAGCGCCGTGCCAGGCGGCCCCGCGCCCTGCCCGCTCCCGGATGGATCCCGTGGAACCGGGAGCGGGGCACAGCACCCAGACCCTCAGCGTGGACCCCCAGGACGCCCCCGATCCCGACGGCTCTGCGCCAAAGGGATGCTGGAAAACGGGACGTGCCCTTAACCCTGCCCTGGCCGCCTGCGCCGGCCGGCGTCCGTCTGTCCGGATTCCCAGTGGGAATTCGCTTCTCCACCGAGTCTGAATACGGCTCCCCCTCTTCCTTGCCTCTCCCTCCTGCTCCCAGTTCCCAACTGGAGCACGCCAGCGTCATGCCACCGATTCGGGGGGCATTTGGGATTTCTCCCAGGCAGCAGGACGGGCCTGCCCCTTTTCCATAGGTTTTCTCCCCACTGACACAGCTGGAAAAGCACAGCAGCCTGGGAACCCCCGGGCTCTCCAAGGGTGCCGGGGCTGTTGCCAGGATGTCCTGGATGCCACATCCTGGTGCTGGAGAACCAGGGCAGAGTCCAGGAACGCAGGATGGAGCCAGATCTGACACATTCCCGTCAGCAGCCAGTGGAGCTGCGGCCTTCCCAGCGGAGGGTCTCACTGACCCCCCCACCCTGAGCCTGCCAAAGCCTGGATTTTCCCTAAAACTGATCGATCCTGGACTTCTCCCAGATTTTCCCAGTCTGGGGTGGTAGAGCCGCAAATGTTATGTTGGCACCGGGTCAAGGGAGCGTGGGGAGGGGAGAGGCTGGAGACGGCACCATTCCCGAGGGATGGGAACACGGGACAGCACTTCCCACCTCTGGGCCATCACCAGGGTGGCACTGCCTGCCCTGGGAATGCTGAGCTGCTTCCCGCCGGGATCAGACAAAGCTGGAAATGTGCCAGACACGGCACCTAACAGGGCTCCCTCTGAGCCAAAACAACACCAGGAGCACGGGAAACTCCTCATTGCCTTCGGCACAGTGGCCCTGGGAATCTGCTGGTGGCCTTCGGGACATATTGGTGGCCCTGAGGACCTGTTGGTGGCTCTGGGAATCTGCTGGTGGCCCAAGGGATCTGTTGGTGGCCCTGAAGACCTGTTGGTGGTCTTGAGGATCTACTGGTGGCCCAAGGGACCCGTTGGTGACCTTGGGAATGTGTTGGTGGCCCTGAAGACCTGCTGGTGTCTCCAGGGACCTGCTGGTGACCTCGGGAATATATTGGTGGCCCTGAAGACCTGCTGGTGGCCCAAGGGATCTGCTGGTGACCTCAGGAATATATTGGTGGCCCTGAAGACCTGTTGGTGGCCCAAGGGATCTGTTGGTGACCTTGGGAATATATAGGTGGCCCTGAGGAGCTGTTGGTGTCTCCAGGGACCTGCTGGTGACCTCGGGAAAATATTGATGGCCTTGAAGACCTGCTGGTGGCCCTGAGAACCTATTGGTAGCCCTGAGAACTTACTGGTGGCCCCAGGAACCTGCTGGTGACCTTGGGAAAATATTGGTGGCCCTGAAGACCTGTTGGTGGTCCTGAGGACCTATTGGTGGCCCCAGGGACCTGGCGGTGACCTCGGGAACACGTTGGTAGCCCCGGGGAGCTGCCGGTGGCCCCCATCCGAGCGCATCCCTCGGAGGGGAGCGTCTCCGTGCCGGTGCCGTGCTCACTCACTTGGACAGGCTGAGCTTCCCTGCGGCCAAGTGGCTCTGCACCGTGTGCCAGCGGCCTCGTGCCGCCTTTCCCGCTCCGGGCTCGCTGTGGGCGGACACGCTGCTCCTCATCCCGTCCTCGCCGAGCCGCTGCTTGTCCCCGGGCCGGTCCCCGGATAAGCCGGAGGCGGCCGACGCCGTCAGCTTGGCCCCTGATAACAGAGAGCCACTGGGCCGGGCCGGCGGCCGGACACCCCCCAGGACACACACGGAGCCGGACGGACACACGGACGGACGTGGGAGAGGAGTGAGGGGAGAGGGCGACAGAGCCAGACGGACAAGAGACGGACAGACAGACAGAGAGAGAGAGAGAGACATCAGCACTGCCAAAAAAAAAAAAAAGGGGGGCCTGGCCGGGGGGCGCGTGGGGGGCCTCTGAAAACCGTCCAAAAGAAAGTGGGGAGGTGGGAAAGGGGTCGGGAATTGGGGTCCCGCTCGCCGGCAGCCCGACCCCGCGCCGAGGGGGTGCCCCCAACGCGCAACCCCGTCCCGGGGGGACATCCCAGGGAGCCCCGGGAAAGCGGGAAGGAGGGGTTGCTCGTCTCCATGGGGAGGCCCATGGGGTGGCGTGCGGGGAGCCCGGGAGCAGGAGGAGGAGGAAGAGGAGCAGGAGGAGGAAGAGGAGCAGGAGGAGGAGGAGGAGGAGGAGCAGGAGGAGGAGGAGGAGGAAGGCGAGAGGGTGCTGCCCAAATACTCACTACACGGAGCAAACCCGGCAAGGAGAGACTCACTTGAGGGAAAGGCGCGGATCACCGTACGGAGCGTAAGGAGAAATGTTTAGGATAAACTCCTTGGGAGGGTAGGAGCTCCATTTCTGCTGCACTGTGTTGTCATTGTTATTCCAAAAGTCTCTGTCTAGATCGCTACAGCGGCCGGGTTCCAGGGGAGAAGAGAAAAGGGAAATACAAGAGAGAGAAGCTGAATTCCTGCGGGAAAGGGGAAGGGAAAGCAGCGCTCTGGCCCCGGAGCGCCGGGATCCTGCGGAGAGAGACGGGGAGCGCGGCTGCCCATCCCTGGGACACCGAGCACACACACACACGGACGGGGACAGACGGACGGATGGAGCAGGGAAGAGCTGTGGAGAGACAGGAGCGGGCGGCTCCACCGGCTGGGAAGGAGAGAAGGATGGTGGGAATTAAGGAGCGAGCGTGGTGCCGGCACGGCATTCCCGTGTGTGTCCGTGTTGCCTCCTCAACAGGTCCTGGAAGTGTGCCCTGCATGGTTAACCACGTGTTGGAGACCCTTCCGGATCCCTTCCCGCTGCCAGCATGGAGCCTGGAATTCCTGGCTCCGGGAAGCCACCAGATCTCTGTGCCAGGGATTGGGGGCCCAGAGGGTCCCCGCTGGGAGACTGGAAAAGCCGCCGCTGCCCGGCCCTCCCAGCCCTCGCCAGGGCCCACCTGCAGCTCCGGGATGATCCCGGTTGTGCCGGAGCTGGGGAGGGAAAGCCACGTGTGCCGGGATTCAGGAGGGGATGTGCTTCCCACTCCACTTCCAGCTCATCCCAGCTGGGCTGGGAGCAGCATCCAGGTGCCCGAGGTACCCCGGACACCTGCACCCCAACAGCACTGTGGGAGGAGCTCTTTTCCATAGCCTTATTCCAGACAGGAGCTCTTTCCCTGCTGCCGGTCTGGCTCCCTCCTCCCTGGAGCCCTGCGGGGGGTTTCCAGAGGCAGTACTGGGTCTGGGATATCCAGGAGAGCCCCTCCAACTTCCAACCCCGCACTTCATTCCCTACCCAGAGCCATGAGACACCTCATCTCTGCTCTCCTTCCTGCACGGAATGCCCCCGGGATGCAGAGCCATCTGCACGCCCGGACCTGGAGCATCCCTGGGCTGAGGCTCCCGTGGCTCCATCCTCTGGCTCCGTGGGATACGCAAGGATGCGGGAGAGACCCACCAGCTCTCCCAGTGTCCCGGAGCCCCTTTCCCACTGGGAGTGGGGAACCAGGGAATGGCCACCTCTGTCCTTCCTCTCCCCCCCAGTCCTGGCACCTACTTGATGGTTTTCTTTTCGCTGCGGCCTCGGCTGGAATCCGGAGTTCCCACGGTCTCCAGGGAAGTCTTGTAACGCTTTCCCTATGGAAAAGGCAGGAGGGAGGAATGAGGGGGTGGCAGGGGACCCCTGGAGCGTCCCAGCAAAGGATGGGAGCTGCCTCCATCTGCTGAGTCCGTCCCAGATTTCACCTTTTTCCCTTATTCCCTCGCAGTCTCCAGGTCCCATCCCACCCATCCAAGCAGCAGAATTCCCAGTTGCTCCGTCCCCGTGATCCCTGGGGGCTCGTGCCCCACGTCACCCCAAGGACAGGACGGTCACCGCCTCCGGTGTCCCATTCCAAGGCCTCACCGGGAAGCAGCGGATAATTTTAGGCTTAATTGAAGCTGGATTAATTGAGTTCACCTTTCCCAGTGCCCGGGAAGCACTGCCGTGGGATAATGAAGCCGGAGCTGGCTCCTAACTGGGGCTGGTAATCAGGACACTCCGGCGGGTTCCGCGCGCTCCGAGCCCAGAGCACAATTAGCGCCAATTAGGCAACAATTAGAAGCCGAGGAGGCTCCAGGTGGGAAGGGACCAGCTCCCGCAGCAGGATGGGCTGGAGGACCGGCCCTTCCACCACGCTGGGCCTGGAGCTGGGAGCATCCCCCCTGCATCCAGCCTGCCCAGAGAATGGGAATATTTCTCCCTTCTCCTCCTTCCCAGCCTCTGCAGCTCCACACGGAGCCAAATCCTTGGAATGCTGAGACACCTGTGCTCTTGGCACAGCGTCCTTGGGCAGCCATGGGCTGATCCAGCTGGGAGCTGCCAGGGTGTTGGAACTCCTTGGATGCCCGTGGGCTAATCCTCCTGGGAGCTGCAGGAATGTTGGATGTCCTTGGATGTCCATGGGCTAATCCTGCTGGGAGCTGCAGGGGAACACCTGGATCTCTTTGGCTGTCCACAGGCTGATCCTGCTGGGATATTGGATGCCCATGGGCTGGTCCTGCTGGGCTCTGTGGGGATGTTGGAACGGGGATGCCCTTGGACTAATCCTGCCAGGAGCTGCAGGGGAACACCTGGATTTCCTTGGATGCCCATGGGCTAATCCAGCTGGGATCTGCAGGGATGTTGGATGTCCTTGGATGCCCATGGGCTAATCCAGCTGGGATCTGCAGGGATGTTGGATGTCCTTGGATGCCCATGGGCTAATCCTGCTGGGAGCTGCAGGGCAACACCTGGATCTTCTTGGATGCCCATGGGCTAATCCTGCCGGGAGCTGCAGGGATGTCAGACCTCCCTGGATGTCCACAGGCCATCCTGGAGGGAGTCGTCCCTGAGCCCTGGGCTCATCCCTGTCCCGGCTCAGGGCTCCTGAGGACACGGCCCTCACATCCCGGAGCCGGGCCCGCCGGGCTTGGCCGTCATTCCCACGCAGCCGTTCCAGCTCCGGGCACTGCCCAGGGCCGGTTGGGATTCGCCTTCCCGGCCAATTTACACTCGTTTGTTCCCCTGCCAGTTCGTCCTCCTCCTTTCCAGTGCTTATCCCTGCCTCTCCACATCTCCTGGAGGGCACCTGGAAGCCTCTTCCCACCCAGCACCCCCACGCTGCCTTACCCCCGGCCGGATCCCCTCTCCCATTCCCGGGGGAATGCTGCCTTCCCACGGCTCAGGGCGGGCATCTCCCACACGGGAAGCGCCGCTGCCGTCGGAGCACTTGACCCAGATTCGATTCCGACGGCGAAGGAAACGTGGCCGAGCACGTCCCGCTCCCGGGAGAGCGGGAGGAGGAGGAGGAAGGGAGGGAGTGCTGCCCCCATCCACAGTGGGAATGCAGAGGGAAGCGGGCGGCAGGGACGGCTCGTGGTGCCAGGGACGGGCTGGCCGCCTTCCCACGGGGCTTTTCCAGGCGGGAGCGTGCCCAGCAGGACAGGGGCCAGCTCGTTCCGGCTCGTCACCAACATACATCCAGATATTTGGAAACTTCCCTTCGCGCCACGCGAACCTTTCATTCTCCCGGCCGGAAAAACCAGCCCGAAGGGAAGGCGCAGCCAGGGAATCCCCGGCAGCGGGAATTGCCCCCCGGGCGGGGAAGGGGGCGGGGAATGGTGGCACTCACCATCTTGCGCTGGCACCACTGGCAGATCCCGCAGAGGACGATGGTGGCACTAAGGCTGACGGTGATGATGGCTGAGACCAGCAGCACGTCCCGGGAGGGGCTCCCTGCGGGACACAACAGGGGGGTCACAGGGGATTCCCGGGGTATTCCTGCTGGGGGTGGGGGCGAAGCACCCACAGGGAGCATCCGGGAGAGCCGGGGGAGGAGAGGCAGGGAAAACACAGCTCCTTCCCCTTCCCGATTTCTAGGCTTCCCCTTGTCCAGCCCTTCTCCTTTCCTCTCTCTTTGCCTTCCTAATGCTCATCCTTTCCTCATCCTTTCACCTTCTCCAGCCCCCTGCCCTTTTCCTTCCCCTTCCTTCCTCTTCCTCTTCCCTCCCTTCCAGACAAGCAACCCCAGTTTCGTCCCTGGATCCGTGCCCTGCATCCACCCCCCGGTCAGGATTCCCTCTTTGGCTCAGCCAGTCCCACAGGGATTCGCCCCAAGCAGCAGCATCTCCCATGGGGACAACCCTGGGGACCCCACAAACGGATGGAGACCACTCCACTGCATCCAGCACATCATATCCCTGCTCCCAGCCTGGGGAATGGCCCTGGAACTGTGGGAGGATGATCACGGATCTAAGGTGGCTCGGGGGGGGGGGTCCAGCGGGACCCCCAGACTGGCTCAGCCTTAATTCCAGGTAGGACCCCAGCACAGCATCCCTGTGGACACCTGGCACCCCGCTGGGATGGGGGCCGTCCGTGGAGTCGGGAAGCGGCGGCGGGAGCTGTGCTGCGGTATAAATATTAAACAATAATTGTTAATAATTCATTCGCCCGCAGACCTTTGTTATTGTAGCAGATTTTGCCGGCGGCTCCGGGGCCTGGGTGAGTCAGAGGGGACCGGGAGAATGGATTGGGATTCTGGAATCCACCCCCCGCCCCTGCACTTGGAAAAGCACCCACAGCCCCCCCGCCTCGGGATGAAAAGGAGGAAAGGGGATGGTGACCACAAAGAGGAGTTTTATAGAAATCCATTCGGGATTAGCTGAGGGTGGTGGGATGAGGGTGGGAGAAGGGTGGGATCCTGCGGGGGATTTAGGGAACAGGGCTTGGGGTCCCACCAGCACTCCCTGCATCCAAAGGCAGCTCCTCCATCGCTCCCGGATCACGAGGAGCCTGTGTATAAAACTCACATAGCAACTGTTGCCTAGGAGGGAATTTGGGACCAGCCCTTAATTTCAAACATTTATAAACCCCGGCTGGATAAGCTGCTGGGGGAATGGAAAGAGCTGGATCTGGCGGGAAGGGCTCGGGACCCCCTCCTCGGGATCCCGACCAGTTCAACTGGGACATGGGCTTACTGGGATCGGGGGTGACCCCCCCCAAATGCTGCCTCAGCCCCCTCGGCGCTCTCTGATCCGACTTGGGAACACGGTGACCCCTCTGGCTTATCCCGGAGCTTCCACAAACCCTCCGCTCCCTGCGGGGTCATCCCCAAATTAATCTGCAGGGAGGGAATCAAAGGAGAAGGAGAGGAAAAGAAGCCACCACGGAGAGGGATATTAGTGAGTTCCAGGGGCCAAGTTCCTAGAGCCGAGGTGCCACCACACGCCCAAGCCTGGCATCACCCGGCGATCCCGATGGATATACCAGCGGGAATCTGCCCGGGGGTGCTCCCCGGGCACGGGGGGTGTTCCAGCCCTTCCCGCTGGGAACACTCATCCCTCAGCCATATCCCCAGGGCGGGGGTAGCGATTCCGGGGGTGTCCCTGTGCACGAGGGGGTTCCAGCCCTTCCCGGTGGAAACATGGATCCCTCAGCTCTGTCCCCAGGCCGGGGGAGAGATTCCGGTGCCGTCCCTGTGTCCAGGGGGGGTTCCAGCCCTTCCCGGTGGGAATACACATCCATCAGCCGTGTCCCCAGGCCGGGGGGGCCATTCCAGCCCCCCGACCGCTGCCGCCCTCAGCAGGAGTTCGATGGCTCGTTTTCCAGGCAATTAGCGCTTGGTTAATTGAAGAACCGGAGCCGCTCGGAGCTCCCGGAGCGTCCCCAGCCCTGGGGCGCGGTGTGGGGTATCCGCGCCGCTTGGAATGCTTGGAACGGGAATGCCACGGGGCGGGTGGGTGCAGGGGGAGCAGGGGAGCAGCGTCGGCCCCGGGAGGGGGTGACGAGGTGACAACGCGGCGCTTGTTCACACCGCCGCTGTCTCTCCTTCCATAAATTTCCCAGGCTGCCAGCGCCGATCCAGCCCGGAGCAGGAGACGGCCGGGTGGGACTGGGGGGTCCACACCCCCAAATCCCAAATCCCACCTGCCCTTCGCTGGTCCTGCCTCGCCCCATCGGCACAGCGAGGGGGGTGTCCATGAGACGGAGATCCCACGTCCCCCTCCAAGGGGTTGGGTCTCCCTATCCCGTCCCACGTGCTGGGAGAGCACCGCGGAGGCTGGGAAGGGGGTGGAACATCCCTGCGGCTCTTTCATCAGGATTCAGTGCCACTTGAGGGATATAATTCCACTTTCCCAGCCGGTTATCGATGAGGGGATTACCTGCCTCGCTAATGCCGCGGCTCTCCAGCGGTGGATTTGTGTGGAGCTGCGGGAGCAGGAGCCGGCTGTGCCGGGGGAGAGGCTCCCTGCTCCAGGGGGAGACGGTTCTGGATGCAGGGAGAGGGTCCCTGTGCTGAGAGTTTCCCTGTTCCAGGAAAGAGGGTCACGGTGCCGCGGGAAGAGGGTCCTGGATGCATGGAGAGGGTCTCCACGGTGGATCCCTTCCCACGCACACCTCTTGGCCAAGCAGGAGACCCCCCCACGCCCCCGTGCCCACACCCTGCACCTTGGAGTGGGAGCTGGGGGATATTTGGGAGCCGGGGGTGGTGGCTGTGATTCCAGCCTGCTGCCAAGTGCCCGTCCTTTATCCGCCGCTCCCGCAGGCTCGGGATTAGCTGCCTCCGGAGCGGGAGCAAGCTCCGGCCTTTGTGGGTGTGAGGAGACGCTTCAAACCCGACCCCGGCACAAGGAGAGGCGCCGAGATCCAAGAGGGATTAGCCCTCCGGAGCAGTGTGTAAGCCAGAGATCCGCCCGGAGGAGGCGAGAGCCGCCGATGCCGGGATCGGGAACGTGCCGGGGTGGTGGGAGGGGGGCTGTGGCACAGCTGGGCACCCCTGTGCTGGCAGCACGGGCTGGGGACACCCAGGGGGGTCCCAGCCACTCCCAGATCCTCCTCCTGGAGCTCCAGCCTCGACTCAGTGGCTTTGAGCATCTCGGTGGCCGTGGGCACCTTGGTGACCTTGGGAATCTTGGTGGCTTTGGGAATCTTGGCAGTCCTGGGCACCTCGGTGGCTTTGGGAATTTTGGTGACTCTGAGCACCTCTGTGGCTCTGAGCAGCTCTGTGGGCCTGTGCATCCAATGGCTTCGGGTTTGTGTGGCCCTGGGCAACGTGGTGGCCCTGAGCATCTCGGTGGCTTTGAGCATCCCAGTGTCCCTGTGCATCCCAGTGTCCCCGTGCATCCCAGTGTCCCTGAGCATCCCAGTGTCCCTGTGCATCCCAGTGTCCCTGAGCATCCCAGTGTCCCTGTGCATCCCAGTGTCCCTGTGCTTCCCAGTGTCCCTGTACATCCCAGTGTCCCTGTGCATCCCAGTGTCCCTGTGCATCCCAGTGTCCCCGTGCATCCCAGTGTCCCCGTGCATCCCAGTGTCCCTGTGCATCCCAGTGTCCCTGTGCTTCCCAGTGTCCCTGTACATCCCAGTGTCCCTGTGCATCCCAGTGTCCCCATGCATCCCAGTGTCCCCGTCCATCCCAGTGTCCCCATGCATCCCAGTGTCCCTGAGCCTCCCAGTGTCTCTGTGCTCTCGGTGTCCCCGTGCATCCCAGTGTCCCTGAACATCCCAGTGTCCCTGTGCATCCCAGTGTCCCCGTGCATCCCAGTGTCCCCATGCATCCCAGTGTCCCTGAGTATCCCAGCATCCCTGAGCATCCCAGTGTCCCTGTGCATCCCAGTGTCCCCGTGCATCCCAGTGTCCCCATGCATCCCAGTGTCCCTGTGCATCCCAGTGTCCCCGTGCATCCCAGTGTCCCCATGCATCCCAGTGTCCCTGTGCATCCCAGTGTCCCCGTGCATCCCAGTGGCCCTGTGCACACTCCTCTCCAGGATGGTGAGACCCTCACAATCCAAGACGTCTGTGGCCCTTTCCCTGCCCTGATTCCCTGTGTCCCTGTGCCCATCCCGGCACCCAACCCCATCCAAGGGCTGCCCCGTGACCCCCCACCAAAGCCCCCGAGGGGCATCCAGGGAGGGATCCAGCTCCTCTCCTGACTGAAAGCTCCTGCACGGCATGGAGAGGCTGGAAAACACCTTCGTGGAGAGACAAAGGCTTTGGATGAGCGGCGGGGAAAAGCTGCAGCACCAGGGCTGGAATCGACCTCTCCGCAGGTGTCCCATCAGGATATCCCTGTCCGGGCCCTCAGGGCCGTGCTTTCGGGTGTAGATCCCAAAATTTTATGGATAGAGCATCTCCCTGGCAGCTTCTCAGTATCCCGGCTCCACCCTCCCATGTCCAGTGGTGAAATCCATGGATGCAAAGTCCCCCGGGGAGGGAATCAAAGCCGTGGGAGCCTCCCCAGCCCCGGCTCCTGCTGAGCTCCCTGGAAGCGGCGATCAAAGCCGGCAGCTCCACACGGAAAAACGTCTCCATGTGCCAAGCTGCTGCCACACAGGCATCCAGCCTTGCCAAACCGGCAGCGGAAACACGTTCCCGGGAAAAGGGGAGCGGGAGAAGGTGCCAAGCGAGCGGCACATCCCCCCCTTCCCAACATTTCACCAGGGTCGGGATGTGCCGCTGAGCCTGGACGGGGATGCTGGGAGCGGGATGGTGGATGGGAAGGGATCCTGCCTGGATTGGGATCCTGCCTGGATCAGCATCCCCTCGTGCTGCTGGGATCGAGGGCCACGAGACTGGGAATCAGGTGGCCACGGGACTGGGAATGAGGTGGCCAAGAGGCCAGGAATGAGGTGGCCACGAGACTGGGAATGAGGTAGCCACGAGGCTAGGAATGAGGTGGCCACGAGGCCGGGAATGAGGTGGCCATGAGACTGGGAATCAGGTGGCCACGGGACTGGGAATGAGATGGCCACGAGGCCGGGAATGAGGTGGCCACGTTGTCACGCCGGGGCTTCCCAGATGCCACTTTCCTGGCGCCAGGCCATTAATTCCTCCTCTTCTCATCCTCCCACTCATTTGCTCGATATTTCCCAAACCTCTTATTTTTAGGATGCAGCTGAAAAGCTGTGAATTTGCAGCTTTCGCTCCTGTGCAGGATCCCGGGAGCAGGGAGGGCGGGCACAGGGCAGGATCCCGGTGGGAACAGCAGGCAGGTGGAATCCAAGCCCTCAGCGCAGGTAGGGGGAGAAGGGCTGGACACAGAGTGGCTGCGGGATGTGAAAAATCCAAAGGGAGGCGAGGCTTTGTTGCCACCCCTGGAAACAGCCCGATGGGCATTTTTAGAATGTTTTGGTCCAGGCTCGGTGAAGGGCTGGGACAGCTGGGCCTGGACGTGGCACCTGCCCAGATGCTCCCAGGGGCTCGGTGGACACGAGGGACCATCAGGAGCCCCACGGCCATCCTGCTGTCCCAGCAGGATCCCGGGATGAGGCTCCGGGAGAGGAGCGGCGTCCCAGGGTGAGAGGGGCGGGCACGCCCGTCTGCTCTCCATCTGTGCGTCTGTCTGTCTATCCGTGCGTCCCCCTCTCCGACACATCCATCAATCTCGGCATCCATCCGTCCCTCGTACACATCTGTTCTCCATCCAGCCATCTGGCCATCCCCCGGAGCTGTCAATCCCTCCGGCTCTGCCTCCCCCACGCCGAGCTGCCGGGCCCGGGGGGCTTCGCTCGGCAGAGCCCACCGGCACCATTCCCAATCCACAGGGAGCACTGGCCCAAAACACTGGGAACACTGGCCCAAAACACCGGGAGCACCGGCCCAGAACACCGGGAACATCGGCCCAAAACACCGGGAACACCGGCCCAGAACACCGGGAACACTGACCCAGAACACCGGCCCAAAACACCGGGAGCACCGACCCAAAACACCGGGAGCACCGACCCAAAACACCGGGAGCACCGACCCAAAACACCGGGAGCACCGACCCAAAACACCGGGAGCACCGACCCAAAACACCAGCCCAAAACACCGGGAGCACCAGCCCAAAACACCGGGAGCACCAGCCCAAAACCCCACGCTGCTCCATCTGCATGGCACCACGTTCCCTATCCCAACCTGCTGATGGACAAGGATTGTTCCCTCCGGCTCTGGTGCCACCTGTCCCCCCTCCACGGCCACCGCCAGCAGGAAGTGGGGATGGAGGGAGAATCTGGCAAGGGAATGTGCTCCTTTCCCGGTGCTGGGCTATTTTTGGCTGAGGATTTCCGGAGAGAGCCGTGTGGTTTCTCTGCCTCTCGGTCCCCACCATGTCCCTCTTCCCGAGGAGCACCCCGACACCCAAACTCCCTCTGCTCCCACGATTTCCATCCACCGCCTTCCCCATTCCAATCCCTGCTCCCAGCAGGATGCCGCTCTTCCCTCGGAGAGGTCGGTGCTCCGTGCAATCCCTGCCCCCAAATGAGCCATGGAGCCCCCAGGAATCTGGGGCTGGATGCGCCTCCAGCTCCGCTTTTCCAGGCGCAGAATCGTGTCCTGGCTCCGGCAGCGGGCACGGAGGAGCAGGCTGGGCTCTCATCCCGAGTGGCACTGCCAGCTCCGCGCCGTCACCACTTAGCCTCCCGCCCCTGGGCTCTCCATCATTCCCGAGCCCTTCGGGTGACAGCGGGAGAGAGGGAAGGCAGAGAGCCAGAGGCTCCCGGGGGACGGGAGAGAGCAGCCTCCGGGCAGCCCATCCCAATCCCACTGGATCCCTGCCTGCTTCCCGGCTCCAGTTCCCCCCCCGGGAAGTGCCCCCCGGTTATGTCACGTGGGATCCATCTGGGACCGTGGGGACAGAATTCCCGCAGGGAGCCCAGCGATGGGGGGATGCCACAGCCCCCAAATCAGGGAACTGGCAGTGCTGGGGGAGGAAGAGGAAGGTTGGAAGGGAACACGTGGAAAGATGGAGAAGCGCAGCTCAGAGGGAGGAGAGAGGAGGAAGAGGAAGGGAACGAAGGGCCGAGGAAGGCTCCAGAGGGAGGCCTGGGGACACAGGGGTGGGAAGGTGCCTGGGGGAGGTGGAGCTGGTGGAAAACCTTCAGCAGAGCCTGATCCCAGGGCTGCATCCTCCAGGGATACACAGGGATGGTCATCCATGGGGAGCAGGGATGGTCATCCATGGGGAGAGGGGATGGTCATCCATGGGGAGAGGGGATGGTCATCCATGGGAAGCAGGGATGGTCATCCATGGGGAGAGGGGATGGTCATCCATGGGAAGCAGGGATGGTCATCCATGGGGAGAGGGGACAGGACACATCACCCCCTGCAGCCACCAGTGTCCCACAGGCCCATCCAGAGGGGTCACACCTCTTTCCATGGATACCCAGAGCCCCCCCGGGTGCATTCTGACGCCGTGCCCCCCTGGGAAGGCCGGGATCTGGGAAGCTGTTCCGTGCCATCCCTCGGCCACCGCGCCGGCTCCGCATCCGCCGGCACGACCGGCCGCTTCCCTTCAAACCTCATTAACTCCCCCCAAGGTGACCCTCTCCCTCCCTCCCGCAGCCGGGAACACCGGGAAGGGTCGGGGTGCCGGGAGGGCCCCCTGAGCTCCCGGGTGGGCTCGGAGCATCCCTGTGCCACGGCCAGGCTGGCACCCCAGGGATGCGGGACCTTCCCCCGGGACCTCCCAGCCCCCTGCCCCCCAAGGCCGAGCTGGCCCCACGCACCCCCCCGAGCCCCCCAATGGCAGCGGGGGGGGTCCATCCCCCCTCTCCACGCTGTCGCTCCGCTCGTTATTCCCGCGCTCCGGCGGCTCTGCGGGAGCCCTTCCCTCCCCGAATCCATGTATAATGGATATCGTAGCCGAGCCCCCGGGGGCCGGGGGGTGGCAGCGATATTATCTGCATCTGTCTTCATTCCCCGCTCCCCCCTCCCTTCCCAGGCAGGCGGAAAAGCCGCGAGATCAGGCGCTGGAAAAGCCGCCTCCAGCTCCTCTCCTGCTCCTTGGAATCGGGGAGGGGGGGATCGGTGAGACCTCCCAGCCCGGCCGTGACCCACCCCCAGTCCTTGTTGTTCCCGAGCCGTGCACGGGGTCCTGGGACACGTCAGTGTGTGGGATCCTACGGGTGCGGGGAGGATGAAAAGCTTGGAATTGGTGGGAAGGAAGGAATTCTGAGCTGCCCTGGGGGGCTCAGAATCTGCACGGACACCCCACTGCCACGGAAAACGGGAGGGAGCTGCCGGGGGGAACAAAGGGAGGGGATGAGGCCGCGGGGAACGCTCCCAGCTGCTGGAGCAGAGGGGCTGGCAGGGAGGTGAAGCCCAAATCCCAGCAGGATGGGGCTCCGGGGGAGGAACTGGAGCTCCGGCGCCGTGCCCGTGCCGGGACGCGTGGCTGCAGCAGGTGCCTGGCTCCCGGCAGGGCCGGCCCTCCGCTCTTTGTCTGCCTTCCCGCCTGTCACGCTTCCTCATCATCCTCCCAGCCTCCCACCTCGGGGTGTTCCAGTTTGGAAGCCGGCTCTTATCCCAGCCCCGGGCATCGGGGATGTGATCCCAGAGCCTCACGAGCACGCAGAGCTCTCCATCCATCCATCTCTCCATCCACCCATCACTCCATCCACCCATCCATCCATCCCCCGAGACGGCGCGGGGGGAAAACAGGCAGCTGCCTGGTTATTGATTCACCACCTCCAGCCACCGCGCGGCTCTGCTCGGAATCATTCCAGCCGGGAAGGATGGGGACAGCGGGAGCAGGGCCCCCCGGCACCTGCTTGGAGAATTGAGGTGCAGCCTGTCCCCCTCCAAGGGGACAGCTGGTGCCAGCGGCGGGGACAGGGATGGACGGGGGGTCTGGCCTTGCAGGGGAGGGGAAGGAGCTTCCCGGTGTTCCCAAAGCCGGTGTGGGCGGCGAGGGGCACATTGTCCCTGTGGCACAGGGGGCACCTTTGTGGCAGCCTCAGTCTCTCGGGCACGGCGCTCCCGACGCGGGGGACTGTCCCCCAGCACCACAGCCCTCCGTGGCCTCCAGAAAATCTCCCCGGCTGGCGGGAGCCGCTTTGGGAAGCGCCTCGGTTCGGTCCTAATTCCCAACACCCCTCGCCAGCCCAGCCCAGACTCCCTCGGGCATCTCCGACCCAAAACCCAGACACCCCCAGCAGCACCTCCGAGCTTCACGTTCCCCCCAACACACCCCCCTCTTCCTGAGCACCAAAGTTTCCCGAATTTCCCCACACTGCGTCTTCTCCCCCCGCCATGAACGCAGCCAGCCCTGGGGGTCACAGCCACCGTCCCCTCACGGTCACACGGAGCAGGGGACGAGGAGGACGAGGCTGGTGCCGCCTCGGGCAGGGATTTGGGGGGACAACAGGCGGGATGTGGCAAATCCCAAATCCCGCGGGGGTGTGAGCCACAGGCACCCTCCCAGCCTCCACTGGCGAGGGTCAGACCCGGAACCTCCCGGGCACTGCGGACACGGGCGACAACACCCGGGAAAAGCCGGGAAAGGGGGTCAGGGGCTGGCACAGGCGTGTGCACCCCCAGCCCCACCAGAGCCCCCCACGGCTCCAGGCGCCACGGCACAGCCACCGCCGCCGGTGACGTGGGAAAACTCCCACGTGACGGGAGCCCCAGCAGCCAGGGAGCACGGGATTTGGGGAGAGGGGACGTGGATCCGTCCCCCCGAATCCCGCAGCTCAAAGCTCAGCCTCTGAAGCTTCCAGGCTGCCAAGAAGTGTCAGCAGCGGCACGGGCAGCCGTCGGTGTCCCACCGGCCACCGATGGGGACGCGGGGCAGGGACGAGGGGGACAAACCGGGGGCAGGTGCGAAGTTCGGAGGGGGAATAACCGGGAGCAAACGCCGTGCACGGGGAGGGAAGAGCGGCGGGGACAGCCCGGCGGCCCCTCTCTGCCACCGACCCGCCGGGTGACCTTGGGCCGAGCCGAGCCGAGCCGCGCTCCGGGCATCCCTGCGGGGTCACGCGGCCGGAGCCGCTCCCGCCGGGAGCGCCGAGCCCGCGGCCGGGCGGGAAGTTGCCCTCGAAGGCAGCCCGGCCGGAGCCGCCGAGCGCCGGGCGGCGGTGCCGCTGTCGCCCGCCGCGGGGGACGGTGCCCGGCGCTATCCCGAGCCGGCGGCTCCCGCAGGCCTGGCACCTGCAGCTCCCGCCCGCCGTCCCCGCCGTCCCCGCGGCCCCGCCACCGCAGGACACGCCGTCCTTCTGCCCGCTCCCCGGGCCCCGGGACACGGCCGGGGACGGCTGCCAGGCCCCGGGGATCCGCAGCGCTCCGGCAGCATCCCTGTGCCTCCACACCCCCAAAACCTCCCCGCCGGCGTCCCAGATTTCCCGGTGCGGGGCCGCCCGGTGCCTTCGGAGCATGAGCTCAGCAAATCCGCGCCGGAGGAAGCCCCTTCCCCAGCCGCCCACCCCCGCGTGTCCCGGTGTCATTCCAGAGGCGCAGCAGGACGGGGATGGGGGACCCCAAGAAGGACGGAGGGGATGTGCTGATCCCTGGATGCCGGCACCCGGCGAGATTTGGGGCTCACCCGGGGGCTGGGGGGTTTGTTTGGGGTCTGGGGAGCGGGGTGCTGTCCCCGGGTGTTGGGGGGTCCCCGGTGAGGGGTATCCGGGGCTCCAGCAGCTCTGCAGGATGAGGAGCAGAGGGATGAGCTGATCCCTGGGTGTTCGTCTGGATGTCGGCACCCGGCGGGATTCGGGGCTCACCCGGGGGGCAGGGGAGGGGGTGCAGCCCCCGGGGGGTGGGGGGCGTTCGGAGGTGGTTTCCAGGGCTTCGGCGGCTCTGCAGGACGAGGATCGGCGGGATGAGCCGATGCCTGGATGCTATCTGGGTACCGGCACCCAGCGGGGCAGAAGGCTCACCCCGGATTTTTCGGGGGGGCCGGCGACCCCCCGGGGGGGGTCGCGATGTCGCCGGGCGGGGGGTGTCGGTGGCTCCGGCCCCTCCGCAGCGCGACCACGCCGGCGACAACGACTTTCTCCCCAAACTACCGAACTCACGGCGAGGCGCCCCGGAGGCGGGGGGGGCACCGGGGCAGCGGCCACCGCGTCCCCCCCCCGCCGCGTGTCCCCCGCGTCCTGCGCGTCCCCGTCCCCCCATTCCCGGCTCCCCCCGGGGCTCACCTGCGCCGGCAGCCTCCGGGTGCAGGTACATGGTGGCGGGCGGCGGCGGGGCGCGGCGGGGCGGCGGGGCGGCGGCTGCCCGGTGCGGCGGGGCCGCGGCTCATCAGACGGCGGCGGGGGCGGTGGCGGTGGCGGTGGCGGGAGGGGGCGGCGGGGCGGGGGGCGGCGGCGGGGCGGCGGGGCCCCGCATGCGGCGGCGGCGGGGCCGGGAGCCCCGCGGAGCCCGTGCTGGCCGCCCGCTGCTGCGGGGTGCGCGCGTGTGCGGGTGCGTGTGCGGGGGTGCGGGTGCGTGTGCGTGTGTGTGTGTGTGTGTGTGTGTGCGGGTGCGTGTGCGGCGCGGTCCTGCATCCACTTGCTGCTCGCTGCTGGCGGGATTGGAAACTGCAGCCGCCGGGAAAAGGGAGGAGGGAGGGGAGGGAGGGGGGCTGCGCGCCGTGAGGGGGGACACGCGTGGGGTGGCCGCGGTGGCACCGCGCGGGGTGTGGGGGGGGTAGGGGAGGTGCGGGAGGGGCGCGGGCGCTCCCCCCGCGTGGAGGAGGCGCCGGGCGCGCGGGGCGCGGGCGGACGGACGGACGGACGGACGGACGGACGCGCGCGCGCGGGGGGGGAAAAGGTGGAATTCCCGGGGAAGGCCGAGCGCGGCGGGGACCCCGCGGACACGCGTGGGGCCGCGCGCGGCCCTCGCCGCCGCCGCGCTCCGTCGGGATCCGGTCCGGGTTTTGCCGGGGCCGGGGCGCGGCGGGAGCTGCCCGGGAACTGCGCGCGCGGCGGGCGCGGCGGGCGGCGGAAAACGCGGAGCGGAGCGCGCGGAGCGGGAGCGACGGCCCGCGGGGTGTGTGTGTGTGTCCCCGCCGCGGAAAGGCGATTCCTGCCGAATTCCTGCTGCTCCCATCGTAGGGCGAGAGGGAGCGGGGGCGAGGAGGAGATTCCGTGACCTGGGCCTGGAGGTGCCCCCGCATGGAGGTGATGGAGCAGCGGGGGAGGATGGAGACTGCGGGGTTTGCTCCTGGGATTGGGAGTTGTGCCTGCTCCCGCCTCGTGATGGGGTGAAGGGGGCAGAGACACACCCCGGGGTGGGGTGATGGGGTCAGAGACCATCCCAGGATGGGGTGAAGGGATCAGAGACCCATCCTGGGATGAGGTGAAGGGATCAGAGACCATCCCAGGATGGGGTGAAGGGATCAGAGACACATCCCAGGATGGGGTGATGGGATCAGAGACCATCCCAGGATGGGGTGAAGGGATCAGAGACACATCCCAGGATGGGGTGATGGGATCAGAGACCATCCCAGGATGGGGTGAAGGGATCAGAGACACATCCCAGGACGGGGTGATGGGATCAGAGACCATCCCAGGATGGGGTGAAGGGATCAGAGACACATCCCAGGATGGGGTGATGGGATCAGAGACCATCCCAGGATGGGGTGAAGGGATCAGAGACACATCCCAGGACGGGGTGATGGGATCAGAGACCATCCCAGGATGGGGTGATGGGATCAGAGACCATCCCAGGATGGGGTGATGGGATCAGAGATGATCCCAGGATGGGGTGAAGGGATCAGAGACACATCCCAGGACGGGGTGATGGGATCAGAGACCATCCCAGGACGGGGTGATGGGATCAGAGACCATCCCAGGATGGGGTGATGGGATCAGAGATGATCCCAGGATGGGGTGAAGGGATCAGAGGCACATCCTAGGACAGGGTGATGGGACTGGAACACTCCTAGCTGGTCCAGGATTAGTGGGAACCTCCAGAGGCAGACCCCAGCCTGGCCCTGTGGAATGGAACTGGGACCAGTTGACCTTTAAAGGTCCCTTCCAACCCAAACTATTGGGATGGGGATCGGGATGGAACCTCTCTGGAGTCATACTGGAAAAATCCAAGAAACCACCACTGCCACGGTTTGAAAGATCCTGCAGGGATTAAATCTCAATTTTCCTTGTCCCTAGGCTGGGTTTGGAGCAGGGAACGAGGCAGGAAATATCTGCTTGTAAAACCCCCGGACTGGCAGTGACTGGATTGAGGGATGGGGCTGCACTGGGGGCACTGGTGGCAGTTCCCAGTGCCGTGGAATCCCAGGGCTGGGGGTGCCGGCACCAGGGGATCAGGGATCCTCTCTCCTGCCCCTCCTCGTAGCCCATGCCGATGGCACTCTCCTGGGAACGGGGGCCTCTCCGTGTGTGCCAGCCACATCCCGGTTTGGAAAGCTGGCCAGGAATGCCGGTGCCCACGTGTGCCGGCTGGTGCCGCTCTCCGGGAGCCACGTGCCAGGAAAACTCCGGCACGTCCACCCGGGCGAAGCTCCTCCAGCGAGGGGGCCGGTGCCAGGCAGCTCCCAACCTTCCCGAGGCTCCGGACGGGCCGGGAAGGAGCTCACCCTCCCCGCTCCGGGGCCGGCAGAGCCTCCTCCCGCGGCCACGGAGCTTTATTTTGCTTCGGGAATGTTGTTTTTTTTTTTTTTGTGGGAAGCTGCTCATTAAGCCCTTGGCACCGGCCCTGGCTTTCACTCCGCCTCTCTCCGCTCGCTTCCCACACGCTCCAGCTCCAACACTCCCGTCCCCGCGCGCACAGACATCCCGGCAGCTCCGTAACCTCCCGCTCCCACACAGCCGCTCCCGCCGGCACTTCCAGCGGGGCCAAGTGGGTGGGAAGCGCTGCTGACTCACGGGCCTGGCGCCTCGGGAAGGGCCACGCGGGAGCCTCCGGCCCCGGCCCCGCTCCGGGGACTTTGCCCTGCCCGCCGGGAGGGAGGGATTGGGACCAAAACGGGTCCGAGCAGCCCCTTGGTCTGCAAATCCCTGGGTAACGTGAGCCCTGCCATCCCAAATTTCTGGGTACCCCAAATCCCTGGGTATCCCAAATCCCTGGTAACCAAACCTCTGCCACTCCAAGCCTCTGCCATCCCAAATTTCTGGGTACCACAAAGCCATCCTAAATCCCTGGATCCAATCCAAATCCCATTCCAATCCAAACCTGCTGGGTTTGGAATCCCCAGGCCTCTGTATCCCGAATCCCTGGGTAACTGAACCCTTTCCATCCCAACCTCTGGGTGCCCCAAATCCCTGGGTAACTGGACTTCTGTATCCCAAATGCCTGAGCAACTGGGGTATCCCAAATCCCCTGATGCCCCAAATCCCTGGATACAAGGACCACTGCCATGTGAAATCCCTGGGTGCCTCCAAAACTTTGATAAGCCAACCCCTGCCATTCCAACCTCTGGGTTTGGAATCCCTGGGCAACTGGAACCCCTGCCATCCCAAATTCCTGGGTAACTGGAACTCCTGCCATCCCAAATTCCTGGGTACTCCAAATCCCTGGATAATGGGACCACTGCCATCCAAAATCCCTGGGTGCCTCCAATCCCTGGACAACCAAATGCCTGCCATTCCAAACTCCAGGTACCCCAAATCCCCGGGCAGTTGGGCCTCTGTATCCCAAATCCCAGAGTAACTGGAACACCCAAATCCCTGGGTAACAGGACCCCTGCCATCCTAAATCCCTGGGTATATCCAATCCCTGGTGACAGAACCCTTGCCATCCCAACCTTCTGGGTATCCCAAATTCCCAGGCATCCCAACCCCTGTCATCTCAATCCCCTGAGCAACTGGACCCCTGCATTCCCAAATCCCTGGGTCCCCCAAACTCTGGGCTCCCTGAATCCCTGCCATCCTAAAGGCCTGAATACCTGGAGTCCCTACATTCCCAAATCCCTGGGCACCCCAAATCCCATTCCAGTGTGTTCCTTCTGCCCCGGCCACTGGGCAGGAAGATGCTCCCATGTCTCCGGGGTGTCTCCCAAGACTGGGATGCTCCTCCCTGCTCCCCAAAGCTCAACCCTGGAGCTGTGGAGAACAGCTCCAGCTTCCAAGCACGGCTTGGGAATCCACAGCTCCTCACTCCCACATCCCAGAGCTCCGCCAGCTCATCCCAAAATTGTCTTTCCAGGATATGACCACTCAGGACTCCCTGGAAAAGGCACATTCTACTGCCAAGTTGGAATTTTCAACTCCTGGATGCTTTGGCTGCTCTGAAAAGTTTTCCACTCCTTTCTCCTGTTTTTCCCTTTTGTTTTGGGGAGAACATGGATGTTCCCTCTTCTCCCTGCCCACCCAACAGGGAGAACCTTTCCCTTCCTGTTTTTTTTCCCCTTGCTGGAGCCGTTTATCCAAGTTAACCTCCGGGCTGAGGCCGAGCCCGGGGTAATTCCGTGGAAAACGAGGACACCCTCGGAGCCTGACGGGAGCAATCACAGGGGGTCAGGAAGCGAAATATTCCCGAACTCTGGCAGGAGCGGGAGGTGACCCGGAGCTTGTCGTGGCTAATGAAGGCGTTAATGAGCCGGCAGCTGCTCCCACGGCGCCGTGTTCCCGAAAGCTCCGGAAGCGGCGCCGCGGGGCCGTGTTTGCCTTCTCTGGGCAAACACAACGCCGGGAAAACCGGTCCGGTGGCCGAGCGGGATCATCCCGGCTCGCCTGAAACCCCGGGAGAGCGCTGTGGCCCCCGGGAGGCTCGGGAAGGGCAGAGGCGCTCCGGGGGGATGCTCGTCCTCGGCTGAATTATCCCGGGGGACAAACGCCGGACAAGCTCGCCGGCCCGTGTGGGAGCGGAGCAGCTGATCCGTAGTGGATCCGCGTGGAAGGCTGGGAATTCACCAGCGGGAAGCGGGGAGCGCAGCAGACCCCCAGCCAGGGCTCTCCCTCAGGAATAATTATCCCGGTATTGTCCGTGTGTTTTAATTCCGGAGGGAGCAGCCACCGTGTGGCACAGCTGCCCGGTGCCACCTTTTCCAGAGGCCTGGAGCGACATTCCCAGCGTGGCCGGTGCTCTTTGCCCTCTCCACATCCCCCTGCTATTTTATCCAGCCCTTTGGAGCTGCTGGAAGCAAGTTTTCCATTTCCAGAGTGTCCCTGGGCCGAGGAGCAGGGGCTCCCAGAAAGGCAAATTTGGGAATGTCAGAACTTCCAAACACAGCCTGAAGCCCTCGGGGATCCGGAGGGTGAGCTGGGATGCTCCGGCACGGAGCTGGGATATCCCCCATCCAGCACCAGAGCTGTGCTCTGTATCCAGGGAATTTATTCCTGCTCCTCTCCCAGGGGGAGAAATATTAAAAGGACAAAGCACTGGGACAAGAATCATGGATTATGTGGAATGCTGGAGATGGAGTGGCTGGAGAGACACAAGCCAGGGTGGCCACGGGGAATATCCCATATTCCCTCTCTTCCCGCTCCCTCATCCCTGCTCCTCACTGCCAGCTGATCCCAATCTGAGGTGTTTATATCCCACAGCTTCCCAGTGCTCCTTGTCTTTTCTGGGAGCGATTTGGGCTAAGGAATCCTCCTGGCAGAGCTCTCTGCTCTCCCGGAGACGGCAGGAGCACCAGGATAGTGCCCAGCTCCACAGGGACAGCCAGCCTGGCTCTCGGAGCAGGCAGCAAAGCTCCCGGCCCCCCGGGTGCCTGGAAATCTCCATGGAAAAGCCGGGAAAGGCAGCAGGTGGAGGCCGAAGGTCACGGAGTGGACTTTGCCCGCGGGAGCAGCTGCTCGGCAGCGGGGACGGGATCCGAGGGCCTGGATCCTTCCTGCTGGCTCCGAGCCCACGGGAGGCAGGGACACCCCAGAGATCCAGGGCTGGGATCCTCGGATCCTGCCTCCCCAAAATCCTGTGGAGAGCGGAGGGCCCGTCCTTCCCGGCAGCCCAAAGCGGGTCCTTCTCCGCAGCCGGTTTGGGATCAGGTTTCGGATCGATGGATCGCTCGCTCCAGCCCTGACTCAGCAGGGCCCCGCTCCCACAGTCCCAGTGCCTTTGGATCCTCACTGGGAAGGCTGGAACCAGCCGGGAAGGGCTTTGGGAGCGATGGGAATGCTGTGTGCTCCCACCGCCCGGAATGCTGGCCCCAGAGGACGTGGGGATGGTGGCAGCGGGTGCCTGCGGTGTTCCCGCTCTCCGGGGGGGGACAACCCGGGAGCGCTTTCCCTCCTCCCGCCGCTTTCCCGGCCCTCCGGCGCTCGGATCATCTTTTTTTCATGAGCTCGGGCGGTCGATGCCCGGGAAAGGCAGGGCTGGGAGCGGGAGCTGCCCTTGGCCACTCAACCGCTGCCCTTCCTGCCCATCCCAAAGTGCTCCTGCGGCGCTGCCGGGAGCCGGGAGCTCTCAGCGCATCCCAGACCTCCGCTGGCCGCCTCCTGACGTCGGGTAATTTGCGGCCCCCGGCTCCGTGCGGAGCGGCGACCTCGATTAGCCGGGCAATTAGTGCAATTAGGCTCCCCCGGAGCTCCCGAAGAACCTCTCCGGGGGTTTTTTTTTGGAGGCACTGGAAGGGCAGGTTCTGCCGGGTAATTGCACAATTAGGGACAAATGGTTCCTGCCACGGACGGAGAGATGGATGGATGGATGGATGGATGGATGATGGATGCATGGGGGGTGGGTGGGAGCATGTGGGAAGGGCTGGGAGGGCTGGAGTGAGGCCATGTGGGATCAGGAAAAATCGGAAAAAAGTAGGATAGAGATAGGGAAGGAAGGAGCTGCCCCAAAATCAGAGGGAGATTCCCGTTGCACTCATCACCCCGAGGAGCAGCTCCAGGGAATTCTCCCACGTGCAGGAATCCTTGTGGAACCACCACAGGCTCCCTGCGCCCCCCAGACACATTTTGGGATGAACTCTCCCTCCAAAGACTCAGGAGAGGCCAAGGGACCCTGGATTTTCCCTCTGGAAGCAGCAGCAGGGTGGGCAGGAGCAGCCTTGGGAAGTAAAAGCTTCTGGAGAAGATCCCAGCTGGAAAAATCCGAGTCCTGGGGCGATGCCAAGATACAGCCATGTCCAATCTGCAATCCACCCCCATCCAATGGGCACCAAAACCTGGAACCCCAGGGAATACCCCACAGGACCCCGGCAGCTCGAGCTGGGCAGGGAGCCAGGAATATCCCAAAAGAGCTGCATCCAGCTGCAAAAAGGGCTCAGGGAAAGCCGTGGAGCGTGAAGGGAATTCCTGCCAGGCCAGAGGCGGAAAGGGGATGGCACAGGGCTGATGATCCATGGCCACATCCGCCTGTAATCCAAACATCTCCGCTCTGCCACAGGGGCCGGAGCAAAGTCCAGGGTAAACTGTGTCCTTGCAAGGGCTGGAGCAGATCCTGGCAGGAAAACCCTCTGGCACCAGCCTGGGATGGATTCAGAAAGCCGGGATCTGTGGGGCAGGGAAAAGCGGGGAGAAGGGGGACCTTCATCCCAGTTATGGGAAGAGCCAAGGTGAGAATTCACTGGACATTCCCAGCCTGGAGTGGAGGCACTAAAGGTTGGGAGAAAGGAATAATAGCCAGGGAACAACGTGGGATTATTGGGAACAGCCTGTGCCAAATCCCTCTAACAGCTCCCGTGGAATCAGGGACGGAGATGAGCCCTAAGGCCGCTTCCAGCCCCAACCATTCCAGGATTCCAGGATCTCCGGTTGCTTGGGAAAGGCCCAGTTTCTCAATGGAAACTGGAAGATCATGGAATTCAGGAATGGCTGGGGTTGGAAAGGGCCTTAAAGCTCATCCAGTCCCACTCCCTGCCATGGGCAGGGACACCTTCCACTAATCCAGGTTGTTCCAAGCTCCGCCCAGCCCGGCCAGGAACACTTCCAGGGATGGGGCAGCCACAGCTTCCCTGGGAAATCCATTCCAGCCCCTCACCACCCTCACAGGGAAGAATTTCTTCCCAATATCCCACCTAAATTGGCTTAATCCCATATCCTGCACTGACAGGAGTCTGTGGCACTGAGGGATCCAGGGGCTCCTCATGCTCCAGGAATCCCTGGGAGCCCTCCCAGCCTCCCTCATCCCAGGTGTGATCCCAAGGAGCCATTCCACAGCCCTGGAGAGCTTGTCCCGGGATGGACACCCCCTGTCCAGCCTGCAGCAGATCCCAGATGGGATTGTGCTGCTGTGTCCCGAGTCTCCTGCTTCCTGCCGCTCCCCAGAGCAATGCTCTCCATCCTTGGACATGGAATTGCCATTCCCACAACCTCACAAGGGAATGGATCTCCATCCTGCCCTCCCCACCTGGGAGATACACCAATCCCAATCCCAATCCCGTTTCCATCGCCGGAGCCTGCAGTGGAACGGGGGGGATTTGTGTCCTGCACTGGGAATGGCGACGCTGGAAAAGGCCGGCTCTGCTTCCCAGTGCTCTTCCCTCATCCCAGCCCACCGGCCATCCCAGGAATGTGCTGTGTTGGACAGGGAGAGCTCCGGCTCCGGCTCCGTGCCAGCTGCTGGCAGATGTTGGGATCATTAACTCCCTGCACGCTCCCGGCAGCCGGCGGCTCCGGCGTCACGCTCCGCTGCCGCTCCCATCCCATTCCCGCGCTTCCCGAGGCTGGGAGCAGATGTCCGGCACCGTGCTCCACAGACTCCCCCGTTCCCGGCATGGAGAGCACCAGATGGGCTTCCCGATGCTCCAGCGCAGAGCGGGAAAGCAATTCCCGACCCGGCGGGGGAGCATCGGGATCATGGACCCGCTCCCGGCACCTCCTGCCCCCACCTGTTATTCCGGCATGGATATGGAGCCGGTCCCTGGCACGGGAGGCTGCCTGAATTCCCAGAAAGGATTTTGGAGGCAGCGGGATCGTGCCAGCGCTGCCGAGCACCTGCTGCCGTCCCCGGATGTGTGATCCTGGAGGGTATTTTGGGAATGGGCCTGGATGGGGATCTGCAGCTCCAGCACTACCTGTCGCTCTTCCCGGTCCCTCTCCGAGAGCTGGGAATGAGCAGGGGGGGCTCTCGGCATCCTGGAGATTCCAGAGCCATCCCTGGGGGTGGGGGGTGTCGGTCACTGTTGTGACAACGGGCTCCGAGGGGAGCGGGAGAGGGATGGGATATGGGATATGGGATATGGGATATGGGATATGGGATATGGGATATGGGATGGGGCAAGGGTGGGAATTGGGTGGGATGGGGTAGGAACAGATGGAAAGGGATGAGATGGGATGGGGAGGGGGGAGGAAGAATGGGAAGGAATGAGAAAGGATGGGGTGGGGTGTGGATGGGAAGGAATGGGATGGGATAGGATGAAAAAAGAATGGGATGGGATGGAGATGGGATGAGAAAGAGCAGGATGGAATGGGGTGGGATATGGGGTGGAATGGGGAAGAATGGGATGAAATGGGATGTGAAAAATAGAATGGGATGGGATGGGATGGGATGGGATGGGATGGGAAGGGATGGGATGGGATGGGATGGGATGGGATGGGATGGGATGGGATGGGATGGGATGGGATGGGAAGGGATGGGATGGGAAGGGAAGGGATGGGATGGGAAGGGATGGGATGTCCCAGTGCCGCTCCGAGGAGCTCCAGGCAGGGTTTCCCCATCCGGTGCCGATGTTTTGGGGTTCCAGGCGTGGATGAGCCCCCACTCCCTCGTGTCCAGCAGGAACACACCCCAGAGCGGGTTATTCCCATGGGAAGTGCAGGGGGAGCACTAAGGCCCTACTGGGCTCCAGGGGGTCTCCCCATCCCTGGGAGCCGCGGGAAGGGGGCAGGAGAAGGCACAGGAATCGGAGCCAGGAAAGGCTCTTCTGCCCCTTTTTCCATCCTCATCCTGAGTCTCCCACCCCTCCGGAGCTGCCGTGGGCCCCATCCCGCTCCAGGGAACTCCTCCCTGTGTGACTCATCCCACCGGGATCCCCCTCCCCAGCCGAGTGACGCAAATCCTCCCACCCCGATCCCGGAGCCGGATTTAGAATGGATTCACTGGCACAGCCAGGGACGATCCGACGCCTGCGGCCACCACCGTGATCCCCGTGGGAATGGGGAGGGGATCCATCCCCTGGGGGGCTGGGATGGGTGTCCCGCCCTCCTCCCACCCGGCAGAGGTGGGCAGAGCACAGGGATTGATTCCTGGGATAGTGGGCCTGGATGGGAGCGGGAATGGGGGGGCCCATCTCGGAGCTGCTCCCGTGTGTCCCTCGGGCCAGCACTCCCACAGGGAGTGGGATAGGATATGGGATGGGATATGGGATGGGATATGGGATGGGCCACTATCCATGTGAGAGCCCCACGGGAGCAATGCCAGGCAGGAGCTGGAGCAGCTTCTGGAGGCCCCATCCTGAATCCAGCCCTTCCCGGCCGGTTTTCCACAGGATGGCAAGGGAGGAGATGTGGGTCCTGAGGTGGGAGGGTGGGGCTGGGAAGAGAATTCCTGGGATCCTGCAGCCTGGACCCCCTCCAGCATCCCTGGAATGGACTGAGAGGAATCAGGAGCATCAGGATGTGACGGGAGCATGAGGAACCCTGGGATGCACTGGGAGTGTTGGGATTCCTGGGAGGAGCACTGCGGTGCACTGGGACAACTGGGAGCACTGGGATGCACTGGGATGCACTGGGAGCACTGGAATGCTCCAGGAGTACCGGGAGCTCTGGGAATAGAGGGAGCACTGGGATGCACCGGGAACATTAGGATCCCTGGGAGGACCAGGATGCACTGGGAACACTGGGATGCACCAGGAGTACAGGGATCCCTGGGAGCACGGGGATGCTCCAGGAACACTGAGAGCCTTGGGAGGGAGGCACTGGGATGCACTGGGAGCACAGGGATGGACTGGGAACAGAGGGAACACCTGGATGCACCGGGATGCGCTGGGAGAATGGGGGCGCACGGGAAACATCGGGATCCTCGGGAGCACAGGGATGCTCCAGGAGCACCCGGGAACAGAGGGAGCCCCGGGATGCAGCGGGATGCGCCGGGAGCCCCGGGACGCGGCCGTGCGGTCTGAAAGCTCCTCCTCGTGGCTCCCGGGGAGAACTACCGGGATCGGCCGCCGGGAGAGCCCCGGGATACGCGGCAGAGTCCTGGGATACACAGGAGAGTCCTGGGATACACAGGAGAGCGCCGGGGCGCGGGACACGGAGCATCCCAGCATCCCGGGAAACACGGGGGGACGGGAACCCCGGGCCGGGGCTCTCCCTGTCCCCGCAGCCTCCTGGGATGGGCCGGAGCCGCATCCCGGCTCACTTCCCACGGGAAGCCACCAACCACCCCGAAAGAGCCTGGAGCCGCACCGGGATGGGGGAATTCTGGGAATGCTTGATGTTAATGCGTGAAATGGGATTGGAGGCCACGGTCCTGGATCCGGGTGTGGGAGTGCGGAGGGAGCGGAAAATCACAGCAATTCCTTCATTTTTCCTTTTGCTGACACAGGTATTGGAAAGAAGAGGGAGAGAGAAGGAATGGGAACATCCAGGACCCTCAGGGCAGCTGCAGTCGCATTTCCAGAGCGCTGTGTCCCTTCCCATGGATTGCTCCAACGGATTGTTCCACATCCACTGTGTCCCCAGCCCAGCAGGTTGCTGCTTCTCCATGGGAAATGTCCCAAAAGTGGTGGGAATATCCAGGAATCCCTCACTTCCAGACATCCCTGTGGCATGGAGGGCTGGCAAAGAGGGATCCTTGGATATTCCCATTACTTCAGAGACATTTCCCGTGGAGAAGCAGCAACCTGCTGGGCTGGGGACACAGTGGATGTGGAACAATCCCTTGGAGCTTCCATGGGAAGGGACATGGCACTCTGGAAGCTCCAAGGGATTGTTCCAAATCCATTGTGTCCCCAGCCCAGCAGACTGTTGTTTCTCCATAGGAAATGTCCCTAAAATAACGGGAATATCCAGGAGTCCCTCCCTTCCAGCCATCCCTGTGGCACTGGCAGACCCTGCTCCCAAGGGGGGACTGGCAGAGAGGGATTCCCGGGTATTCCCATTACTCCAGGGACATCCAAGCCCCGTTTCTCCCCAGGAAATGGCCCTTTGAAGCCGTGGGAATAACCAGGAATCCCTCTCTGCCGGTCCCCACAGAGGGCCTGGCAGTGCCACAGGGATTTAGGAAAGCAGGGAACAGGAGTGGGATTGGGGTTATTTTGGGAGCCTGGGGTGGGGTTACACTTCCCTCTTCCCCCTTCCCGCCTGATCCAGGTGGGATGTGCTGCCGGTGGGACCATTCCCGGCTCTCCAGCCCCCCTCCCCGCCTCGCCCTGCCCTCCAGCCGGAGCTCCACAAGGAAAAATCGATCCCTGGCTTCCAAAAAAAGCAGCTGCCGGTGGCTTTTTATAGCAGCCCGTCCCATTTGCATCCTCCTCCCCTCCCGGCCCAGGGACCCGACCTCTGGCTAAATTAGCTGCGTCTTCCCGAGGGATACGGGCTGGAAAAAGCAGGAAGAGAGGCCGGCTGTGCTGGAATATTCCATGGCAGCCCCTCCATCCACGGCTCCTCAGTCCCTGCGATGGATTTGTCCCAGTCCTGGAGCACGGCCGGGATCCGGCAATCCCAGCCCCTCCTTCCCCTGGGATCACTTCCCAGAGGGGAAAAGGGGGTGTGGGAAGAAGCAGGAGCAGACAGGGCTCCTCGGGAAGCAGGATAAAACCTTGGGATGGGGGGGTGCTGAGCCTCTTTCCCTGCAGAAATCCCGCTCGTATCCCAGGGATTCCAGAGGTGCCGAGGCACGGGAGCAGAGCACATGGAATATTTAGGTCACAGTAAATGAGCTCCCTCATTAGTGCCTCTGGATCTGCTCCTACGCGGGGCTGGGGCTGGAAAATCGGCCTCTGCCTTCCCGGGAAGAGGATTTGGGAAGCCCTGGGCGGAGGGAAAGGCTGATTATTCCCAGGAGATGCAGGAGGTGGAAACACTGGCGTTGCCAGGGATGGACGGACACGCAGGGAACGGAGGGAAGCAGAGCTCCCACATCCTGAAATCACCTTTAATTCCAGAGATTTTTAGGGTTTGCCCTTTGTAAAAGGTTTTCCTGGGATTCTTCCCCCCCCCCCCCCCCCTTATCCCAGGTGCTGCCCGTCAGCCCCACACCTGGAGCAGGGAGGGGTGGGATAAAAGGGGGAGGAGGGTGGGGCGGGGTCCCTTGAGAAGCCTCCAGGAGTGCCTTGCTGTGCCGCTGGGGATGGATCCAGCCTGGGATTCTGGGGCTGCTGGAAGTGCATTGGAAGGTGAGTTTCCTCCTGGAGCACGTTTGGAATGCTGTGGATGGAGCAGGATTTTTCCTCCACCTTCTTCCCACGTGATTTTTTTCCCCCTGGCCCGGGCAGCAGGGGGAGGGAGGGGATTTCCCCCCTCTGTTCCACCTGGAATTCTGTATCCTCAGGATAAGAAGGGTGTGGAGCTGCTGGAGCAAGTCCAGAGGAGGACATGGAGATTCCCAGGGGGCTGGAGGTGTCCAGCCTGGAGAAGGGAAGGCTCCAGGGAAGCCTTAGAGCCCCTTCCAGTGCCTAAAGCAGCTCCAGGAGAGCTGGAGAGGGACTGGAAAAGCACCTGAAGTGCCAGGACAGTGGGAATGGCTTCCCACTGCCAGAGGGTGGCTTACATGGGGTATTGGGATGGAATTCCTCCCTGTGAGGGTGGGCAGGCCCTGGAACGGATTTCCCAGAGAAGCTGTGGCTGCCCCATCCCTGGAGGTGTCCAAGGCCAGGCTGGAGCACCCTGGGGGAGTGGGAGGTGTCGGGGTTGGAATTGGGTGGGCTCTGAGTTCCCTTCCCACCCAAACCATTCCAGGATTCCCTGGTTCTGGGAGGATTTCGGGTGCTTGTGGCCACGAGGACACACCCCTGGGATCCCAGTGGGCCTCTGGCAAGGGAAAGCAGCGGGATGGCAGAGCCAGGGGTGGCAGAGCCAGGGGTGGCAGAGCCAGGGGTGGCAGAGCCAGGGATGGCAGAGCCAGGGATGGCAGAGCCAGGGATGGCAGAGCCAGGGGTGGCAGAGCCAGGGGTGGCAGAGCCAGGGGTGGCAGAGCCAGGGGTGGCAGAGCCAGGGGTGGCAGAGCCAGGGGTGGCAGAGCCAGGGGTGGCAGAGCCAGGGGTGGCAGAGCCAGGGCTGCTCCCCCACAGCGGGGAGGAGCCCCGGGAATTTCTGGCTGCTCCGGAGCACGACCGGCAGCGGGAGAACTCCTGAGGATGAGTCAGTGTCCCTGAAATCCAGGCAGGAAA
Source organism: Pseudopipra pipra (assembly GCF_036250125.1). NCBI lineage: Eukaryota > Metazoa > Chordata > Aves > Passeriformes > Pipridae > Pseudopipra > Pseudopipra pipra. Next base: position 212,157 of record NC_087554.1, on the reverse strand, counting down.
CATTTCAAGGAGAGACTCGGCGGCTGTGTCCGTGCTGTGAATCCCAGAGCTGGTGGAATCTCTGCTGCAGGAATCCTGGAATGGGTTGGGTTGGAAGGGATCTTAAATATCATCTCATTCCACCCCGGAAAAGAATTCCTTGGCTTCCAGCAGCTGCAGGGGAAAGCACAGGAGGCAGCTGCCTGATCCCAACAGCTGGCTGTGCTGACAGAAAATCGGGAATGATTCTTCCCGAGGGAATAGGGAGCAGGGAATAGGAAATGGCCACACGTGGGAGTCTCTGAATTCCAGCGTTGTGGAATGCAGGGGATACAGAAGAGCAGCGGGAGATGATCCAGAACACAAATCAACCCTAAAATGTAGGCAGGAGAATCCTGAAGTTAAGATGAAAGGGATCAGGGATCACAAAAGAGGGATTGGGAGAGCTGGAGGCCTCCTCCTTGCCCAAGGGGAGCGGGAAAAATCCAGGGACAAACCGTTAGGAAAAGAGGATGGAGCATAACACGCTTCTCCTGAAAGTATCCCTGCACTCCAGCCTGGTTTGGGTTGGAAGGGGCATTAAAGCCCGTCCCATTCCAATCCCAAACCCCTCTGCTATCCCAGGTTACTCCAAGCCCTTTTCCAGCCTGGCCTGGGACACTTGCAGGGATGGGGCAGCTGCAGCTTCCCTGGGAAACCCATTCCAGGGAAGGAGTTCTTCCCAGCATCCCATCTCGATCCGCCCTCTTTCAGTCCCGGATCATTCCCAGCTGCCCTTGAGCCGCTCCGAGCCTCGGGAGCGCCCGGAGCAGGGCTGTGCTCGGGAAGCAGCGGCTCCGTGTCATTGGTGTCGCCGGGGGCAGCCCAGGCTTTTTGGGATGAGTAATTGCAGCAGTTTCATTTGGCAGACCGGGCTCTCCAGGCCCTGCCAGGCTCATTTGCAGGACGAGCCCGTCGCAGCCGGAGTCGCTGTGCCGGGATCCGGGCAGCTGGAATGTCGGCGTGTCCCTGGCTCTGTGCCCGCCGGGGTGGACACGGCACAAACCCTGGGCCCTCTTCCCAAAAAAAAGGGGGGATTCCCTGCCTGAGGTGCCTGTTAGCCCCTGGCAGAAGGGAGGGAGTGCGTGGAATTCCTCGTGGGTGCAGAGGAAAGCAAAAAGTTAGGGACAAGATCCTTGTTTTTTGTGGGGTGTGCGTTTATTTTGGGGAGTGTCCTTGGGATCCCGGGGGCTGTAGGGTGAGAGGAGAGGCCTCGTCCCAAAGACTGGAGTCTCTCTGTGCTTGGACAAGCTCTGCCTGCTCCTGGACATCCATGAGTGGGGTCACCCAGGCTCTCCTGGAATGATTCCCTTGATTTTAAGGCAGTTTTCCGCTCGGGAGAGGGGCTGTGGCAGCGGCCTGGGATGGGGGTGGCTTTGGCTGGACTTGGAGCGGATGGAAAAGAGGAGAGAGGGGGGTGACCCCTCGGGAAACTGCCTGTTGCTCTGAGGGAGGGGGGCAGATGTGCTTGGATGGCTAGGAAGGGACAAGCTGGAGTGGGAGCAGCCCCTGGAATGGGAGCCCTGCTGATGTATTCCTATTTTCTCCAAGGGATCCTGAGTCTCCCTGGCTCCTCCGAGCATCTCTTGGTTTGTGTGGGTTTCTCTCAGCAGCAGCCCTGGGAGTTTGGCACGGAATGTGGGAGCTGCTGATCCGTGGGGCTCCTTGGAATGTGGCTCCAAGAGGGAGCTGCCCACACGGCCCATGGAAGGGGCTGGCACTCCCACTTCTCCTCCTCTTCTTCCCTCTCTGGGAACCCAAAGGAAATCCAGAGGGTGATGGTGGCATGTCCTGTGTCCTTCTGGTTCCCAGAGAAGCTGCCCCACCCCTGGAAGTGTTCAAATCCAGGCTGGACGAGGCTTGGAGCAACCTGGCCTAGTGGAAGGTGTCCCTGCTCATGGTGGGAGCTGGAATTCCATGATCTTTAAGGTCCCTTTTGACCCAGCCCGTTGTGGGAGTCCAGGATATGAAATCCAGGGATGTTTTCCATCGTGCTGGCTGCTCCTGGCACAGGGATGTGGAGGTGCTCCGTGGCTGGAGCAAATTCCTCCTCCTCCCCATGGCAGCAGGAGCAGAGCAATCCTGGGAAGTGATCCTGGTCCTGCTGCTCAGGAATTCCTCCAGGTTGTGTGGGGTGTGGGATTGCTGGGAACAAGCCTGGTGAGGGTCCCCTGTGGGGTCTTGGGCACTGAAATTCTGGGATCTGCAGCTCCACGAGGGGTGATTCCAAGTCCAGGAGGTTCCTGGCATCGGTTGGGATGGTGGAGTTACAGTGGCTGCTTCCAGAACTCTCCCTTCAGAGAATCCTGGAATGGTTTGGGTTGGAAAAGACTTTACATCCCACCCAGTTCCACCCCCTGCCATGGGCAGGGACACCTCCCACCTTCCCAGCTTGCTCCAGCCTGGCCTTGAACACTTCCAGGGATGGGGCCACAGCTTCTCTGGGAAATCCATTCTGGGGCCTCACCACCCTCAGGGGGAAGAATTCCTCCCCAATATCCCATCTAACTCCCCTCTGGCAGTGGGAAGCCATTCCCTCTGTCCTGTTGCTCCAGGCCCTTGTCCAAAGTCCCTCTCCAGCTCTCTTGGAGCCCTTTCAGGTCCCTCCTTCCCAAATCCCTCCGGATTTTGCCCCGTGCTGGTTCCTGGGGCCAGTCCAAGGTGGGCAGATATTCCCTAAACCCACAGCTCTTCCCACTGCACCTCTCATCCCTCAAATCCCACCCACAGCGCTGCCTGTCTCCACTTCCAAGGGGTTTTATTTCCCTCTTTTCTCTCCAGCTCCTGCTCTCAGAGCCTTGTTTGTGGCCGCCAGGGTTTGACAGGCTCTTGGCACCTCTGCTGCCCGCAGGGAATGACAGGGAGCAGCAATTCCCACCCCCTCCCTGCCGCCACCCCGGTCTTGCAGGGAGCCTTTTTTTGGGAGGCAGCAGAGCCCCGGCAGAGGGACGGCAGCGGGAGCCGAGAGGGTTCAGATGGTTCCAAATGTCAGGGAGAGGTGGAAACGTCTCCCGGAGACGGCGCGGCCGCAGCGCCGGGAATTCGCAGCCAGGCGCCGCTCCAAAGCTTCTCCCTCTCTCCCGGCTGGGACTTTGTCCCGGGGACTCACCCGGGGATGATGTCCACGGCCTCTGGAGAAGGGGAGCGGGAGGAAAGGCCGGGAGGGGGGGGAATTCTTGATGGGCAGAAGCGCAAACGCGTCTTGGCTCCCGCTGCCTCCGTGACCTTTTCCGCTCGCACATAATCCATCCTGACACTCGGGGGCGGAGGGGAGGGGGGAATCGGTCACCTCCCGGCTTTTGCCAGCCCGCCACCTCCCAGAAAAAGGGTTTGGAGTCGCCGGGAGCCCCAAGTGCCCGGTTCCAGGCGTCTGTCCTGATTCCCTCGGCAGCCGCTCGTGCTGTGCCCCCTCGGGAAGGGGCTGAGGAGGATCCCGCCTGTCAGACCCTCTCCCGCTTCCCTTTTTCCCTGCCTCTGGCTCTCTGGGTCCTCCCTGTCACCGTGGCACAGAGTCCTGGCTGTGGAGCACGCTGCCCTCCCGCGCCGGGAGTTCTCGGATGGGGGGTGTTTGCTCACATTCCTGCTGCCTTTTTCTTTCCAGCCTCATCTTTTCCAGTTCCTTCCCCTTCAGAGAATCCTTCAGGCTGGAAAAGCGCTCCCAGGTCATTGATTCCAACCCTTAACCCAGCTCTGCCACCACTGATCCATCTTCGAAACCCCTCAGGGATGGGCACTCCACCACTGGAGCCTGTTCCAACCCTTTCCATGAAGGAATTTCCCCTGATATCCAACCTGGCTCATCTTAAGGTCATTTCTTCTTGTCCTGTCGCTTGTTTCCTGGGAAAATCCAGACCCTGACCTGGCTCCAACCTCTTTCCAGGGAATTGTGGAGGGTGGGAAGGTCCCCTTCCCAATCCTCCTCTTTTCCAGGTTAAGATAAAATTCCCTGCTACATTTTCTGGGCTTGTCCAAAAGGGAGCTGCTCTCTGCAAGGGAAAACTGGGAAATTCCTCACAGGATAATTATTCCAGGTTATTGCTCTTCAAGGCAAAGCCTCCACTTTGCTCCGAGGTCCCTCTCCCCTCTTCCTGCCGGGATGTGATCCCGACCCCTGTGCCAGGGCTTTGTGGAGGAGCTGGGCTTAAGTAGTGCCGGGATTTAGGATCTCAGCGGGAAGCAGAGTCTCCAGGCGGGAGCGGAGCCTCCCCCTCTGGCACTTCAGAGCTGGGATGGAGCCAAGTGGGTCAGGAGAGGCTTTGAGGTCCGAGGGAAGAGGGGAATGGCCCTGGAGCCTGGTGGGAGGAGTGGGAATGGAGCCAGGAGCAGGAATCCTTCACTGAAACCCTCTGGTTCGTGCAGCTGCCTCCAGAGGCAGGAGTAGGATCCCGAGGAAGCAGGGAAAGGGAAGGATTTGACCTAATGGAATTATCCAAGTGGCTCCAGCTGCTGCTCCCTGATTGCATCCGGAGCTGTGCTCCACGGGGAACGGCATCCTCCGGCCCCTCGGTGGTGCCTGCATCCAACAGCAGCATTCCAGGTTTCCCCGGGAGCCTGGGAGGGGCAGAAGGCTCGGAACTCTGACCCTGCTTCCCTGGAGCACCGGCAGGCACAGCACGGCCGGACCGGAAAATTCCCAGTCCTGCCACGTTCCCCTCACGGGAAGCTCCTGGAAATCGGGAAGCTGCCCATCCTCGGGCCGAATTCCTGTCGGGAAGCTCCTGGAAATCGGGAAGCTGCCCATCCTCGGGCCGAATTCCCGTCGGGAAGCTCCTGAAAATCGGGAAGCTGCCCATCCTCGGGCCGAATTCCCGTCGGGAAGCTCCTGAAAATCGGGAAGCTGCCCATCTTCGGGCCGAATTCCCGTGGTTTGCTGGCTGGGCCGGGGAAGTTGTGCCAGCAACACCCGAGCAAATCCCACGGAGCCCTGGGAAAAGGCCAGTTCTGCCTGCGGGGGTGAGCTCATCCCACATCCCCTCAGATCCTGATTCATCCCCGGGCTGGAGCGCTCCTTCCAGAGGAGGCTGGAGCCCGGGGCACTGGAGAGGTGGGCGGGGAGGAGGGATAAACACCGAGGAATCCTGGCGGGGGTGAAGCAGAGCAGGAAAACGCCCCGTTGTCCCCGGGATTAGGGAGGGTTGGGCTGGAGCCGGGATCAAACAGCCCCCCGTGACTCAGGGGAGCCCGTGGGATGGCAATTCCTCCCCCGGAGCCTCCGGGATTCATTTCCAGGCTTTTTTTAAATTTTTTTTGTTTTCCCCACCAGGCAAATTTCATCTGAGGAAAGAGGAGTTTGTCCCACTGCTTTATCTGCTCTTCTTTCCCGGCCACCTGGAGCTGCCAGGCAGGAAGATTCCCTGAATTTTGCCGGGCCCGGTGAGACATCCCAGTGAATTGTTATTTAACGTTCCTGTGCCGTGGCCATGGCTCTTTCCCAGGGAGAAATTTCTGGGCTGAGGAGTCACAGCTTGGATGAGGCTGGATAATGTCCTTGGGAAGGGGGGAAGTGCCGGCAGGATTGATTGGAGCCTTGGCTCCCGGAGTTAAATCTGGCACAGATTGAGCAAAGCAGCTGGAAAGAGGAGTTTGTGCCTGGAATCCTGAGGAGCGAGGGCTGTGCTGGATTCCCGGGCTCAGCCTGGGGGAGAAACCCTTTCCAGGCTTTTCTGTGGAGTCCAAGAAATCCGTGTGTGTTTACTACATGCCAGAAGCGTGGGAACCTTGGAAAAGGGAGGGATCCCGCAAGGAAAGGGGCTTTGTGGCTGGAAAAGGGCTCTCAGCCCCTTCCCGAGTGGGAGCTGGGGTTGCTCCATCCCTGGAAGTTCTCCAGGACGGGTTGGATGGGGTTTGGAGCTGCCTGGGATAGTGGAAGGTGTCCCTGGATGGGATTTAAGGCCTTTCCAACCCAGCCCATCCCAGGATTTTGTGCCTGATGTCCTCGTGTTCCTGGCAGAGCTTTGCCAATCCCATGAGGAAAAGGGCCCTGCCTTCGGGAGCATCCCAGCCCCCAGTGTGCCAATCCAAGCTGGAATTGGGGCTTTTGGCTTGTCCTGGATCATCTCTCTCCAGGTTTGGCTTAGACTGGAAAGTCTCATTCCCAAATTAACTCGTTTTTAGGGATTCAGGCTCAGAGCTGGGACAGGAGCGAATCCTGGATTGCTGGAAAGGCAGGAATGGGGAGCAAGGATTGAGCAGGAGCTGATTGGGATCAGACACCTCTCCTGGAGCGCCCTGGGACTGGGAACATGTGGAATATGGGAAGCAGCAGCATCCCTTGTCCCACTCCCAGCTTTCCATGGGCTCTGCTGCCGATATGTGATTATCCCTTGGAATTATAAATAGGGATTATGTAATGGGATTATGTAACATTAATAGGACAATATTAACTCCCCAATACTGTGATATATGGCAATTTAACACCACAATGCAGGAATAGATCCCATTTTATACGTTATATGGAATAGAGGGAATATAAATCATGGTTTCTGTTTTACCCGTGAGAGGTGATATAATTAAAATGCCCCTAATTAGGGCTGTGTTGCTGCTCCATCCCTGATCTCCCCTCGTAAATCGAATCAGGGCTCTCCCCCAGGGCTTGGGAAACGCTCCGGAGTGTCCGTCCGGGCCGAGGGGAGGGCGGATGCAGAGCAGGAACAAGGTGGGATCGGGGAGCACCTGCAGTTTGGGATCCCCCTCCAAACCCCCTCCTGGCGCTGGAGGATCCACGGAAAACCCGGAGGCAGCTCCAGGGGGAGGTTTTTGGGAGCGCAGGAGAAGCCTCTGGGTTGGGAGAAGGGGGTTTAAGGGAGGCTGGAGCCGCAGCTGCTCCTGCTCTGTGGGGCCCTTGGAAGCGGCTCTTCCCTGCCTTGGGAGCTTTATCCCGGTGGAAAAGCCAGGGATAACACGGAGGGGAGGTGGGAATCCGGGCAGAGAGGGTTTTTGGAGGGATCTGCTGGATAATGAAGGATTTGAGGAGCAGTTCAGAGATGCTGTGGATGGAGGGCGATGGCTCCGGTGGATTGTGGGTTGGGAATCACGCTGGGAAGGGGCAGAGGGCTGGGAAGCAGGTTGGGAAGGCACAGCCACGGTGGGAGTGGGAGCAAACCCAGGCAATTCCCACTTGGAGAGATGGGAATGGGCACCAGGGGTACATTTGGCTTTGGATTTGAAAAGCAGTTCCCAAATTCCAGCTGGATCCAGCACTGGCATCATCTGTGTGGCGTTCCTCTGGTTTGGGGGGAGTTTTCCATGGAAATGTGGTTGGCTGGACAGAGGAAACAGCCTCAGGTTGTGCCAGGGGAGGTTTAGCTTGGATATCAGGGAAAATTTCTCCTTGGAAAGGGCTGGGACAGGCTCCAGTGGTGGAGTCCCCATCCCTGCAGGGATCTGAAATCCCTGTGGACGTGGCACTTGGGAATGTGGATTAGTGGCAGCCTTGGCAGTGCTGGGAAAAATGGTTGGATCTCAGAGGGCTTTCCCACTCGAAATTCCCACTTGAAATTATTCAATAACTGGTATTCCCAAGGGAGTGAGAGATGGTGGGCGAGGTGCTGGGATTTTTCCCTCTGAAGGGAACATTGGGATAATCCTGCTGTCCTTCTTCTGGGAATGAGCACGCCAAAAACACCTTTCCAAGACACTGGTTGCCTCCACCCTTTGGAATTCAGCCCTGGGAAACAACCTGTGGCTGCTCCAGGGGCTCAGCCTGGTTTTGCTGGGATGGAGCAGGAGTTTCCTGGAGAGTTTTGCTCTCAGGTTTAGGAGGATCCTTAACCCTCAGATCCCTGTGCTTTTTTTTCAGGATCAGCAGAGCTGGATGAGGTTTTTGTGGATTGCATCCTTCCTGGAATTTTACATGGAACTCCAGAGCTCTGCTAAGGCTCCCCACAGCACTCTGGACTTTCCCTGGGAGCTGATTCCAAGGGATTCCAAGCCATGTGCCTGAGGAATGCCACGCTCCAGCTTGGAAAACAACACAGTATCCTGCCTGGGCTCGTCTTCCCAGGTCATTCCTGCACAAACAGCCAGATCCATCCAGGGGTGAGTAAGGAATAACAATTCCTTGATCCAGTCTTGCTGCTGGGGGTTTTCTTGGGAAATGGGTGGTGGTGTCCTGCTGCATCCGAGTTGTCCACAGGGATAACCCAGCTGGTGGATGTCTGGGGTGCTCTGATTCTCCTCCACATCCCTCTGGAGATGTCGGATTGTCCTGGATCCGTGGCCATCTCTGTGCCCCGGGCCTTTCAAAGGAAACGTTTCTTTTCCACGGGTTGGGAAACTCTTAAATCCCTGTTTTTGCTCCAGAGGTTGTAGGATTCAGGTGGGATAAAGGGGGGGCTTGGTGATCCCATCTTTTGTGGTGGGATCAAATCAATTAATGTCAAATGAATGTCTTAATTAAGCAGCTTTTAATGGCAAATAATTATTATCCCAAGTGCTCTGCTCCCCGTTTTCCACCTCGGGACAAAGGGCAGAGAGAATTTCCAGGGAAAGTTAACATCCTCCCCTTCACACTCCTGGGAATGTCAACGCAACCAGTGGATCCCAAACAATCCCGAGTTGTTTGTAAACTGGAAACAGAGCCCTGAGGACAACTGGGATGAGTCCTGGGGCTGGAGCTGGGCTGGAAATGTGGGATGGCCCTTGGATTCCGGCAGTGCTCTGGTGCAGCCGGACACCAGGAGCTGCTGGGATGCAGGAAGCCGGAGCTGGATCCATTTAATTGCCTCTGAGGACGTGGATACGTTAATTAGCGGGATCTGGGTCGGGATGGGCTGAGTCCTGTCTCTGGAAAAGCCTTAGATGGGCTGGGATGGGCTGCATCCCACCATTTAAAAAACCTTGGATGGGCTGGGCTGGGCTGTATCCCTCCTCTGGAAAAGGCTAGGATGTGCTACATCCCACCATTTAAAAAGCCTGGAATGGCTTCTGATTGTGTTTCCATTACTAAAACAGCCATTTACAGTTTTCCCGGGATTTTTGCTTCTTCCTGCTTTATTATCCCCGACAAAACGACCCTTTCCAGTTTTCCCGAGGTCCTTCCTTCTCTCTGCTCCAGGTGTCGGGGCTTCCAGGGCCCCCTTCCCGCCGCTGTGCCGCAGGATCCGGCGCTGCCTCCAAACCCTGTATTTGGCACCGGCTTTCCATCCGACCCGGCGCCGCTTCCCGCCCGTCCGGGAGGATGAAGGGCCGCAGGACGAGCCGCGAGCGGGGTTTTTCCGCCTGAACGGGACACAAAGGGCCGAGGTACAAACGGAGCCGGAGCTTCAAAGCCCTTCCCTGCCCGTTCCCCCCCCTCTGCCGGGGCCGCTTTGTGTCCGGGCTGTGCCCGGATCGCCCCGCGCGCCGTCGGGAGGCGGCTCTGCCGCAATTCCCGGCGGGATGAGCTTTTTCTGGCACGTGCATTCGGAGGGGTTTGAGCTGGTTGGGTTTTTTTTCTTTTCCCATTTTATTTTTTTTTTTTCGGCAGCAGCCAAATTGTGTCCTCGGGTGGCGCTTGGGAGGTGTTCTGTGGCCGAGGGGAGACCCTCGCCCTCCTTCCCAGGGGCTGTGTCCGTGTGTCCATCCCCAGGAGGGTTTTGTCGGGAAGAGGGAGATGGGTCGTGGCATTAAAGCTCATCCCCGAGACCTTCCGCTGTCCCAGGTTGCTCCAGCCTGGCCTTGAACACTCGCAGGGATGGGGCAGCCACAGCTTCCCTGGGAAATCCATTCCAGCCTCTCCCCACCCTCCCAGGCAGGAATTTCCTCCCAATATCCCATCGAACCCCCCTCTGGCAGTGGGGAGCCACTCCCCCTCGTCCTGCCACTCCAGGCCCTGTTCCAGCTCTCCTGGAGCCCCTTTAGGCTCTGGAAGGGGCTCCAAGGTCCCCCTGGAGCCTTCCCTTCTCCAGGCTCCCTGGGTAGTTTTCCAGGGGGAAGGGATGTCGGGAGACCCCCGGGTGTGGCAGAGGGGAGACTTCATCCCTCTCCACAGGTCCCTGACGGGAGGTTGGAACCAGGTGGGATCAGGGCAAGAGGGAACGGCCTCGAGCTGTGCCAGGGGAGTTCCGGTGGGACAGCAGCAGGAATTTCCTCATGGAAAGGGTTGCCGGGCTCTGGAACTGCCCGGGGAGGGGGGGGAGTCCCCGTCCCTGGAGGTGTCCCAGGAACGACTGGAGGTGCCACTTTGTGCCTTGGGCTGGGGGACAGGGGGCTGTTGGGTCACCAGTTGGACTCCAAGATCCTGGAGGTCTTTTCCAACCTAACTGATCCTGTGTTCCCCCCTTGTCCCCCACTTTCCCCTCCTTTCTCCCCCTTGTCGCCCCCATTCCCCCTCTTATTCCCCCCTTCCCCCCTGTTCCCCTGTCAATTCCCCCCCATTCGCCCCCAAATTTCCCCCACTCTCCCCCATCCCCCCTATTTCCCCTTTTCACCCCCCCCTTTTTCTCCCCTTTTATCCCCCCACTTGTTCCCACCTTGTTCCCCCCTATTTCCCCCCATCCCTCCCCACTCCCCCCGTCGTTCCCCCCCGTTGTTCCCCCTGCCTTCCTCCCTCTATCCCCCATCTTCCCCTATCTCCCCATTCCCCCTTGTCCCCCCTTCCTTCCCTCCTTTTCCCCCCTTTGTCCCTCCATTCCTCCTTCTATTCCCCCTCCCATTTCCCCCCAATTCCTCCCCCTACTCTTCCATCCCCCTCCTTTCTCCCCCTTTCCCCCCTCCTTTCTCCCCCTTTCCCCCCTCCTTTCTCCCCCTTTTCCCCCTCCTTTCTCCCTCTTTTTCTCCTCTTTTTTTCTCCCCATTTTTCCCCCTGTTCCCCCCTTGTACCCCCCATTCCCCCCCTTCCCCCCCTTCCCCCCCTTCCCCCCCTTCCCCCCCTTTCCCCCCCCCTTTCCCCCCCCCTTTCCCCCCCCCTTTCCCCCCCCTTTCCCCCCCCTTTCCCCCCCTTTTCCTCACCCTTTCCCCCTCTCTCTCTCCTCTTTTTTCTCCCTTTTTTTCCCCCCGTTTCCCCCTTGTACCCCCCATTCCTCCTTCTATTCCCCCTCCCATTTTCCCCCCAATTCCTCCCCTACCCTTCTGTCCCCCTCTCCTTTCTCCCCCTTTCCCCCCTCCTTTCTCCCCCTTTCCCCCCTCCTTTCTCCCCCTTTCCCCCCTCCTTTCTCCCCCTTTCCCCCCTCCTTTCTCCCCCTTTCCCCCCTCCTTTCTCCCCCTTTTCCCTCTCCTTTCTCCCCCTTTCTCTCCTCTTTCTCCCCCTTTCCCCCCTCGTACCCTCTCATTCCCCCCCCTCCAGTCTCTCCCGGCTGGAGCGGGGCCGCAATTCCCCTCCGCGCCCGCGCGGCGGCGCCCGCGCTCCCGGTTCCCGGTTGGTCCTTCCCGGTTCCCGGTTGGCTGTTCCCGGTTGGCCGTTCCCGGTTGGTTCCCGGTTCCCGGTTGGTTGTTCCCGGTTGGTTCCCGGTTCCCGGTTGGTCGTTCCCGGTTCCCGGCTGGCCGTTCCCGGCTCCCGGCGGGCGCTGCGCACTGGGCGCGGGGGGGACCCTCCGGGGGAGCCCCCCCGGCCATGGAGGAGGAGGCAGCGGGAGCGAGCGGCGGGAGGAGCTCGGGAATGGCGGCGCGGCAGGTGCGGGGGGCGGGCGGGAGAGGGAAGGGGGAAGGAGCGGGGACGGACAGGGAAGGGAAGGGGAAGGAGCGGGGACGGACAGAAGAAGGGAAGGGGAAGGAGCGGGCGGTGTCCGCGCCGCCGCCGCCTCCCGTCTCCCGGTGCCGGCCTTTCCCAGCGGGAAGCGCGTTCCCCGCGTGGCCTGCGCTTCCCGCTGCCACCCCGCTGCCACCCCCGCTGCCACCCCCCCGCCGTGCCCATCCGGGATGAGGCGCCCATCCTTTGGGAAGGGCGGCGGGCGCTCGGCCGGGGCCGCGGGGGAGGGAGAAGCCGCCGCTGGGCGTGGGTGGGACACATCCAGGGATTCTCGCCCCGCTCCCGGCTTCTAGGGCTGCCCCCGCGGGGAAGGGGAATGGGACCTGGCCGGAGGATGCCGAGCCGGGAAATTCCCCAGCCGGCGGGGCGGGGAGCCGAGGTAGCGGGGAGGGATATAGCCCTATAAAAGCGAGGGTATATCCCTATAAAAGCGAGGGTATATCCCTATAAAAGCGAGGGGTATATCCCTATAAAAGCGAGGATATATCCCTATAAAAGGGAGGGGTATATCCCTATAAAAGCGAGGATATATCCCTATAAAAGCGAGGATATATCCCTATAAAAGCGAGGGGTATATCCCTATAAAAGCGAGGGTATATCCCTATAAAAGCGAGGGGTATATCCCTATAAAAGCGAGGATATATCCCTATAAAAGGGAGGGGTATATCCCTATAAAAGCGAGGATATATCCCTATAAAAGCGAGGGAGGTGCCGCCCCGAGGTCCCTGGAGCCGGGAGGCTGCCGGGAATTCCCGCTGTGCCCAGTCCTGGGGATTCGCCCCTGCTGGGGTGGTCGGGACAGGCGTGGGTTGGCGCTTGGAATGTGGGAATTGCGGAGCTCGTGGGTCGTGGAGGAGCGGGAGCGTCCTTGCAGATCGTCCCCGGGTGGGAAATCACCCCGTGATTCCCGAAGGTGGGATGTGTAACAACCTTGGGACAGCGTTCAGGGCTGGGGAGCGGCAAAACTCCTGGGTGGTTTAAAGGAACTGGATCTCAGGGAGAGGAAAACCAGTCCCAAGGTGGGAATTTTTTACTCTCCCACCTGGATAAAGCTTCACGGGGATGAATTCCAGCGTCCTCCCGCCTCCTTTTCCAGGTGGACAGGGAAAAACATCCGAGTTTGTGTGGTCAGGGGGAGAGTTTTTGAGTTGTGGTTGGGAATAACGAGACTGTGGGAAGTGGCTTTGGCAAGGTGCTGATCCCTGGGTGTTGCTGACATTGGCACCGCTGGAAAAGGCTTTCCAAGTGGGAAACGTGATCCAGGTGAAGGTGTTTGGTGTCCCAGGTGTCGGGTTTCGGGGTCAGGAAAGTTCCTTGGGGGGGTCTTCAAGCTTCCGATGGAATTCCAGCCGGGCCCCGGGACTGGGTGGGCTTGGATTGGGAATGGCTGAGGGGGGGCTGGAATGGCAGACAGGGGCCAAGAGCTCGGAACAGCATCTTTGTAAATAATAAAAACAACCTGGAATTTCTCCAGCCAAAACCACAAAGGAGCAGGGGAATTCTTCCCCTCTAAGTCAGGATTTAAATAGGAAATTTGGGATCCAAAGTTTTGCTTCATAACGTGCTGGAGAGTGAGAATTCCAGGCTGAAGGGTGATGGATAACGTGTTGCAGGTGCTGGTTTTGTTAGTGCTGACCCCAAACCACCTGGGTTTGATCCCAGTTCCAGCTAAAGGGGCACTGGGACCTGCAAAATCCAACCAGAACCCCGGGAAAAGGGATAAAATTCCCTGGAGTTCTGTTGTTTGTGGCAAAGGGGCAGCGAGGGAGAGAAACTTCCCTGTTCCTCCTCCAGGGAGCTGGGGAATAATGGGGCTAAAACTGAGGAACCGGGGGAGGGAAGTGGGAAAATCCTCCTTCCAAGGCCAAAAAATATCCTAAAAAAATTAGGGAAATTGGGGAAAGCGAAGTGGGATTAATTGGGACTTAATTCCTCCAAACGAGGGCACTCGGAATTCTGAGCTGCAATATCAGGGATGGCTTTGCAAAAATAGGATTAAATCCTTTTTTCCAAGCTTTTGTGCCGTAGAAAACTCTCCTTAATCCTGATTTTTGGAGGGTTGGGGGGTTTTTTTCCAGCAGCTGGAAAAATATAGGAGGGGAAAGTGTTAAAATTTGAGGGTGGAAAACGACTTGGAAAAGATTCCAGCCTTTCCCAGGGCTGGGAATTATTTATTAAACTTCCTTGGATTAAACCAGCAGCGATTCCGATCTGTCCCAAACGTCCCTGTCTTGCCTGAAGGGGTTTTTTTTGGGGGAATTAAGACTTTTTTTGGGAATTAAACTGCAACGAGCAGCTTTATTTTGGGAACGTGCACCTGCTTTTCCTTCCCCCTCCCGTTCCTTCATTCCCAGATAAATAATGTTTGCTCCCAGCAGGGATCCAGCTGACCCAGAGGAATGTCCCGAGCCGGATTCAGCCCTGGAATGTGAGGAAATTCCCCAGGAAGATGCAGCAGTGGAGATGGGGTGAGTGAGACCACTGAAATCCCCTCCTGGAGCCGCGGGGCTGGAATTTTTAGGGAGAGAGGAGCGGATGAAAGTGCCCTTTGTGCCGCGGGACAAACGGGCTTTTGTGGGGTCTGTGGAGAGCTTGGAATGTTCCTTCCTGCTGGGATAGTTTGGAGTCAGTCAAGCCCTTCCCTCCAAGCCAGCTTTGAGCTGATATTTCCCTGATAAATCCCTGGGACTGTGGATTTGGGGATCTCGGGAGGGAAATCAGAGGGGGGGAAAAAGCTGGAGAATTTTCCAGGTGCAGCAACTTGGGGCTTTTAAGGTGGAAGAAACTGGGATGGTTTTCCAGGTTTTGATGAGAAATGGGAGAGTTTGCTGGATTAAAATCGGATTTCTGGGTGTTTTGAGAGCACAGGGAGTCGATGCCAAGGTTTTTATACTCAGCTCTTTTTTGGTGCTGGAAGCTGGAAAAGGTGTTTGTTTTTTTTTATGGAGTTAAATGCCTGTAAAATGTGCCTCTAAGTGATTGAAAATTCCCATAAAACAGTGGATTATTAATTAATTTAATTAATCAAAACATCATTTTAGGAATTTTAGGAGGGATAACGTGGAAATTAGGATATAATGGATATTCTGGGAGCAGCAGAAGTGCTCCAGACCCTGCAAAATGTGGGGTAAAAAAGTGCTGCTGGAGCTCCTGGGGGATTTGGGATAAAGGATGGAATTCCTTTAGGAAAAACATCCCTCTCTCCTCAGAGATTTCTGCTTTTCCTTCCTCCTTTTTATCCCTTTCTTTCCTCCTTCCACTGGATCCCTTGCCTGGGATTTCTTGGAAAAGATGTCCAGCTAAAAGATGGAATAAAAAGCTTTGGAATATTTGCCTCTTCCTTGCAGCAGGAGTAGAAAATCCTGTCAGGAATTCTGCCCTGGACTCCTAATCCCTGAAATTCCAGACTCTTTTTTAACTCAGATCCTTCCTTAGCTGGACTTGTGCTCCTGCAGATCCCTGGAAATCCTCCTCCCACCCCATCCACTGGCATTTCTCTCCCTCTTTTTCTCATCTCCTTCAGCTTGACTTCAGATATCTGTGGAATTGCATGAAAATTCCCGGCTTTTCATTCCCTCCAAGCTGAGATTTTTGGTTCCTGGGCATGGAATATTTTAATTCCCTTAGTGTGGAGTTAAAACCAAGTGGGTTCCTTGGGATGGTTTGGAGCCTAATGAGGGTTTTCCCCTGAAAACAGGACACAAGGAGCAGTTTGGAGTCTTAAATTCCAAGTTTCCTGGTGTTTTGCACTTTCCATTTCACGCAGCAAAGGTCCCAGAGCAACTCCTGGATAACCCATAAATATGGGAATGCCACCTTAAATAGGTGCTCTGAGCGTTTTCCGTGGGTTTTTTCCCCTCTGGAACGTGTTTCCTTGGGATTTCTTGGCTTAGAGGAAGGATTATCCCATGGACCTGAGTGATCCCGAGCTTAGATCCGGGCAGGATTCGGGACAGAATCCTGAGTTCCTGAAGAACAAGGAATAAAATGGTGAATCCACCAGGCCACCTTAACAAAGCTGCCCTGGATAATGGGAAGAGGCAGGAGAATCCAGGACATTCCCGCTGCAGTTCGGGGCAGTAACTACAATGGGAAGGGGGGGACTGGGGGGGAATTCAGCCTTTCATTCCCTGAAAGGGGCTTTTCTTCCCTGGAAAACTCCACTGGAAGCAGTTCTGCTGCTCCGGGGCTGCTGGAAGCTGGAATTGCCACAGTGGGATGGAATTTAATATTCCATGGAGTCCCAGATTGTCTTTTCATCCCAAATCCCTGTCGTTTGTGGCTGGGCTCGGCGCGGCCCGGATGTATTTTTGGAATATGGGTTTCAGCTCGGAACAGGGAGCCTCTGGAGGCCTGACTTTTCCCCCTGGATCCTCTCAGTGATCCTGCAGATTGGCAGCTGGCTCCCGTGGGAGAGGAACTCTCTCACCTCCCAAGGAAATCAGGACAAGTCGGATGCTGCCTGTGGCTTTGCAGCAGCCTGGGAACGTCCCAAAGGAAAGTGGATCCGGCCCCTTTTTTTGCTGGATCCTTCCCTTTTTTACCTGGATCCCACCCTCCTTGTCCTGGATCCAGCCCTTGTTGTGGCAGATCCAGCCTTCCTGCATCCCATGTTTACAGTCCTGGAATGTTTTGGGTTGGAGGGGCCCTCGAAGCCCATCCCATTCCCACCCCAACACCTCCCACTAATCCAGGTCGCTCCAAGCCCCATCCAGCCTGGCCCGGAGCACTTCCAGGGATCCACAGCTTCCCTGGACAGCCTGTTCCCTGGGCATTCCCTGGATGTTTTTCATCCCAATTCCGAGTTCTCTCCAGAATTCTGTCCCCAAACCCTCCGGCAGCGGCGGAGTTTTCCCGATCCGGTTCCCTGCCCTCCATTCCAGGCCATCCCAGCCTTTCCCCCTCCCCAGTCCTGCTTTGCCTCTCGGCCACATTTAACCTTTGGAGCCGTGTTCCCGTTTTCCCTGCTCCCATTCCTGCTGATTCAGCAGTTTGTCCCCATCTCCATGACACCGGAGCATCCGCCGGTGACATCCGATAAATTCAATCGGGGATGAACCGGATTTTCCTCGGAGAAGGGAAACACGAGCCCTGCCGGAGGAAGCAGGAAAACTTCCACTGAAAGTCGGAGCAGTTCCACCCTTGCAAAAAAAGGTGAAGCAGGAATTTGTGGTTTCTCAAGATCTCTGTGGATCTTTTGTTTTCTTCCCTGGATAAAACAGGGAATAAGGATGGATTTCTTGGAGAGGTTCCCTTCCCCTCACCTCTCATTTTTCCCTGTTTTCTTTCATTCCGAGTCTTCCTCCTGAGCTTAATCTGGGGCAAAAATAATCCAGCATGTGGAAAAAGGAGCACTGGGAAGTGAGAGGTGCCTTTCCTGAAACATTCCATCCGTATTCCAAAGCCGGAGAGATGGGAGCTTTCCTAAAATCCAGTGGTGTGAGAGGAACGTGGGGCAAACTGTCTTTGTGGAGCTGTGGTGGTAAAACTTGTTCCCGTGGGAATCCACGGGATTTTTTTCTGGCTCTTCCTGGATCAGTGTGTTGCCTGTGGAAAAGGCTCTTTATCCCTATGGATTTTGCTGAAAAGAGGGATGGTGAGCTCTCCCATTCGAACCCCTGGGAACAGCTGTGGGGCCGTCGTGGGATTTAACTCCATAGGGAATGGGGACATCCCGCAGATCCCGACGTTGTCCTTGGTGATTCCAGGTGTGGGATGAAGAGCTTTGGAAGCCTTAGTTTGCTTTGGTGGTGGCAAAGAGAATTTATGGATTCTGGGAGGCCTCGCTCCGACTGTTCCTCCTGGATGAGGGCGGAGGAGCGAGCGGAGGCGGCTCCGGAGGTGGGAATCACGTGGGAAGCTGCAGAAAAGGCTCATTCCTCGGGGAAGGGGCGGCTGAGTAACTGTGGAGCCTCCTGGGAATTCTGACAGAGCTCCTGAACATCCCCTGTGGGGCAGGGAGCAGGAATTTGGGGGGGGGGAAATGGGAATGTGCCGACCTTGGAAGTGTCTCTGTTATTAACGTGCATTTATCTCCGTTTATCCTGGAGAAGAGGGGGATCAGGGGGAGCTTCTCATTCCCTACAAATCCCTGCCTGGATGTTGGAGCAAGGTAGGATCAGGGCCTTCTTCCAGGGAATAGGTGACAGGAGAAGAGGGAACGGCCTCAAGTTGCAGCAGGGGAGGTTTCACTTGGAAATCAGGGAAAATTCCTTCATGGAAAAGGTGGCTGGGCGTTGAAACAGGCCCCATCCCTGGAGGGATGTAAAATCCCTGTGGATGTGGCTCTGGGATGTGGGTTAGTGGTGGCCTTGGACTGTTGGATTTGATGGTCCTGAAGGTCTTTTCCAGCCTTAACCATTCCATGATTCCCTGTGTGCAGAAGGTGCTCCTGAGGGATTTGGTTTCAGCTCTTCCCGTGTCCTTCATGGCATAAAGAACCCGTGCTTTGTGTCCAGGGATTTCCAGGCTCCTTGGATGTTTGTTCCCTGGAATGGCTTGAGACCCTGATTTGCAGCCATTCCTGGTTGGAACTCCAGGGATTATCCCATCCCACCTTTATTCCTTGGGACACACAAGGCTTATTTGGCTCCTGGAGGGGATGATCCCACCATGGAACGGTTGTTTTCCTTCTCCTGGGAATGGTGGAGAGCAGAGGAATTCCCCCTCTCCTCCATATCCGGGAGCTGCTCATCCTTGTTCTCCGGAGCGTTCGGGCTGTTCCAGAGGGGCTGGATGAGTTGGGATGGATATCCCAAGACAGTGGGAGCTCCCAGGGGAGTAGTGGATGGAGAGAGTGTCTGGACTCAGGAACAGGGAGGGGGATTTTGGCCCGAGGAGGACTCTGGGTTGTGAATTTCGGGAATGGCGGGGGTTCAGGCAGCGGAACTGATCCGGGGCGGATCCGAGCGGCTCCGGCCGCTCCCAAACCCTCCTGGCTCAGGGGAGCGGAAGGGAATCCGGAATCCGGCTGTTTGTTCACCGGGTGCTCATCCAAAGGCTCCCATTGATCTGATCCGACGTGGCAGCCGGGGGTGGGAGGGGCTCGGAGCCTCCTGGGAGGTGAGTCCATGGACAGGCCGAGGGAAAGGCGGAGTTGCCAAGGGAAGGTGGAAATGGATCCAGCAGGAGCATCCCGGGCTGTGCTTCCACCCACCTGAGCTCCTTCTCCTCCTGAACCACCGAGGGACAGGTCAGTCCTGGGACATCCTGGTTGGACGGGATCCACCAGGATCCTGGAAATCTGACTCCGGTTGCCCTTTTTGTCCCCGGCTGCCCTTGTATTTATCCGATGGGAAAACTGGTTTTCCAGCTGCTTCCTCTCCTCGTTAACTCTTCGCTGATCACCAAAGAGCAGGATCTGGGTGGGGGTGGGCTGGGGAGAGCGGGAGCCCCTTCCCACTGCACTGCGTGGAATGAAGTGTCCATTCCAGGGAGGCTTTGGGAGGTTCCCTTTTTTCCCCCCTTTCTTGTCCCTGGAGCTGGGAAGTGCCACCCTTTGGAGCAGGAAAAGCATGGAAGGGAGTGGTGGGAGCACCCGGGAACCTTTTGGCTCGGGGTGAGCTGATGTGTGGCACGAAAATCCTGGGATTTGTTCCGCAAACCGGTGGCCCGTGAGTTCCCTGGGATTGGGCCAAAACACTCCCTCCTGGCCATGGGAAAACACGGCCCCGGAGCCTCCGGAGCCTCTGGAGCACGAGGGCTCAGCATTCCCAAAAAACCAGTGAGTTGGGCTTCTAGGTTTGCTTTAATGTTGATGTTTCGGGAAGTTTTGTTTTGGGAAATTAATCCCCCCTTTTTTTCTTCCCTCTGGAGAACTTTCCCCCTTCCAGCGTGGCAGGGCTTGGAGGTTTTATAGGGATGGGAGGAGCCGCAGATGGATCTTCTCCCTCTGCATCCGGCCCTGCCAACCTCTCACCTTGGACAAGGTGTCATTCCAGAGGGTGGGATACTGGAATTCCTGGTTGTCCTAGCCTGGAGAAGCGGGAGATCCTGCTCCCAGACCACGTGTTTCCCTGGATTTTAGGCCGCTCTCCTGGTGTTTGCTTAGCTCCTGCTGCCCCTCCGCAGGAGTCTCCCGGGAATTTGCGTTTCCATTGGAGTTTCTGTTTAAACTTGGGATTTTTTTCAAGGGAGAAGGTGACAGATGCCAATCAGGAGAGAGGAAAGGGGAGGAATTTGGGATTATCTGACACTTGGTGGCCCTCAGCACTGAGGCTGCTGCTCCTTTCTGTGGGGAAAAATGAGGAAAGGGTTATTTTTCCCTTCCCCCCTAATTTTTACGGTGTTCCTGCTGCTTCATTGGACATTCCTGCTCTTGGAAAAGGAGATGAGCTTGGAAGTTCTTGTGTTCCTATGGGAACAGATCCTTGCAAGGGGTTTGAGGCCTCATTTACAAGGAGATTTGTCAGGAAAGGTGGGAAATGGATTTAATTCCTGCCTGGAGTGGGAAACTCTGATTCCTCCTCTCCCTTTTGGCTCCTGACTGGGAGTTTCCCCAGTTTTTTCCAATCCTCAAGGATGCTCCATGGCCACAGAGTTAATTCCAAGTTGGATCACAAGCTGTCTGAATCCACCCTGTGGTCCTTTTGCTGACTTGGCAAAAAAAAATCCCCCTTTTTTTTGGGATAAGGGCAGGAAAAAGACCACTCTGGATTCCAGGTGCTCCCAGAGCAGGCTTTGGAATCCCTTTGGAATGAGTTCTCCAGGCTAAATTATCTCTGAATCCTCTTTTCCCACGTGTGTTCAGAAAGGTGGGTGGGGAGAAATTCAGGAAAACAGCTGCATTCTGGGAATTACAGGGAATTTCGGTCCCAGAGTTAAGTTGGAAAATGGAAGAGGCCAAAAGAAAAGGGCTCCATCCCTGAGATTTTTGACAGGAAGTGTCTCGTTCCCAGGGAAATTCCACGGAGAACAGTCACCTGCTGTGGGATGGGGCCTGGATGAGGGTGTTGGGATCCTGCCTCAGGCGTTTGTGGAATTTTTTTCCCTTTGGGAGCTTCCCAAGGAAGCCACTTGTGCCACTGCGCCGTGTCCGGCGCATCCAGGACTCTTCCTGTGGGTTATAATCCCTTATTCCCTTGGGACTTTGGGATCTGGGATTCCTGCCTGAAGGCTGTCACATCCCAGATTTTGTTACGAGGGGATTCGGTGCCTTTTTTAATCCCCCCAAAATCGGGTTTCCCATTAATTCGTGGCTGTTGTCAATTATGGCACTTGGGATTGAGGTCCTTCGGTTTTCCATGTTCCCAGTGTTCAGAATGGAACTGGAATGAGCTGCTTCCAGTTGGAGTTAACTAACTGGGAGTGCAGGAAGGTTCCCGTGCTCCGGTGAAGGAGCAGCTCTGCCTTCCTTGGAGCCTTTTCCTTGGAACTATTTCGGGAACATGATTTCATCTTCCTCGTGGAGAGGGGGAAAAGCCCACCCTGGAATTCTGAGGGTTCCCGAGCTCCTGTGAAAAATCATGGGACTGTGGCTCGGAATTCCCAGAGAATGGGTGTGTTGGGAAGTTGCAGGAAGGAAAACTGAGTGGGTTGTGTGGTGCTGGATCCGTGTTCTCCGGACAGGAACGCAGGGGTCATTCCATGTCCTTGCTGGCAGCCTGGAGCGGGAATGCGATGCCAGGAACAACTTAGGGAGGAGTGTTAAAGAGGCAGGATCCTTTTCCAGTGGCTCCAACATCTTCCCTCCTTGTTTTCCCTTGGATATTTTACCTCTGGATTCTTTGGCTCCCGTCCTGACAGTGTGAAGTCCCGTGGCAGGCTTGGGAATTGCTGGATTTGGATCCTCCGTGCTCTCGTGCAGGTGAGCTTTTGTCCCAGGAACTCCAGAGCCTGGGTTGTCTCCCTGCTGTTTTCCTGGTGGGAACAGAGGATTTTCCCGTTTCCAGCTTTCCTTCAGGCTGGAACACCTTGGGAAAAATTCCAGCAGCGCCAGGAAATCCTTGAACTGAGGGGGAAGGGTTTGTGGTGTCATTCCATGTCCTTATTCCCGTGTTCCAGAGGGATCCTTTGGGCCCGTTGGGGTCGTTGGAGCTCTGCTGGACACTGATCCCAGCTGGGATCCAGGAATACTTTGGAGGGAGGGAGAAACCTGTGGATGTTCATTTTTCCAGCCTAAGGAGTGCTTGGGTTCCTCAGGTGCTGGACAATTCCAAGCTGGATGCTGTAGCTGACTTTTCCAGGTCTGTCTGCTTGGCTGTTTTCCCTCATGGAATGACAATATCCCAAGGGCTGGGACACTTTTCGTTATCCCAGGTGGCTCCAAGCTCCATCCAGCCTGGCCTTGGACACTTCCAGGGATGGGGCAGCCACAGCTTCCCTGGGAAACCTGTGCCAGGCCCTCCCCACCCTCCCGGGGAAGGACTCCTTCCCAATATCCCACCCTGTGTCAGTGGGAAGGGCTGGGATTCCAGAAATATTCCTTCAGGTTCTGTTCCATCAAATGGGTTTGCAGGAATAATTCCAGGATATCCTGATTTTTCCAGGAAGGCTCGAAAAACTGCGGAGTTTTGGGCAGGGAATAGATTTTGCTGGATGAGGTTCCAGGTTTGGTGCTCTTGGGAGGAGGAAGAAGGTGTTGGAAAGTGGGAATTTGGGAAGGTTTGGGGAGCAATGGGAAAAGGCTGTGAAACACAGATGTGGCATTTCCAGGGAATTCACAGCATTTGGGAATATTCCCTCTTTAACTGCCGCAGGATGAGCTCCTCAGATAGCCTGGTGGTGTCTTCTACTGGGAATTTTTTTTGGAATTTGGGAAAAGAAATGGATTGTTTGGGACTGGTAAGAGGCAGGAACTTGTAGGAGTTGATGGGTTTGGAGTGACCCGCTGAAAAATCCTTGGGAATGGTTTGACTGGATCCGTGGGGCTGTTTGTGGGAATAGAGGTGCCATGGGAGAACCTTGGGCAAAGGGGGATGTTTGGGAATTGTCAGCAGCAATCCCTCAGTGAGGGATGATGTGGAAAAACAGGGAGAGCTCCATTGAGTCATCCCCAATAGCCCGGGGAGAGCTCCTAAATCCACGGCTCATCCCGAGGGATTTTGGGATATGAGAGGTTATCCATGGCCTTTGGGGACAGACGTGACCTGATCTTCCCCAGGCTGATTTCTGGGAATGTGGGATCCAGGCACGGCCTTGGCCAAAGGAAACAATGATTGATGGAAATTCCTGGAATAACCAGGAATAGGTGGTGCCCAGGTCAGGTTTGGGCTGTTTGAAGCCAATTCCCAACATTGTTGAGCCTGGAATTGTCCCAGGTTTGGGATCCGCCTTTAATGAGGACAAAGCATATCAGGAAAAGATCCCAAAAACCTGCCCGGATAGACACCATTCCCAGCGTTTTTGCCTGGCAGCTGGACGTGCAGCTTGGTCATGGAATGCGGGAAGAGGAAAGCGGGATGAGTTCTGGGTTGGTGTCACGGGATAAGCCGAGGGTCAGGAAGCGGGAAAAGCACAGTCTGGGAATGCCGGTGAGCAGGGAGCGGAGTGGAGGAGCCCTGTGGAAGGCCCTGGAATTCCGTCCTCCTTCAGGAGGGAGGGAAGCGGGCGCCGCTCGTAATTCCCGGGATGCGAGCGGAGCGTTCCGTCGGAGGGAACCTCTCCCGGCTGCTCCGCTCTCCTCCGGCACATCCTTGGGGAGGGGAGCTGGGAAGGAGCGCCAAGGAACGCTGCTGACCGCCCAGTTTTCCCGCAGTTTGGCAGGGATTTCCCCGCTCTCCCACTTCCTTCGCTCTCCCCGTGTTGGCAGCGGTGGGTCCCGGGGGCTTTCCCGGCATGTGACTCATCCCCAGGGAATTCCTGAAGCAATGAGTCAAGTTATTGGGAAAACTGTTTGCCCGCTGCTGCAAACCAGGGAGCCGAGGAGCCGCTTGCAGTAGGACAGGGAGGCGATTCCTAGCGGGAATTCTTTTGGAATGGCGCGGCTCGTCCTCTCTCTTCCCAAAGGCGTCGCTTCCGGACGAGCCGGAGCAGGGAGACGCCCCCAAATTAAACAGTGCACCTGGAAATATCCTCCGGGGTTTTTCCCTGCCTTTTTCTTTTTGAGCTGGTAAGAATTCCAGGGTGGAAAGCTGTTGGGATTGTAGGGAAAAATAGCTTTTCCTAAAGGAATGAGGCTCCGTCTGAGGCGGTCTGTGCGCGAGCCCCGCTCCCCGCTTGGATCTGCCCTCGCCGGCTTCGCCCACCCCTTGGAATTTTTCCTGTGGAAAAACCACTGGCTGTGTGGTGAACAACTGGAAATTAGGGAAACCAAGGAGTTTTCGTTCCTGGGAATTACAGCCAGGAAGCAGGTTTGGGATGCTCAGCTGCCCATCCCTTACAGCAGTGAGGTGCTTCCTGCATCCATCACCTCATCCCGGCATCCCATTCCCATTCCCACTCCAGCCGAGCTTTCCTTGCCGGCTGTTAACCAGGAGTGGATTTTACCCCCCTCTGGAACATCACGTTCTCTTTCAACCCCCAAATTAATTTGGATTTCATCCCTCTTTTTTTTTTTCCCCCCCCTGGCAACTTGGCCGTTATTTTTGCCGGAGCTCGGGAGCCGCCGGGAAGCTGCTCCGTGGGCTCTGCCGGCAGGGAATGTGGGTGGCTGCAGCACAGGCACTGGGGGATGGGTTTAACTCCCTGAGTTCTCAGCAGCCCTGGATTGGGCTCCTTCTCCGCTCCCAGATTCCCGAGAAGGGGCTGGGGGTGTTCCTTGACTTGTCATTCCCGAAGGGTTTTCCGTAGGGTGACGAGCGTGGAGCTCCGGAGGTAAATTGTGCTCTGGCTGAGGTCAGGGAGGAAAACGTTGGGAATCTTGGAGATATGGGGGGAGGATTTTTCGTCCCTCCCCAAGGGTTTAATTTGGACAGTTGGAATGTCTCCCTGCCTTAAGGAGTTATCCCTAAAAACCTCTTCTTCTTTGGATGGTTGGGAAGGTCTGGAATTGATAAACCTTGTTGGATCTTTGGTACAAGGAAGACATGGAGGTATCCAGGGAAGGGTTTGGAGCTCTGGGAGCAGCTGAGGGAGCTGGGAGGGCTCAACCTGGAAAAAAGGAGGATCGGGGGGAGCTTTTTGCTCTCCACAAATCCCTGCCTGGATGTTGGATCCTGGTGGGATCGGGCTCTGCTCCCAGGGAACGAGGGACAGGATGAGAGTGAAAGGCCTCAACACGCTCCAGGGGAGGTTTAAATTGGATATTAGGGAAAATTCCTTCCTGGAAAGGGTTGTAAGGCATTGGAACACTCCAGTGGTGGAGTCCTCATTCCTGGAGGGATTTAAAATCCGTGTGGAAGTGGATGGGGGACATGGATCAGTGGTGGGCTTGGAAGTGCTGGGGAATGCTTGGACTCGGTCCTGGAGGCCTTTTCCGACCTTTGTGGTTCTGGGATCTGGAAAAATCTTGGCCTGTGGGGTGTCACTGGATATCCAGTGGGGAGAACCCTTGGGATCACTGGTTTGTGGGATGCGGTTCCTGGGAACGGGCTCTGGATTGGTCCTGGTTTTTTGGAGGAGACGTATTCCAAAGGAGAGGATTTCTTTGTTTCTCCTTAATTCGGGGAATCCCTTTTCCTGCTTTTTACCTGGGAACAAGTGCTGTGAGTGGCACTCTTGGGACTTTTCCATCCATTAGGATTTCCAAGGTAATCCTGGTTCTCCTGAAAACTCCACCGCTGTGGGCAAGTGCCTGCCAAGGAGAAAGAGGGATTTTTCTGGTTAAATCATTTTTCCTTGTTAAATCATTCCCAGGGTAACAGGTGGGAAATGTCCATTTTGAAGGATGTGTGGGATTTGGGAGACCTGCTTCCACCCGAGGCAGGAATTGGGGGAATGGTGGGAAAAGGGGATGGATGGAAGCAAGGAGAACGTGCTCCTGGGTGTGGTTGTGCTCCAGAGGGGCTTTGGGAAGGAATATTAGGGATTAGCTGGGATGGAAGGAGTGTTAGGGATCAGCAGTGCTTTGTCCTGGTTGCACCAACCTTGTGTCCATCCCCGCTGCAATTCCAAGGGCGGATTTACCCCGGGATCTGGGGGTTAAACCCGTGGGATGAGCAGGCGAGTCCTCGTTCCCTGGGCTGTGAAGGGCAGTTCCTGCTCCGAGGTGTATTTTGGGAATGTGTGTCAGTGGGCAGGTCCAGCTCCAGCCTGATCCCATGACGTGTGTCCCGGTGACTTTGGGGAGGGGACGGAGCCGCCTCATCCCGAGGGAGCCGCAGCCAAACTGTGCCAAGCCCTGGGAGGCTCCTGGAAGCCCCAAGCCCCGGCTCTGCCACGGACTCGTTTTGTTCCCTTCTCCTTGGAAAACGGGAGATTATCGAGCAGGATCTTAAAGATATTCCCTAAATTAAAATCCCCATCGATTTTTTGTTCTGTGATGGGATTTGCTTGGAAACAGGGCTCTTCAATGTTGCACTAATCCGTGGAATATTCCTTATGTTGGCATCTGATCCCTAAATCTCAGTGAGGGCACGACTCTCCTCTCAGCCTTCCAGCAGCTGCTTCCCCTTGGGAAGGAGCTTTCCCTGCAGTTCCTGCGGGCTCTGCTTCCAGCGGGTATGTCCGGAAAGGAAAGGGCTCTTTCTTTGGTGCTGTGGAATTTGTCCCCCCAACCTGATTTTGATGGAATCCTGGAATGGTTTGGGTGGGAAGGGACCTTAAAGCTCATCCAGTTCCAGCCCCAACACCTTCCGCTATCCCAGGTTGCTCCAGCCTGGATTTGAACACTTCCAGGGATGGGGCAGCCACGATTTCCCTGGGAAATCCATTCCAGCGCCTCCCCGCTCTCACAGGGAAGGATTTCTTCCCAATATCCCATTTAACCCACCCTCTGGCAGTGGGAAGCCATTCCTCCATGTCTTGTCACTCCAGGCCCTTTTCCAAAGTCCCTTTCCAGCTCTCTTGGAGCCCCTTTAGGCCCCTTTTTTCCCTGGAGCCTTCTCCAGGCTGAGCCATCCCAGCAAATTCCTCAGGCCGGCTTGGGGACACTCTGTAGGGATGTCACCACATCCCCCCTTCTCCCTGCGAGGCGAGAACAATTCCCAGATTGTGTGGAACCAACTGGGGAATAGAAAGGGCTTCATTTAAAGCCCTTCAGAACAGCTGGAAGGGGCCCGACGGAGTCGGATCCAGGGCGGAATTGATGATTTCCGGCAAGTCCGGTCGGTGTCCTGTGGGAACAGGAGGGTTCTGTGGGCTGCGGGGGGATGAGCCGGCCCCTATTCCATGTGGGAAGGAAGGACAGGGCATTTCAGCCAGGGAAAGGGATCCCGGGAGCCTCCTGGGGAACTGCAAAGGGCTTTGTCCTGCAGTGGCACCTGCAACCATCCCCTGAGGCCTGGAAATCCCGGATTTTGGGGAATTCTGTAGCCCCCAGCAGTGGAGATGAACGTGTGGCTTGTTTTGAGGGAATCTCTTGGAGCTCTGGAATTTGGGGAGAGGGAGCTGGCAGGGGTGAGGTGGGATTGCTCTGTCGTACCTGGATCGTGGGAAGGTGCCGGAGGGGAAAGGCAGGGAATGAATGTTGGGATAGCAGGGCTTGCTCCATGCAGACGTTCCCAGGGATCCGTCAGAAGGGGGAATAACTCCTGGCAGATCCCATTTCATTGTGGTTTGGGCCTCCCAGCTTTTGCTCTGGACTGCAGGAGGTTGGGAATCCATCAGGGTGGGAATGCTGAGAACATGGAAGCAGGGATGGGGATTTGCAGGGAGTTGTGGATCTGTGGATGCAGGGATGGGGATTTGCAGGGAGTTGTGGATCTGTGGATGCAGGGATGGGGATTTGCAGGGAGTTGTGGATCTGTGGATGCAGGGATGGGGATTTGGAGAGGATTGTGACCCTGTGGATGCAGGGATGGGGATTTGCAGGGAGTTGTGGATGCAGGGCTGGGGATTTGCAGGGAGTTGTGGATCTGTGGATGCAGGGCTGGGGATTTGCAGGGAGTTGTGACCCTGTGGATGCTGGGATGGGGATTTGCTGGGAGTTGTGGATGCAGGGATGGGGATTTGCAGGGAGCTGTGACCCTGTGAATCCAGGGTTGGGGATTTGCAGGGAGTTGTGGATCCAGGGATGGGGATTTGCAGGGAGTTGTGGATCCAGGGATGAGGATTTGCAGGGAGTTGTGACCCTGTGGATGCAGGGCTGGGGATTTGCAGGGAGTTGTGGATGCAGGGCTGGGGATTTGCAGGGAGTTGTGGATCTGTGGATGCAGGAATGGGGTTTTGCAGGGCTGGGGATTTGCAGGGAGTTGTGGATGCAGGGCTGGGGATTTGCAGGGAGTTGTGGATGCAGGGCTGGGATCTGCAGGAGTGGGAGCACTGGGCTGTGTGGGTGCTGCTGTGCCTCGGGAATGTGGGTGATCTGGGAGCTTCCAGCAAATCCTGCTCCTGGATTTGGGTGGTGGGAGTGGGTGACTCCGGGGGTGCTGCCGTGCCGTGGGTGGGCTCCTGCCGTGCAGGATCCAGGCACGGCCCTTTTCCATCGGCTCTTCCCGGTGCACCTTCTCCCGGAGCTCCTTCCAGGTGGGATGGGGGATTGGGCAGGTCTGGGATGTTGCCTCGCTGGAGCCTTTTTCTCCCCTGCTCTTTTCCCCGAGCCTTCCCCTCCGGGCAGGCAGCTCTCCCCTTCCCCCACATCCTGTCGGAGCCCGGAGCGTGTCACAAGGAATTAACGGCTGGAAAGGCCGGGAAGGCTCCTCTGGAACAGTCTCCTTTCTGTGCCCGGGTGGCCCCTCTCTGTGTCCCTTTGTGTCCCATCCAAGTCCCCTCCCCCTGGCCTTTCACTGGAGCCTCCATGGCCTTTCCCAGCGAGGCCCGATGCCATCCCGGAGCTCCCGGCAGCATTCCCGGTTTCTCAGCGGGAGGAGGGAGGAGGCTGGTGCCGCTGGAGCTCGGGAGGGTTTTCCTGCTCTCCCGGCTCCGCATCCCTGACAGCATCGCTGCCGACCCTCCTTCCCACAATCCACACACAATCTCCTCAGAATAGGGATGATGTCACTTCCTTCCAGAGGGTGCCGGGGGTGTGGAACTGGGGGGGAGTCACGACCCCTGGCTCTCGGCATTCCCGGCAATAAATGAGGGAGTTGCTCCGAGGATGATGCCCGGCTCTGTCGGCAGGCGATTCCCACGCCGTCCTTCCCTTTGCCGAGTGGGATTTTCCATGGCTGCACGAGGAGTTGGCTGTTCCTTCCTGAGCCTGTGATGCCCGTCTCCGTGGAATTGCACTTTTCCTGGGAAGCCCTGCCGGGAGAGGAGGATGCTCAGCGGCTGGACCACATGCCATGTAAGATTTCTGCTTCCATAGGTCGTTCCCTGCTCCGAGGGGGTTCCTGGGGCATGTGCTTCCCTGCTTTCGGTGCTGGGAGCTGGGGGGCTGCTTGCGCTGGGATTGGAGATCCCGGGAATTGCTCTCTCCGGCAGTTTTAGGAGCAGGGTGGGGATTTTGCTCGGGGCTGTTTGCACTCTGACCTTCCGCTCCCCTCCCGGTTCCTCTGCTCCATCGCAGCTCCAGCATCCCATCGTGTCATCCCCGGGATCGGCAAGGCTGGGCTGAAGCCGGAGATTCCTCCCACCGAGAGCTTTTCCGGGAGGGTTTTGGTCTCAGGCCTTCCCTCATCTCCCTCCTTTCCAAAGGCCCCAAACCTCGGGGTTTAAATCTGGGAGTCTTTGGGAATCAGTTGGGAACATCCCTGCAGTGCCCTGGGAGCTCTGTGGTGTCACTCCAAAGTGCAGTGACATTCCCACAGGGAGTGTTCCGGTGAGTGACAGGCTGCTCCGCTCCGGCCGTTGCTGTGGATCAGGAATTCCCATTGGATGGCGTTGCCGTCGTCGGTATCCCGGTTCTCCAGCTGGGAGAGGGTGGTGGAAGCTGGGAGAGCACAGCTGGAGAGTTATGGAAGGCAGGATGCAGCCGAGGGATGATGGGAGTGGGGTCTGAGCTGGGCTGGGAGGTGCTGTCCAGAGGCAGGGAGGTGTATCCAGGTTTGCCATATCCAAGATATCCCAGCAGATATCCAGGAAGGAGTCTCCAGAGGGGCAGTTTGAAGGCAGAGCTGGAATGTGCTGATTGTTCAGTGCTAAGGAATTGTGAATCCAAGTGGTGTTGGAATTTCACCTTTGCTTTGTCTGGGGAGTGGAGCGTTTCCAAGGGCTGGGAGTGTGGAGCTGTGGAATCTCCTGGGATCTGGGGAGGTTCCCAGGTTGGAAGGTCTGGTCCAGGGGCTGTGTGTGTCGGCAAAGGGTGGGACACTCTGGATTTGGGAGGTTCTGGAAAGCGGGGGGGGGTGACCACACCCGCTGGCCGGGTTGGATTTAGTGGGACAAGGTGGGAATTGGTGCCATGGTCTGTCCCAGTCCCAACATTTGCAGTACTTGGAATGTTCAAATCAGTTCAAATGCCATCCTGAGCAACCTGGGCTGGTGGGATGTGTCCCTATCCATGGCTGAGAGGTGGAACTGGATCATCCATGAGCTCCCTTCCCATCCCTTCTGCAATTCCAGGAGCAGTTATTATCCATTTGGAAGTACAGCTTTGGAGCAGCCTGGGCACTGCAGGGCATGGAGGGAGCACTCCGGGAGCAGGGTATGGAACTGCCTGGGAAAAAATGGGATTGGAAGAGGAGCAGAGCTGGGATTTGGAATGGGGATGGGTCAGTTGGGAGAGCCTGGAGCACAGCCAAAGTGTGATGATCCCTGGAAGCACAGGAAGGGGACAAGTGGAAGGTGGGACGGGGATTAGGGCTTGGAGAGAGGGACGGGGGTTAGGGAATAGAGGGAGGGATGGGGATTAGGGAATGGAGAAGGGGATGGGAATTAGGGAATGGAGAAGGGGATGGGGATTAGGGAATGGAGAAGGGGATGGGGATTAGGGAATAGAGGGAGGGATGGGAATTAGGGAATGGAGAAGGGGATGGGGATTAGGGAATGGAGAAGGGGATGGGGATTAGGGAATGGAGAAGGGGATGGGGATTAGGGAATGGAGAAGGGGATGGGGATTGGGGAATGGAGAAGGGGATGGGGATTAGGGAATGGAGAAGGGGATGGGGATTAGGGAATGGAGAAGGGGATGGGGATTAGGGAATGGAGAAGGGGATGGGGATTAGGGAATGGAGAAGGGGATGGGCATTAGGGAATGGAGAAGGGGATTAGGGAATGGAGAAGGGGATGGGGATTAGGGAATGGAGAAGGGGATGGGGATTAGGGAATGGAGAAGGGGATGGGGATTAGGGAATGGAGAAGGGGATGGGGATTAGGGAATGGAGAAGGGGATGGGGATTAGGGAATGGAGAAGGGGATGGGGATTAGGGAATGGAGAAGGGGATGGGGATTAGGGAATGGAGAAGGGGATGGGGATTAGGGAATGGAGAAGGGGATGGGGATTAGGGAATGGAGAAGGGGATGAGGATTAGGGAATGGAGAAGGGGATGGGGATTAGGGAATGGAGAAGGGGATGGGGATTAGGGAATGGAGAAGGGGATGAGGATTAGGGAATGGAGGGAGGGAGAGGGATTAGGGAATGGAGGGAGGGAGAGGGATTAGGGAATGGAGGGAGGGAGAGGGATTAGGGAATGGAGGGAGGGAGAGGGATTAGGGAATGGAGGGAGGGACATGGATTAGGGAATGGAGGGAGGGACAAGGATTAGGGAACGGAGAGCAAGACAGGGATTAGGGAGTGGAAAGAGGCATAGGAATTAGGGAATGGAGGGAGGGACAGGGATTAGGGAATGAAGAGAGGGACAGGGATTAGGGAATGGAGGGAGGGACAGGGATTAGGGAATGGAGGGAGGGACAAGGATTAGGACATGGAGAGAGGGACAAGGATTAGGACATGGAGAGAGGGACAGGGATTAGGGAATGAAGAGAGGGACAGGGATTAGGGAACGGAGAGAGGCACATGGAATGGAGGGAGGGCCAGGGCAGATCCCAGAGCCAGGGAAGCACCGGTGCCTTTGGACAGGTGGCAGGACCACGATCCCGGGTTTGGCAGAGCCGGGGAAGGTTCCCGGCTGCGGGCTGTGTGCCGGGCCAGGGAAGCAGGAGGGGGCTAAGCTGTGCTGCAGGAGCCCCTGTGGAGCGGGGCTGGAGCGCTTCCAGCCGGGCTGGTGTGGGCTGGCTGTGCCGGAGGAGGTGGCTGGAGCGCCCGGTGCCGTCTCGTGACTTTCCAGAGCTCCTGTTTCTATTTTTCCAAAGGGTTTGTGAGGCTCTAAAAATAGGAGCACAAACAAAACACGGGCAGAGGAACGGCAGCTCCTGGATCTTCTTCCCCCACCTTGGCTTTGGAGCGCAAAGATGCGGAGCCGGCAGGATGCTCCCGATGGTCCAGGGAAAGAGAGCCTAGGAACTGATATTCCCAGCTGGAAGTGCTATTGGGAGCCAGGCAATATTCCTCAGAGGCTTCCACTGACTCCTAATGGATATTTTGGCTTCCTGAGCTAAGGGAGGGGGGGAATTGTTGGCCAAGGAGAGCCTGGCAGGAGGCGTGTCCGTGGGAAAACACGGCAGGAGGGTTTCTGGGGCTGGAATAACCTGCCCGAAATCCCACTAGCCCAGGTTGCTCCAAGCCCTGTCCCACCTGGCCTGGAGCACTTCCAGGGATGGGTCTGTTGGCCTTTGGGGCTGTGCTTCTGTCCAGGGGCTCAGGAAAAACAATCATGGAATCCTGGAGTTGTTGGGGTTGGCCCTGATGGGATTCCAGGTAATCCCATGAACTGCAGCTGGATGAGTTACCGGCTTCGCCTCATCATTCCCACTCTGCAAATTCCTTCCTCTCCTGGCTCTCTGTGAGAGGGAGGTGCTGGAATAAAACCCGGGAGAACTCCTGGATGCGTCCCCGCGGGCTGTGGGGCTTTCCAGAGGGGGCTGAAGGGGCTCAGCATCATCCTGGGCTCCGTTCTTTTCCAGGAGGTGAGTGTCGTGCCTGCTGAACTTCCCGGGACCCGCCAGCCATGCCAGGGATTGTCGTGTTCCGCCGCCGCTGGTCCGTGGGCAGCGATGACCTGGTTCTGCCAGCCGTCTTCCTCTTCCTCCTGCACACCACCTGGTAAGTGGGAAGGGCACAGGGAGGCTTGGAGTCCTCCCAGGAATTCTTTTGGCTGCCCCCGGCGCGGCTGGAAGCTCTTCCCATGCACCTGGAAGATCCTCTTGGGGGCATCTCTGAGGGACACCAAGACATTCCGGCTCCTGGTTTTTCAGCTGAGCTCTGTCCCAAGTTCTGCCCTAGTTCCAAGTTCTGTCCTAGTCCCAGAGAGCCTGGCCAGAGCTCCCTGTATCCTCCCGTGCCATCCAAGGTTGGAATTTGGGGCTGTGTATCCATACAGGGGCTCAGGAATAACAATCATGGAATCTTGGAATGGGTTGGGTTGGAAGGGACCTTTAAACCTCATCCAGTTCCAGCTCCAACACCTTCTGCTAGCCCAGGTTGCTCCAAGGCCCATCCCACCCGGCCTTGGAAACTTCCAGGGATGGGTCTCTTGGAATTTGGGGTTGTGTTTCTGTCCAGGGGTTCAGGAAAACAATCCTGGAATCCTGGAGTGCTTTGGGTTGGGAGGGACCAGTTCCAATTATCCCACAGGAGGGACACCTCCCACTAGCCCAGGTTGCTCCAGCCCGTCCAACCTGGCCTTGGACACTTCCAGGGATGGGGCAGCCACAGCTCCTGTGGGCGAGGGTGGGAGTGGCAAATCCTGTGTCCAGGCATGGATCTACTGGGATCTGGGGCCATGTTTTTGTACAGAGGAAAAACAATCACGGAGTCCTGGAATGGTTTGGGTTGGAAGGGACCTTAAGGATCATCCAGTTCCCCACCTGCCATGGGCAGGGACACCTCCCACTAGCCCAGGTTGCTCCAGCCCGTCCAGCCTGGCCTGGGGCACTTCCAGGGATGGGCCTACTGAAATCTGGGGCTGTGTTTTTGTCCAGGGGCTCAGGAAAAACAATCTTGGAGTGCTTTGGGTTGGGAGGGACCAGTTCCAATTATCCCCCAGGCAGGGACACCTCCCTCTATCCCAGGTTGCTCCAGCCCGTCCAACCTGGCCTTGGACACTTCCAGGGATGGGGCAGCCACAGCTCCCGTGGGCGAGGGTGGGAGTGGCAAATCCCAGGGGATGATGTGACATGAGGCAGATCCGGGGGAGCAGAATTCCCAGCTGGCCGTGGGAACGGGTGGAGCAGACGGAGCCCCGAGCGGCTTCCCGGCCCTTCTCCCGGCAGGTTCGTGATCCTGTCCGTGGTGCTCTTCGGGCTGGTGTACAACCCCGACGAGACCTGCTCCCTGAACCTGGTGGACCACGGCCGGGGCTACCTGGGCATCCTGCTGAGCTGCATGATCGCCGAGCTGGCCATCATCTGGCTCAGCATGCGCGGCAGCATCCTCTACACCGAGCCCCGCGACTCCATGCAGTACGTCCTCTACGTCCGCCTCGGTGAGCCCCCCGCGCTGCCCGCCCGGCCCCGGGACCCCGGGACCCCCCCTGGTACCCACGGGATCCCTCCCCGAAAATCCAGCTCCTCCCAAAAGGCATCAACCCCCCCCAAAAAAGGGCCGAATTAAGCGCTGTCTCGCCCCCCCCGAATCGGCGCCTCTGTGACCCCAAACCCCTCCAAACACCCTCAGAATTCTTCTCTCCAATACCCCAAAGCCCCCCAAAAATCCGTCTCCTCCCAGAAGTCATAAAATCCCCCCCAAAAAGGCCAAATTAAGCACTTTTTTGCCCCCAAATTGGTACCTTTGTGACCCCAAAACCCCTCCAAACACCCTCAGAATTCCTCCCCAAAAAAAACCATCGCCTCCCAAAAGTCATAAAATCCCCCCCAAAGCCCCAAGTAAAGTGCTTTTTCAGCCCCAAATTGACATCTTTGTGACCCCAAAACCCCTCCAAACGCCCTCAGAATTCTTCTCTCCAAAACCCCAAACCCCCCCAAAAATCCGTCTCCTCCCAGAAGGCATCAACCCCCCCCAAAAAGGCCAAATTAAGCACTTTTTTGCCCCCAAATTGGTGCCTTTGTGACCCCAAAACCCCTCCAAACACCCTCAGAATTCCTCCCCCTCAATACCCCAAACCCCTCCAAAAATCCAGCTCCTCCCAAAAGACATAAAATCCCCCTGAAAGCCCAAAAAAAGGGCCAAATTAAGCGCTTTCTCGCCCCCCGAATCGGTGCCTTTGTGACCCCAAACCCCTCCAAACACCCTCAGAATTCCTTCTCCTCCCAATACCCCAACCCCCCCCAACAAACCATCACCTCCCCAAAAGACATAAAATCCCCCCCAAAGCCCCAGGTAAAGTGCTTTTTCAGCCCCAAATTGGCATCTTTGTGACCCCAAACCCCTCCAAACACCCTCAGAATTCCTCTCTCCAAAACCCCAAAGCCCCCCAAAAATCCGTCTCCTCCCAAAAGGCATAAAATGCCCCCAAAAAAGGCCAAATTAAGCACTTTTTCGCCCCCAATGGGGTGCCTTTGTGACCCCAAAACTCTCGCCAAAGTACCCGCAAAATCTCCTCCCAGAAGACATAAAATCCCCCCTAAAGCCCCAAGTAAAGCACTTTTGTCAGCCCCAAATTGGCGTCTTTGTGACCCCCCCAAACACCTTCAAAATTCCTCCCCAAAAAACCCAAATCCCCCCAAAGGCCCCCAATCCCTCCCCAAAAATCCATCTCCCCCCAAAAGGCATAAAATCCCCCCCAAAAGCCCAAAGAAAGCACTTTTTCAGCCCAAAATCTTTGTGACCCCAAACCCCCCAAACCTCCCTCAGAATTCCTCCCCCCAAAACCTCAACCCCCCCCGAAATACCTCCCCCAAAAATCCATCTCCTCCCAGAAGTCATAAAATCCCCCCCAAAAAGGCCAAATTAAGCACTTTTTTGCCCCCAAATTGGTGCCTTTGTGACCCCAAAACCCCTCCAAACACCCTCAGAATTCCTCCCCAAAAAAACCATCACCTCCCAAAAGACATAAAATTCCCCTGAAAACCTCAAGTAAAGTGGTTTTTCAGCCCCAAATTGGCATCTTTGTGACCCCAAAACCCCTCCAAACACCCTCAGAATTCCTCCCCAAAAAACCATCTCCTCCCAAGTCATAAAATCCCCCCAAAGCCCCAAGTAAAGTGCTTTGTCAGCCCAAAATCGGTGACTTTGTCGAAACACCCTCGAAATTCCTCCCCCAAAAAAACCCAAAACCCCTCCCCAAAACTTCATCTCCTCCCAAAGACATAAAATCCCCCTGAAACCCCAAATAAAGTGATTTTTTCAGCCCCAAATGGGCATCTCTGTGGCCCCAAATTCCCCTGAGGTTTCGGGAGACCCCCAAAACCCTCCCAAAGTGCCCCAAATCCCCCCAATCCCCACAAAACCCCCAAAGTGTCCCAAACTCCCCCAAATCCCTAAAAGGCTCCAAAACCCCCCAGATGCCCCAAAAATCCCAAGCCCCCCAAAGTGCTCCAAATTCCCCAAAACCCCAGAATCCCTGAAACCTCCAACCCCTCCAAATTTCCCCCAATCCCAGTCCCCCATCCAAGAAGAACTAGAGCAGGGAGAGATTATTCCTTGAGTTCTCAGCCAGGGCTGGTTTTTCCCTGTGTGTTTCCCTGTGTTCTGTGGTCTCCCAGCTGCAGGAATTTAATCAGATTTTGCTGCGCCCGGGGAAGGTTTTACGGGAAAAAAACCTTCTGGAAACGCAGATCCAGACAACAACATCTCGTGGCTTTGCATCCCTGCTTTCTGCCGGGTTGTTTTCCCGTGGAATCCAGTAAAAAGCAGGGATGACCTGGCTCGGCAGTTC
Organism: Pseudopipra pipra; assembly: GCF_036250125.1. Taxonomy (NCBI): domain Eukaryota; kingdom Metazoa; phylum Chordata; class Aves; order Passeriformes; family Pipridae; genus Pseudopipra; species Pseudopipra pipra. The sequence continues at coordinate 175,722 of NC_087554.1, read as the reverse complement.
CAATCTCCCTGCCCAGCTTCCCGGCCTTCCCTAGGGAAGCTGGAAGTTTGTGTTAAACCCGGACTAAACGGGGTGAAGGAGGTGGGGAAATCCAAGGAGATGTTTTCCTGCCTCAAGGAACATCCCCTTTTCTCCCCCAAGCTCCGGGCCGGGATTTGTGCTGGACCGTGGGCCGGTTGTGTCCCTGTTTCCCGGAGGTTGTTGCTCCCGGTGGGAAGTGGGAATGTGACCGGTGCGTGGGCAAGGTCCATGTGACTGTCCCAGTTTAGGGCTGTGCTGGTTGATGCGGAGGAATTCAGGGAATGAACTCCCGCAGGAACCCGGGAATGTCCCGTCCCTGCTCCTGTCCCGCAGCAGGTGCCGGCAGGGGGGAGAAGAGCCGAGCTCAGCAAAGCCTGACTCGGGTTTAAGGCATGGATGGGGACGAGCGGGAGCCGGTTCCAACCCTGGGTCCTTGCCCGGGAAAACTCTTGGAACTGGTTTTTTCCAGGCCTGTGGCAAAACCACTTGTGGAAAGATCCTCGTGGATGAGGAGAGGGGGTGGGATTAGGCGGGCTGGGTGTAGTCTCGGCTCCATCCCAAGGAGTTCCCGAGTGAGTTATTTACCTTCTCCATGCCGAGCGCCCGCTTGTTCTTTGGGATTCTGGGAAGTGGGAGGATGGGCACCCAGGAGCCATTTCCCAGCTTTTTTATTCCAGGGAAAACCACTGTGAATGCCCAGTCTCATGTCCCTTGTCAGAGTCAAACTGAGGAGCCAGGAAGTGATTCCTGAAGGAATGTGTCCTGGGAGCTGTTCCTGGAAGGCTGCAGGGGCGCTGGGAACGGTTCCTAAGTGTGAGAAATCCTGGAAACACGGGACTTCTTTGGGATCTGGGAGCCAGGCCGACCGTCTGAGGTGGTTAAGACCTGGATCCCACAATTCCCGGTGCCTCAGGGAGTCTTTCCAGCAGCGTGGGTGGAATGTGGGTCTGTGAGTCACACCCTGACACAGCCAAGGGCACTGACCTCTCCCTGATCCCGTTTTTTTTTTGGGAGCAGTCACATTTTTGCTTCATTTCCTCGAACATCCCCTTCCAAAGCGTTTTTCTTCCGTGCCGAGTAACTCGTCCTGCGTTCCCTCGCTGGAAAACAGGGAGAGGCATCAATCCTCAGGGAAGCGCCGCCGTTACCCACGGTGGTTCCCTCTCTCCCAGCCATCCTGGTGATCGAGTTCGTCTATGCCATCGTGGGAATCGTGTGGCTGACCCAGTACTACACCTCCTGCAACGACCTCACGGCCAAGAGCGTCACTCTGGGTATGGAGCGGGAATGCCGGGGCGCGTTCCGGCGGATCCGCGGCCGCCATTCCCTCCCGCCGGCCGGGGACGGACGCCTGGGAGCGGATCGGAGCTGTCAATGCTCCCCTTGTCTCCCTGTTTGTTGCTGGAACAGTCGTTCCGTTGGCGCCGAGACAGGGATTCGTGTTCCCGGGGAAAGGGCAGGAGTCTGGAAATCCTGATTTTCCCCTTCAAAATGGCTCCGCTCTTTCCCTGGAGCTCTTTTCCCGCCTCCTAGTGGGAATGTGCTCGTGCTGTAGTCCTGGATATTCCAGGGATGTTCAACAACCCCAGAAAACAGCCGGGAAAACTCATCCGGCTGCGGTTCGGGAGCTTTCCCGGGGGGGTTTCCTTCGGCCGCGGGACAGCCCGGGTGGGTTTGAGGCGGGAAGCGAGGGCCGGAGCGCGCCATTCCCGTGGTTTTCGTTCTGCAGGGATGGTGGTGTGTAACTGGGTGGTGATCCTGAGCGTCTGCATCACCGTGCTCTGCGTCTTCGACCCCACCGGCAGACCTTCGTCAAGCTCCGGGCCACCAAGCGCCGGCAGCGCAACCCTCCGCACCTACAACCTCAGGTGAGGGGCA